>NC_058414.1:59934305-59962478 GCF_002201575.2 Neomonachus schauinslandi
CAGTCGGTTAAGTGTCTGTCTTCGGCTCAGGTCATGATCCCAGGGTCCTGGGATCGAGTCCTGTGGCGGGCTCCCTGCTCAGGGGGAAGTTTGCTTCTCCCTCTGCCCCTCACCCTGCTTGTGTTCACTCTCTCACTTTCTGTCTCTCTCTCAAGTAAATAAATAAAATCTTAAAAACATGTATATTTAGGCGTTGCTTACAACATTAAAAAATAAATAAATAAATAAATAAATAAAATAAAACCTAGCATGATCACCAGAGAACCTAGCACTCTTCTCTGCCTCTACAAAAGAAAAGTCCTGAAGTTTAGGGGCTCGGACCCAGTTAGTGGTGCAACATGAGAGGAGAGTGGTGCTGAGAAAGTCCTACGGGAGACAGGCTGTCACTGCCCCAGCCGCACACAATCCATATGCCAAGTCACACTCCGTGCTGCCTGGCTGTGTCACCGCCTCTGCTCAATGCACCTAACGTCAGCAGCTCCTCACAGAGCTCTGTTGCTCTTTGGTGCTGCTTAGTTGCCTTTAAAGGACTGAAACAGATAAAGATTCAGATAAGAAAATAAAACACACGTTGATGAATACCCCTTTAAAACTTAGCACAATTACCAGAAAAAAATCAGTTTATCTCAGAAAGCATAGAACACCAACGAGTAGAGGTTTATGTCAGTGGAAAGAGCTCGTTAATTTACCCGTCCCCAATTTTTTTCTCTATATTCTTCATCCTTTAACAAACAGCTACCATTGAAACACATACACACAAATAAATACACCATAACCAAGAAGTTTATTCCATGAATGCAAAGATGGTTCAATTTATCAGATAAATTGAAAGAAAAAAAAATTAAGTGATTATCTCCATATCACTAAAAAAAAAAAAAAAAAAAAACCTTTAAAAAAATTTAAAACCTATTCTTGAGGGTTTTTTTTTAAACCACGAAAATAAAAATTGATGTATATTTTTAACATGATAAAACTATATAAATCTCAGCCCTAAAGCCAATATCTGAGTGACTGGAGAATCACTAGAGGCTGCCGCACTCAGGTCAGGAACAAGACAAAGATAACCACTACCGCCACTAAATATTAACACTGAATCCAAGCTATCGGCCAATCAGACAAGAAAACAGAAATGTCAGAACAATCAGACTATCTCTGTTTGCACGTGTTGATAACAACAAACCTGGAAAACCCAAAAGGATCAATGATAAAAGCTGACACAACCAATGAAAGAATTTAGTAAAATAGCAGACGATAGAATTGACATAAAATAGCCATCACAAAAGTTTGACAGTACACTCTGGGAATATGGAAAAACAGGCATTGTTCCATTGTTAGTAGAAATGCAAAAGTACACCACCTGTGTGAGGAAATAAGATAATATCCAAAAAAATTACACACTTATTTACTCTGTGGTCCAACAATCCCATTTTAGGTATCTATCCCAGAGAAGGATTGACAAAAACTGATTTGTAAGTACTCAGAATAGGAATTGATGGATAATTTTTTAACATGATACATTACCTAAACCAAGGCCAGATATTGTGACAGATACACCGGGCTATCAGTCCCTTCAAAATACAACAATGTATCTGTAACAACAAAAGACTGGAAAACAACCCAAATGTCCAGCAACATGGGACTGATGAAACCATGATACATCCATAGAATGGAACACTCTGTAGCTCTAAATGAGGAATGAAGAATAGTACCTCTATTACCATATGGAGTGATCTCTAAGATATGTTTTAAGTTGAAAAAAGCAAAGTGGACAGAAGTGTACATGGCACGCAACCATTCATCTAAGAAAAGGGAAAATGGGATAAATGAGTGTGTGTGTGTGTGTGTGTGTGTGTAGTTTATTACATACATAGGTAACTTTTTAAATGGAAGGACAAACCAAAAGAACTTTGAAAACATGGAACATCTATAGGAGAAAAAGTAAGTAGAGTAAATGAGACAAAGCTAGATACCAGACTTCTATGAATACACCTTCTTTTGTACATTTGACTTTGGAACCATGTAAACGTTTTACTTAATTATAAAACAAGGACTACAGCCATGAGTGTAGTATTATTCCCCATGTGATCCTGTTTTTAAGGCCGCGAACAAATCTGCGTGGGCTCAGGAATCAACAGAACCGACAAGCCAGTTCTGGCCGGTGAGCCGACTTAGGGAGAGGTGCGCTGGGCCAAGCCGGAGGAAGGGAATGCGCGCCAAGGAGAGACTGTAACATGGGGCTTACCTCAACCTTGCTCTCCGGTTCATGATCAGCAGCTGAGAAATACATGACCTCCTGAACTTCATCCCTGGGCCGAGCTGAATTTTTCCCAAACACCACCAGCCCGTCCTTAGCACGCGGTGGGAAGGCCACGAAGCAGTAACTTGGAGGAGGGGCAGCCATCCTGCAAAGAGAGAGAGAATGCCAGGGGCGGCCTGGAAGCAGCTGTGACGTGGGACATTCCAACAGTGAGTTCTTCAAACACACTGCACCAGTGAACATCGTCTTCGTATTGAACTGTGTGCAGCTAGCGCATTAAGAGACACCAGCTGGGGGGCTCCTGGGGGGATCAGTCGTTAAGCGTCTGCCTTCGGCTCAGGTCATGATCCCAGGGTCCTGGGATCGAGCCCCGCATCGGGCTCCCTGCTCGGCGGGGAGTCTGCTTCTCCCTCTCCCACTCCCCCTGCTTGTGTTCCTGCTGTCGCTCTCTCTCTCTCTGTCAAATAAATAAATAAAGTCTTTAAAAAAAAAAAAAGAGAGAGATGCCAGCTGGCACGTGAAGCTGGGCGCCCGGAGTAGAGTTACAGAGCCACCAAGACCAGATAGTGTTTAGTACTCCACGGGAGTAAACGAGCTCAGATTTGCCACAAACTGCAGTCAGGGGCAGCCAAAAGCTCAATGACGTAAGAGAAAAGAAAGGAGGTTATTGTTCCCGGCAGAAAACACAAACAGACTGCAATCTGTCACAGTAATAGAAAAATAAATAAATACACTTGTAACAGTGTCCCATGCAAGTGTCTCGGATCTAGAGTTGTGTGGCTTCCACCTAATGGATTTGGGGGTAGTGATGCGGAAATGGGTCTAGAGAGAAAGTGAAAGGATACTCCCCCTATTTTATATATTTTTGCTCTACCTCACTGACATGACGCTCGGGGATCTCTTGGTTTTCCTCCAACCTCTTCAGTGCTCCTGGGCTGGCTCGTTCTCTTCGACCTGGCCACTGAGCTTCCTCACTGCTTTACTCCTCTTTCCTCATTTCACGCTCCTTTCTCTCTGGGAAAGCTCATCCATGCCCATTGGTCACTCATGTGGCTGTGACCTACACAGTCAATCCCAGCTCAGTTCTCTCCTGGAGCTCTGGACTCATAGATCCAAATGCCTTCCTGATACCCAAAGCTGATTTCATCTTCTCCCCCAAACATCCAGAACTCAAAAACTATCTTTATCATCTGCTTCTCTGTTACCTAGCATACCACCAAATTCCACCTGTTGACTTGATCTTCTAAATCCCTTTGGAAACTCGCCACTTCTCCCCATCTCCGCTACCACCACTCTGCACCAAGCCGCCATGTCTAGCCTGGATCCCCACGGTAGACTCTTAAGGGGTTACTGCATAATCACTATTATTCTCCCTCCAAAACACTGGCACACGGCAGCCAAAGCGATCTTTTTAAAAGAAAGATTTGATCATGTTAGTCTTGTCACTCTGCTTAAAATCCTTCAGAGGTTTCCCATGGTTCTTAAAATAAAGACCAAAATCTGATCAAGCTCATGCCTCCTCCCCAACCTCAACTCCTGCCACTTACCATTCCACACTCTCAACTGCAGCACCCAGGCCTTTTTCCAGCCCCTCTGATCCTCACAGGGCCTTTGCACATGCTTCACTCCTCTCTCTGAGCACTCCTCTCTCTGTTCCCTATACCAAAACCATTTTTCCTAGTTAACCCATACTCCCTCACATACCAGCTCAGACATCAGTCGAATTTACGTCACCATACTGTATGCTCTCATAGAATCCCACCTTTTTCCTTAATAGCAAATCCCAATCTGAAATATTTGTGTGATGATTTTATTACCAACAATCAATACTTGGTCTTTCCCCCCAAAGTCTAAGTTATATGAAGGAGAGAGGACCATGTCTCTTTTGTACACCACTGTAAACCCAGCTATACACAAGGTCTTCTGCAAGGTAGCTTTTCAAAAAATAATAAACAAGTGCTCTTTTCTTCTTTCTTAAAACTGAAGCCAACCATGCCTCTGTACCCGGGTAGAATGCCCTGCCCTTAGTCTGTGCATATCCTTCAGGATCTGATTCAAAATCCCTTTCTTTCAGGACGCCTTCTATAAAGGAATCTGCCATTTTCTCAGCATCCATATGCACTAAAGCAACCAGTTTGTTCTAGGATGATGTGCCTTTGTTTCTTGTAAATGTACTGCTTCAAATGTTTCAAATAAAGATCCCTGAGGGCAGGGCCCAGACCACCCAACTACAGCAGCCCCTTTCCCAACCCCCTATCATGGGCACTCAACAAACATTATCTATTAAACCAACTATCATTTTTGTGTCATCAGTTATCCGACTTAGGTGTGTTTTATTTTACGATTCCAAAATATGAATGAGAAGGAAAGCAACATTCTCAGCAAAGCCACTGGGGTTCAAAACTCACCCTCACCACCTACTACTGTGTGACCTTGAGCAAGTCACTTCACCTCTCTGGGCCTAGGTTTTCTCTTCGGCAAATGTTTGGCCCCAGCCCGTAAGTTTATCATCAGTATCAGATGACATGATGCTTGAGAACAGATTTTGCAAACTGTGGAGGCTACATGAGTATAAGATATTTTATTTGGGTTTAGACTGTTCAAGCAGAGCAGCATTTCAACATTTCTACAGGGCAGGCAACCAAAACCAAAACATCTCATTCATAACTGGAGCAGTTGTCATTCTGAGTTTGGAACCATTTTTTTGAGGGGCCCTATTGCTATGTCTGCATCCAGGCTGCTTCATGTTAGTCTGTCCCTGCACACACACATTGTGCAGGGCGGGCCCCTCCCAGGGTCCTGAGAAGCGGGGGAGCCCATAGCTCTGAAAATCACTCCCCCTCTCAGCTCAGAAAAATCTCCCCCCCGCCTTTGTGAGAAAGAAAAGGCAGGAAGATCAAGAAACTCCAGTTCCTTCTCCCATTATCCTTTCCTATTTCCACAAAAACGCCATTATCTTCAGACTTGAGGGGTAGGAAGCGATCAACCAAGACTCTGCATGTGTAAGAAAAACCTAGAATAATTATAAGATAAAATGCATTAATAGCGAGTTCCTAGAATTTCAGGGTGGGAAGAATTGCTGGCTGAGCCAGATAAAGTGAAAATCCAGACAATAAGGTGGAGAAAGGGTACATTCACCTGTGTCTGTCTGCCTCCCATGTGTGATAGGACTTCCCTTCCTTCTCCATCATTGGGTCATTTCAAAAGTGCTGGTGTCTCATCTATGAGCAGAACCTTACTTTACTTGGCCCTTAAAAATAGTAGCAATCCACTGGTCTTGCATTTATGAGATATATCTATAGAAAATAAATAAAACTCGCAGGGTTATTGACTAGCACCTATTCTATTCTTCAGCCAGGACATCTGCCTGGTTAGCAAGTCATATGAATCACGTGATCATGATCTGGATGTAGGCAATAGAAGCCCAGGGATATGTGGGCCCAGGGAGGCTGGCTTTTCCATTGCATCTTGAGAAAGACTGGGAATACCAGAAGGGAGCAGAATTTTAATGTCTATTTTTTTTTAATTCTAAATGAACTAGCAAACTGTGTAACACATCCAGTAGCAAACTAGCCAAGGATAATTGTCCCTTTATTTTTCCTGGATCACCATTCTAGACACTGACTAGCCTCAGAGATGACTTGGATCCTTTTCTACTCTCTAGATCAGTGCTGTCCCAAAGAACTTTCTACCTTGATGGAAATGTTTGATCTCCACTGACCAATATGGTGGCCATTAGCCTCATGCAGCTATTAAAGTATAGTTAGTATAATTAAGGAACTAAATTTTTATTACAAACTGTAACTAGCTTAAATTTAAATAGCCACACATAGGTAGTAGGAATGCTATTGGACAGAGCAACATTACAACTTCCCAATAAGCCCAGAAATGAAGATTTTCACATGATGCCTTCCAATGATCCCCAGAGTGTTTCTTCGTGAAGCCCTCCACATATTCTAATGACAAAATATGCTACCATCTATAAAACTGAATTAGCAAAGAGGAGGTAATACACTTCCAGAAGACTGAAAACAAATGTTAGGAAGTAGCTACTAACTCACCAGGTGGACTGAGTTTAAGTAAGCTCTTTTCTCCAAAAGCTAAAGGTAGTCATAGCCCTGGATGCCAATTCCATTTCTCTTGATGTGAGTCTCCTATTCCTAACTCTGAATACACCATGAGCATGTTCCCCATCGCTGCCTGCAAATCTTGGGGGTACCTCTCCAGTCAATTCCACTCTTTACCTCCTGAATGAACTTTTGAGACCTTCACTTCTCGTCAAACCTCCACCTACCTCCTCTAAGTGGTCATCTCACCTCCTCCTGCACAAAGAAGAAATGGCCAGGGGAGGGAGACTGTTTCAGAGGTACGATAAGCAGCTTTGAAGGTCCTGTGGCTGGAGGAAGGGCAAGCAGCCAATAAATCAAAAAGCCAATGCAGCTGAGGCCAGAGAGAATGGGGAAGAGGCTGGAGAAGCAGGTAGACAGGCCGGTCCACGTTGAGCCTCGCAGACCACGGCAAGGGCTGTAGCGTCTATCCCGTGATGGACATGGAGGTCTAACCCCACTGAAGGCTTTTAAGTCAAGTGTTAGGTAGGGACTGGAGCCGGTGCACAGAGACAACTTTTCAAAGAAGGTGGCTTTGAGAGAGAAGAGACAGCTCATTAGATGTAAATGAAGGGGTCAACAAGTAATTGTATTTCTATGTATCTACCCTAAGAAAAGATCAGGAACATGGACAAGTTTCATGCACAAAAACGTTTATCACAGTGGTATTTATACAGGTGGAAAACTGAAACTTAATCGTCCAGCATCAGAGTAATAGCTTAACAATTCATGCTACAGCAATGCTATAAGACCATTAAAAACGTTTGCAAAGAGTTTTTAATGGCATGGAGAAATGGCTGGGAAGGAAGATCCAAAATGAATTACTTTAATTATGTAAAAATACACATAGAAAAGACTACAAGGAAATGTGCCCAAAATATTAGCCTGACCACTGAATTCTAATTTTTTCATATTTTCCTTTGATTTCCAATTTCCCTACAAGTATTTATACTTACATAAACACAAAAATGATTTTTTTTTTAAATAAACGTGATGGATAGCACCAATTTGGGAATTTTATTATTTTTTTTAAAGATTATTTATTTGACACAAAGAGAGACAGATAGAGAGAGAGCACAAGCAGGGGGAGCAGCAGAGGGAGAGAGAGAAGCAGGCTCTCCGCTGAGCAGGGAGCCCGACGTGGGGCTCGATCCCAGGATCTCGACATCATGACCTGAGCCGAAGGCAGACGCTTAACTGACTGAGCCACCCAGGTGCCCTGGGAATTTTATTTTTTTTAAAGATTTATTTCTTTATTTGACAGAGAGAGAGAGAGAGAGATAGGGAGGGGCAGAGAGAGAAGGAGAGAGAGAATCCTCAAGCAGACTCCCTGCTGAGAGCGAAGCCCAACGAGGGGCAGGACCCAGGACCCTGAGATCATGACCTGACCTGAAATCAAGAGTCAGACACTCAACCAACTGAGCCAGCCAGGCCCCTGGAATTTTATTTTAAAGAAAACACTTTGGCTCTACTTCTATGTCCTCATACATCTAAAGTTTCAAAACTGGCCAATTCTTATGAGTTATAGTTAGGATGACACTTGCTATTGAGCTCTAACTGACATACATTATATTAGCTTCAGGTGCATAATGATTCAGTATTTGGATACATTGATTCAGTATTTGGTTACATTGCAAAATGATCACAGTATGTCTAGTTAACATCCATCACCACACATAGTTATAGTATGATTTTGCTTGTGATGAGAACTTTTAAGATCTACTCCGTTAGCAAGTTTCAAATACGCAATATAGTACTATTAACTATAGTCACCACGCACTGCCTGACATCCCCCAAGACTTATTTATTTTGTAAGTGGAAGTTTGTGCCTTTTGGCCACCTTCCGTCATTTTGTCCATCCCTCACCCCCCCAAGGATGAAATTTTTTATTCAGCATTATTACAGTTATTCTCTGATACTTTCTTCTACTTTTTTCTACAGCCTGCCTACTTCAGTGTTGCTAAAGGAGTAATTTTCATGACTGTCATTATGCACACAAAGGGCGGGCAGGCCTCTAACAGCGCTATCTCCTCTATTAAGGTGAAAAAAAAAAAAATAGGCCCTTCAGGAAGTCAATTCTCTGCTGACCCCAAGAGGCAATGCTTCTGAAAGTGATTCAGGGAAACTCCATTTTGTTCCTATTATCTGTCAAAATACTAGTTACCACACCAGATAGTTACACTACAAAAGAAAAAAGAAATCTGACAAGCTGACACATCTATATACTGTATAAAACATGCATTTTGAAATCTTTGTTTACAAGATTTTTATAAATTATTAAATTGTTCATGCATGACACCAGAATAAGATCTTTTTCCTCCCTTTCCCTCAGTAACCTGATATAGTATTATGATGCGATATCCTCCTCCACAAAGAAAAGTAAGCTAAAATTCAATGAACTCCCAATCGCACATGCTAATATAGAAACGTACCGCATGAAAAAGTGTTCACTGTTTATATTCGGCTTTGGAAAACACAGTATGACCATTTGATAACGGATTTTCTATCATAATACTCTCTACTTAAACCAGCATTAAAATGAGTAGACAGAACTCACTCAGAAATAAAGCTGTGATCGATGGCTTTATAAAAAACTTGCTTGTTTGGGGGCACCTGGGTGGCTCAGTCATTTAAGCGTCTGCCTTCAGCTCAGGTCATGATCCCGGGGTCCTGGGCCCCAGCTCAGTGGGGAGACTGCTTCTCACCCTCCCTCCCATTGCTTCTGCTCTCTCTTGTGCTCTCTGGCTCTCTCTCAAATAAATAAAATCTTAAAAGAAAAAAACCCAAAACAAAAACTTGCTTGTTTTGAGATGCAATTCGTAAGCCATTTTCTGAGTCATGGGGACCTGAGGAGGGGGTGAGGAGCAGCATTACACTCCAGGCCTGAAATGGAACCTAGGTGGATTTAAAACCGTGTTTTCCAAACTGCATGTTGTGGCCCTTTTGAGGGTCATGAAATCATTTCAGTGGATAGGATCAGCGGTTTTTTTTGAATAGGCAAGCATTTTTTTAATAAAAGAATACAGGCATCACACTTAATAAGGGTAAGTGTTGGTACAAGAACCTTTAAGTTCGGGTATATACACATACACATGTAAGTGTGTGCATGAACTGGGTTGAGATACAACATCTCTCTTACTGTGGGTCTCATGCAATGCAAAAATCTTTAAAAGCAACAGCTTAAAGGGTAGGTCTACTGAATAAGGCTTCTTTGTGATAAATACCAATTAGGATTCTTGCCAAGTTAGCGATCAACTAATAGTTCCCATTCATGAAACACTCCAATTCAACTCCCGTAGATGGTTAAACTGACAGACATTTCCTAAGATGTACTTGCTAAGAATATTTTAAAGTACATTTTTCTGTAACCTGTACTGTATATTTTCTCAAACTGGATTATTTTTCACATTCTATGCTGCTGGAAGACTGGAGGCTGGGAGAAGGATGTGAGTGGCAATTATTAAAACATCAGGTAGCCAGTATTGTTTCTGTGGTGGAGAAAAGGAGTCAGATTATTCACCAGTTGGAATGGTAAGAAAAATTCCTTCTCCCAGCCCCCGCCTCCAGCCACATCTCTGTATAAGCCGCTCGGCTTCCTTTAGATGAGCCCTGTCCAGGAGAAATTTCTGCGATAATGGAAATGTTCTTTGTCTGTGCTGTCCAATACAGTGGCCACTAGCCCGATGGGGCTACTGAGTACTTCAAATATGGCTAGTGCACATGAGCAGCTGAATTTTTAATTAATTTAAAATTAAAGAGGCAACATTATACTAAGTGAAATAAGCCAACCACACAAAAACAAATACTGTATAATCTCACTTCTTTGAGGCTGCTACAGTAGTCACATTCATAGAGACAGAAAGTAGAAAGGTGGTTGCCAGGGGCCGGGGTGGGGAGGGGGAATGGGCATTGTTGTTTAACGGGGACAGAGTTTCAGCTTTGCAAGCCAAAAAAGTTCTGGAGGTTGGTTGCACAACAATGTGAATATACTTAACAAAACTAAACTGTGTACTTAATAATTGTCGTTAAGATGATAAATTTATGTTATGTGAATTTCACCACACTTAACATTTTTTTTTTTAATTAAATAGCCACATATGGCTAGAGGCGGCGGAACCGCAACCCCACAGCTTTAGAGATGGTGCTGTCCGCTGTGGTGACGTCCCCCTACGCTGTTTCTAACCACCACTGTCCTCCTTATCAAGCTGCTTTCAGGAGTCGCGGCTCCTCATGGGAACAAGATGTTCAAGCATCCCCGGGGCTCCCTGCACAGAGGCTGCATCTTCACGCTCTGGCGACTGCAGGCTGCGTGCAGGCGTGCAGGGCTGGAGCATGGTACCCCTGTAACTAGGAGACCACTTAAAGAATGTCTAGACAAGGAGGGAGGAAGCCGCAAGCGAGAGAAGGTCTTTGTCCTCAAGTCCAGTGAGTTGTTATTGCAGGGCATGAATGCTCTGCGCCTGAGTCGAGCAGGGGTTTTCTTTGCCTGACTGCCAAACCGTCTTGCCCTTTTATCTCCGTGAAGCTCCCGAGGGTCTGTCCCTCATCAGTCACCTTACCCAATAAGAAGAAAGCCTTCAATTGCCTGAGAGGAAGAAAATGACTGTCTCTATAAGCTAGAGGCTTATTAACTGTCTCGCAAGGAACTGTGACAAAGTGCTTTTACTTGCACACAAAAATGAAACCCAAATGTCCAACAAGGCTCCCTTACTCTGCAAGCTCCCAGTTTTACCAAGCGGACTGGGTAAGCTTAAATCCAGGCTGTGTGAATTACCAGCTTCCAGAAAAGCCAGGGAGACATTATTTTATACTATTTATTGATAAATTCATTTAATTATTGACATTCCTGCTGAAGTGAAAACAGGATGAAGGGTAGTCAGTTACGACTTGGTTTTTCTGTCGTAGATCTACTGTTGGGATTGTAAAGAATATATAAGGTGTTTGGGAAAGGAATTATCTAACTAGAAATTGGATGTAAATGCTAACTGAAACCGATGAAAGGGTCCTCAAAGGGTGCCTGGGTGGCTCAGATGGTTAAGCGTCTGCCTTCAGCTCAGGTCATGATCCCAGGGTCCTGGGATAGAGTCCTGCATCGGGCTCCTGGCTCAGTGGGGAGCCTGCTTCTCCCTCTCCCTCTGCCTCTCCCCCTGCTCATGCTCTCTCTCTCTCTGTATCTCTGTGTGTCAAATGAATAAATAAAATCTTTAAAAAAAAAGTTTTTAAAAAAGGGTCCTCAAGCTCTGCCTCAAAGAAAGAAAGATCCTACTAAGTGTTTTGTTGAAAGCTCAAGGTAGTAGAGCATAAGGCTTTGGGAGCCCACAGCGAGGGAATTCCAGTTTCTAATACTCAATGCCTTGAATGAGGAGCTATTTCACAGAAGAAAGACCACACAGGGTAGTAAGTAAGTAAGCAGGCTTTGGAGTCAACCTAGGTTCGAATCTCAGACCCATCACCTTTCCATGGCAGGATAATGATGAGGCTGTGGTGAGGCGAAAATGTGCTGAAACTTGCAAATATGTACCAAGTACTCAGAATACCATCTGGAACACAGTAAGGACTCAGTCCTCAAGAGGATGAGAAAAGGTACGTGAGGAGCGCTGTTCCTTTGTCAAGGTCTGATCTGTTCGGACTTCAGAAATTGGCTTTTTCCTTGACATATCTAAACGCTCTGTCACCTTTTGAAGATTTGGTTCATTGTCACTTGATGTCTTGGCCCCTTCTCTAATTTCAGGGGCAACACCTCCCTGTGACAGTTAACTGCCTTGGTCATCAGCACAGTCTTCAGCTGACACACCTCTGAGCAGCATGAGGTGGGACAGGGGTGGCAGGCTGTATGGTGGTTTGGTTTGGCCCAGAATGTTGTCCTAGGTAGTGTTTTTTAAAATCTGAATTAGCAGCTAGCATTTTTAGATCTAGAGCTTTTTCATAGAAATTCAGATACTTGACTTTAGAAAACTCAAAAGATCTGGCAACACTGCGTCCACATTCCTGCATGACATCAAGACTGGAGCTGAGTAAGGGCTCCTCCCCACAGTCCCCTCCACGCCCTGACACTGAGGCCAAAGACAGTGCCACCTCGCCTCATCCTAGGGCTATTGCTTTTCTCGTTCTTTCTTTTTTCAGTGTTGGGTCGGCTGTACTCACTTACCATGCCTACTTGGCCCTGCAGCCCCGTGTGTACAGAAGCAAGAGAATGATACACTTTAAGACAAAGAGACTCTTGCTCGTATCTGACTCCACCCTCCATCTGCAAGAAATAGGCAGGTTATGAACTCTCTGCACCAGAATTTCCACATGTGAAAATGGAACTAATCCCCCATACACAACATAGCACTTGCATTTATGTGAGAGCATATGGAAAGCACCAGGTCCTGTGGCTGTATACAGTGGGCAATTAATAAATGTTTACTTTCCTCCCTCTTACTCACTGGTGATGGTTTGCCATCATTAACACCAATCCCTACTATGGCTCCTCACCCTTTCTCACCAACAGTTTACGCCTGGCACATCAGACACATGGTCCAAAGTGTAACTAAAATGTGCATAAAGAATCAAACTGGAGTGATAGAGCCTCCAGATCTTAACCATCGGTTTACAGAGAATGCAGATGACACCAGAGGGAGGCAATCAGGAAAGTCTAGACTGGGAGAAACTAGGACAAATCTGATTTCTTCAGTAACAACAACAAAACCTGCAAGGAAAGAAAGATTAAGAGACAAAGTTACTTAAGATATATATCAGCCAACTGAATGGAATTTATTTGGATCCTGATTTAAATAAACGATACAAAACCTTTTAAGACAACTGGGGAAATGTGAACACTGATTGAATATTCAATGATATGGAGGAATTCTTGTTTTAGATATTCTGACATTATGGTTATGTCTGAAAAAAGAGCCCGTATCTTTTAGAGATACATAGTGGAATATTTCCATGTGAAATGATACAATGAAAGTAATCCAGTGTGGGAAGAAACAGTGAAAGTCCAGATGAGACAAGTTTGGCTATGTAATAAAAATGGCTGAAGTTGGGTAATGGGTACACAGTGGTTTAATATACTGTTCTATACTGTATATGCTTGTAATTTTCTATAATAAATAACTTTTTAAAGCAAAGCACACGAGGGGTGCCTGGATGGGTCAGTTGGTTAAGCGTCTGACTTTTGATTTCGGCTCAGGTCATGATCTCAGGGTCCTCTCTCTCTCTCCTCCTCCGAAATTAAAAAATAAATTTTAAAAAAATAAATAAAATAAAATAAAGCACAGCACATGATGAGATGTTCAAATTTCTTTTAAGGTTAGAAATAGCACTGGACTGATCTAATACGGGGAATGTTTTCTTGGAGTTATTACTCGTAACTTGTTTGGGGCTTAGATACCTCTTTGAGGGAGGATTATTGGAGTAGGGGGATGGAAAGGGATCTTAGTTTGGTTTGGTATGTTAGTGCAGTGGGGAAAAAGGTGAGCCTCTGGTTCCCACTACCCTGCCGTATCTCTTTTCCTCAAGTTTCAAGATACCTGTCTCTGCTCATCAGACTGTAATTCCCATGAAGGCAAGAACTCTTACATAAACCCTTACTTCCCTGGCACCTAGCGCACAGACTGGCACATAATAAGACCCTGAAAAATGTTTGTTGAATAAATGAAGGGGAAGGGACATATCTATATTTTACCTTCAATGAGAGAAAAAGAGCAGGAAAATCTCATTTTGCCAACGGGCTCCCATGCTGTGGTTCCATGCATGGTACTCATATTTGACCACGCATCAAAATCATCTGGAGAGTGTTAAAATGGCAGATTCCTAGGCACACCCTCCTTGTAGATTCTGTTCAGTACATCTAGGCTGAGATTACAGGCAGGAGATTTCTAACAAATGCCCAGGTGATTCTGACACAGCCAGTTTAGACTGGTATGCAATACCCACAGGTGCAGGTTATTTAACCTCTCTGCTCCTCAAAAGCATTACTCATTTTTTCTGCCTGGCTCTTTGACTGTGGAAATTTGCAGCACACACGTACCAGTACTATGAACCCCCTTAAGGCATCCACCAGCCTCAAAGGCCATCAACTTTCTGCCTTCTTCTTTCTCAATTTTATTTTTAAGGAAACCATTTAATTTTAATTGAATGTTGCTCAATTCAGCAAGAGCACTGGCAGCAACACTCTCTGCCTTCAGGACGGAGGGTGAGACCCATCTCTGGTTAACCTGAGAAAGCAGGGTTTCTTCCCCCAATATGACAAATGGAGGAGTAGGAGGCTATGCTTTCCTGGTCTCTAGCTTTAACACAGGGAAATCAGAGTGCATGATAATCAGGAAGATTTGGATCGTTAATTGTTATGTCAATGTTTTGCATCTTTACTACTTTAAAGAAGTAAAGTTTCATCCAACTCTTTAAAAATGCCTTTAAAAAAAAAAAAAAGAGTTCTTCATTGAACAGATCCAAGATTGGGCAACTATCATGACTCCTCTGCCTTGGATAGAAAGTGAGAATTTGAGCCAGAAAAAAAAGAAGAGTTAAATATAATCTCAAGTAGCTGAATATTTCTAAATCAGTAAGACGGCTAAGAAATATCCTCTGTATACTTTTTTCTTAATGACTGAAATGATCGCAAACTTAGTCGTTACTCATTCCAAACATACTATAATAAAGGTTATTAGCTAGAAGAAATGAAAAGAGTGTCTATTTAAAAACTGCAAAACTGGGGTGCCTGGGTGGCTCAGTCAGTTAAGGGTCTGACTCTTGGTTTCGGCTCAGGTCATGATCTCAGGGTCATGAGATCAAGCCCAGTGTTGGGCTCCATGCTGGGCATGGAGTCTGCCTGAGATTCTTTCTCTCAGGGTGCCTGGGTGGCTCAGTCAGTTGGGCATCAGACTCTTGGTTTCAGCTGGCGTTGTGATCTCGGGGTTGTGGGATCGGGCCCCGCGTCAGGCTCTGCACTGGGCACAGAGACTCTCTCTCCCTCTCCCTCTGCCTCTCCTTCTACCCTGCCCCCCATTCTTGCACTCTATCTCTCTCAAATAATAAATAAATAAATCTTAAAAAAAAAAAAAGATTCTCTCCCGCTGCCCCTCCCCACCCCGCTCGCAATTTTAAATAAATAAAAATTGTAAAACCAAAATTCCAGGTAATTAATGACTATTCAACTTCATCATAACCCCTGATAATTTAATGGGCCCTGCTGCTTCATTCGCCTCCCCCAAAATACAGCATTTAGATGACAATAAGAATCAAAAAACAAAACAAAACAAACATATGATATGTAATTGGCTATCTATACATATCATGGAAAGCTGGAAAATATATAAAACACAGAGTCAACCTGGTGAAATGAGAAGAGGTCACACTAAATATGGTATCATTCAAATTATGTATATTATCTAAATAGATGATGCAAAAAGATCATAAGGAAATGCAACAAAATTTTTAAGAGTGATAGTATCTCTGGGTTGCAGAATCACGATTTCTTAACCTCCATATATTCAGGTATTTTCAAATTTCCCAAAGCACAGAATTTGTAATGAAAATATTTAAAAAGAAAAAAAAAAGGAAGAGTTGCAATCAAAATAATCTATTATCCTAACTCACTACAGGTAATAAATATAGTCTTGCAATAGGGCAGAGACCCGGGAATTGGGGAGAACCGTATAACTCAGTCATGGCAAATGAACTCATGTTTACCTTTGGGCCAAATCTGATTCTGCTTCATTTGCAATATATGGTCACAATGAGAAATATGAATAAGGCCAAATGTCTAACTTAATGATTCATGTCATAAACTAAGGAAATGTAGAGAGAGCTTTCTATATATGGTCAAATGGAATGCTGTACATCAAAATCTGCATTTATTCATAGAATAAGTTAAGTGGTAAATGGTCACTTCACAAAAGTATTCTTCAAATCACTCCAGGAATTTCTCTACAATGCAAAATATTCTAATATGATGTTTTCCAACTTATAAATGTCAAACACTTTTCATGGAAACCCCCACATAACAGTCATTGTAGTTGGCTTTGGTAACACTTCCAATGGATTTGTATGTACTAAATGGCAAGAGAATCCTATACTATTTGAAAAACAGTAGAGCAGATATATATGGCTCATTATTTAGTTTGTGTACATTCAAGGTTGGGACACATGTGAATTTAAGGACCATCTGCAAAAACTCCACCACACCCAGTGGTCTGTCCATCACTCTCGGGTATTTAAAATATGGTATTACTTACAAGAATACTCAGGGCTGCAAGATTGGCAACCATCATGACTCCTCTACCTTGGATAGAAAGTGAGAATTTGAGCCAGAAAAAAGAAGAGGCTTTTTAGGGATTTTATTAGAGTGAAGGAAAGAAGAGAGATTAGTTGAATGGCATCCATTTCTCATGCACATAACAATTTTTTTTAATTGCAGGAAAGAGTAGATAAATAGCACAAGCAAGATTAATTTTCCACTCAAGCTTGCCAAATTAGAAAAATATAGTCATATCAAGTTCATTGTAAGGAAGATGTTTTCCAATATGTGGCAGGTTGGAAGACATTTTCCATCTTTCACAGTAACACAAAGAAAGCAAACGACTTGCATCACATTAATGATATAGGTTAGACTGTGCAGTTAAGTTAATCTCTCTAAGAGGTTACATTATAGCTTCTTAAGAAAGGATCAGGCAGGCCCCAATTCCACGTACAGTCGCTCCACTTACTAAATTCTTCATCTATAAAGTGTAGCCATGATGTCCACCACGAACTATTATGGGGATTAAATGAGATAATATATATAGCATATACAGAATACAGAAACACTCAAGTCTTGCTCCTTTAACTTGTTCTAAAAAAAACAAAGTTCTGGAGACATAATGATAATGGAGATAAAGGAAGAATGTGTTTGAGGTAGGCAGGTACGTGGCTAGCTGCCAAAAGCATTCTCTGGGGGAAAGATCTGGAAGCTACCAAGCAAGCCATATCTAGGGCCCTTTCATTTCCTTCTGTTCTCATTTCTGACATTGCTGCCATGGTGTCCACTAATTTGGCAAGGTTGCTTTGAATTATGACCTTCCTATTCCCACCATCTGCTTTCATCTCCCATCTAAATAATGCATTGTCTATTCTGATCTTTTCCCATAAATGTGATTTGATACGTACCTGTTAACTCTGCAAACCGGGATTTCAAAAACTCTTCTCAATCATTCTTAAAATGTTGATTCACATTCTGTCCCTGTAAAAAAATTGGCTAACTATTCATTTCCTACAGAAGAAATAAAGTAGTAAGACTTAAATCTTGCTGGTAACCAGAGGATAACTTTATTACGTCTAGCAAAATTTGACTTAAAAACTACTTTGTAGGGCGCCTGGGTGGCTCAGTTGGTTAAGCAACTGCCTTCGGCTCAGGTCATGATCCTGGAGTCCCTGGATCGAGTCCCGCATCGGGCTCCCTGCTCGGCAGGGAGTCTGCTTCTCCCTCTGACCCTCCTCCCTCTCATGCTCTCTGTCTCTCATTCTCTCTGTCTCAAATAAATAAATAAAATCTTAAAAAAAAAAAACTACTTTGTAAATACCCATTAATGCTAGAGCCATTTGCTGTGTTTTACCATTAGAAAATGTATCCCATTTTATTATCAAAATAAACCTGTATTCGTATATGTGAATATATGCATGTATATATGTATATACATATATGTATGTGTTTTCATACATTTATGTAAATATAACTATATACAAAAGGGGGGAGAGAGAAAAGAACCTTGAAGGATTAATGGATTAATATCTAACTGAGAATTGGCAGTGAAAGTAAGGATGGGATACAGAGACAGAAGCTTTAAATTTTACTTTATCTAGTTATGTCATTTTAAATTTATAGCAAGCTCATATTACTTTATTGGGTTTTTAATTATTTAAAAAAATCCAATTCCTTTAGTGCTTAAGAAAGACATTTTAAGACATTTCATTTAATTCTTTTAGGTCACTAGGGCACTTATAAGTGCAATTTTAAGAATACACTAAGGTTTTACTTCGAGAGGAGAAAAAGATATTCAGAGGAGCCTCTGATCACTACCTTACTTTAATAGAATTTTTAAGAAGTCAGATCAATTACCAATACGTATTTTGAGCCCCTAACCACCTACAAGCACCTGTTCAACCCAAGAGAAAATGGAACTAAAACGGTGTTTTCAAGGTCTTTACCACCTAGAAGAGGTGCTCATGAACACAACCAAGAGAGAAGGGCAGCAACCCAACTTAAAATAATGATTGGAAATGCTTATAGGAGCTTTCAAGGATATGTAGCTCACCTTAGGGGAGTATATTAAGCACTGGGAGATTTAGGCTAACTATTAAGAACAGAAGAAGGGAACATTAACCTGTCTCTGCTTCAGGTGAAGCTCAAGCTGGTTAGCCCTCAGCCCCCTCCCCTCCCAGTCACCCTGACTGAGTGACCTGACATTCCATCCAGTTCAGCTCACCACCATCATAAACATGGGGAGCTTCTAGAAGAGGGTGTGATTAATGCCTATGTCACTCTTGCTTTCTTGGATGGCAGGTTGCTCCTCCATCCCAAAGGAAATGGGACATGTGATCTTAGCCATCTCTTTCATTACAAGCGCTTTGTAACCATCCTTAAGAGTTGCTGAGAAGACCATTCCATATAAGGCCCAGACTGGGGGTAAGGATGACAGTGAGGGTAGAAGAGACCCACAGAATGATGGGAGAGGATGTGCCTATCCCTAGTACAGGGCAGGAACAAAGTGCTAGAGGGTTGTGGCTCATCTACCTCAGAGACAAAGCAAGTACAGATCCTACCTCACCCCCAATAACTGTCTTTTACATTTCTTGGCTCTTCCATCCATTTCTTTCCCAAGTTCCATTGAACTTTTTAAAAATTTGGCAATATGTTTCCAGAGTCTCTCTGGACCTATGATCCAAAAATGATACTGGCTTTATAGATTCATTTGACAGGAGTAACTAAAATAATTAAAATCACAAAATCTTACATTATTATACATAATAATGTAAAATATGTAAAATCTTACAATCCTACATATTACTATTATTGTTAAGAGTATGAAGCATTCACTATGTGCTTAGTAACATGCTAAGCAATATATATAAATCTATATAATATATAAATAATACAATAATTTAATCCTTATAATAACCACATCACAAAGGTATTATTATTCCCCCCTTTTTAAAAGATTTTATTCATTTATTTGAGAGAGAGAGAGCACGTGCATGAGCGGGGAGAGGTGCAGAGGGAAAGGGAGAAGCAGGCTCTCTGCTGAGTGCGGAGCCCAACACAGGACTGGATCCCAGAACCCTGAGATAGTGACCTGAGCCCGCTTAACTGACTGAGCTACCCAGGAGACGCTTATTATCCCCTTTTTAAAGATGAGAAAATTGAGATCAAGAGTGGTTAAGTCTTATCCGGAGTCATATAACAAGAAAGTAGGAGAAAGAGAACCCAGACTCCAGAATGCCCTAACCATCCCAACTCTACCTGCCATCCAAAGGCAGGAAGCATGTCTGTTGGTGTGAGCTTCTAAGCCCATCACTGGAGTTCTGTAGTCTTCTTTATAGGGCTTCTGCCCATTTTCTGATAAGTTTACAGAGAGAGATGTACAACTCCTCAATGAAGAAAACTGTAAGGCTTTATGGGGACATAGAAGATCTGAAGGGCAGGGAGAGATGACTGTGCTTTGCTGGGAAGATCCAATGCTATATGGAGGTGTCAGTCTTCCCTACAGTAATCCATGGAGTCACTAGGCAGCAATCAATCTTGGATACAACCTGACCAAAAATGATCCTGAAGCTCATCTAGAAAGGATGTGGGACAAGCCAAGAAGTTTCATAAATGAAAACTAATGAGGAAAAAGTAGCCCTGCATGGTATTAAACCATGTTATGAAGTTTCAGTAATTACAACAGTTCAATACTGACACAAGAAGAGACAGATTAACAGAGTAGACACTACTGAAATATACCCATATAATGTAGGAAATCAGTGTCTGATGAAGGCTGAATTTGAAGGCAAGGTGAAAGGATGTCTTGAACATAAATGTTGTTGGGATAATTAACTATTTGGGATGAGGAAAGCAGGGGAGAAATCTGTGCAGATCCCCAACTCACTCTTAATCCCCCCCAAAATATTATTACTCAAAATTTTTAATTTTTAGAACACATATTGGTAGAACCACAGGAAGGCTGGTCTTTTTGTTGCTGTTGTCCTCGTATGCACATGTGTAGAAGTAAAAGTGATCTCAGGGTGTAGTGTTGTAATAAAGCAATATAAATTCTAATAAACCCTTATGTTTTAATATGCCATATCTCATTCCATGGAAATCACCTAACAAGTTGGTGGACAGCTCTTGTTCATCCCATTTTAAAAAGAAGGAGACTGAGAAGTATCTTGACGAATGACTTGCTCAAGGTCACACCCTTAATTAGAGGCAGAACCAGAGCTTGGACCCTGAATGAGATGTGTTCATCTCATTTTGATGTGTTAGATATATTTGTGAAACCAGACATCTCAGACTTGGAAGTTACTTTCCAGTTGTGTCCATGCTGCCTTTCCACCACTCTGGTTCCTGTCCCACCACCACAACCTCTGCCAACCACAATTCCATTGACTTCAAACCCTGGATAACTGCACACTCTGCTTTTTCCACCTCAGAAGTCTCATAACTCAGCAGCCCTAGCACACTTCATACTCATGCTCTCCAACTACCAAGGGTCCCTGAGCACTCCCTCCTGGTAGTCCTTCTCCATCCACTCTGTCTCCCTCCAGCTTCTATTCAAGTGTCTCTCTCCTTACACACCCAGTTCTGTGCACAGTACCACACACCTCAACCAACCTCCACTCTCTGTTAATGATCTAGACCGATACAGTCTAATGAAAGATAGATGCAAACCATATCATGTAATCTTATGTTTTCTAGGAGCCACATCTAAAAAAATAAAGAGAAACTGGTGAAACTATTGTTAATAATATATTCTATGCAAACTGAATATATCTAAAAATATTACTTCAATATATAATCAATACACAAATTATTAATGAGGTATTTTAAATTCTTTTTTTTCATACAAATTTTGAAATCTGGGGGTAGTTCACACATCTCAGTTGGACTAGCCACATTTCAAGTGCTCAAGAGCCACATGTGGGTAGTGGCTACTGGCTATTGAATTGGACAGCACAGACGTAGGCTCTCATTCCAATGAAAATGGCCCCAAACTTTCCTAAGGACTGATTATTGCTGGATGAAGAGATCATGGGTGACTTTCTAAAAATAACTTTGGATTATTGTTCTCCAACAAACACAAATTGCACATGGGTAAGTATTTCCAAACCTTGTGATTTTAAATATCTTTGGCATATCAGGGGAATTTAAGTGAATGAATCTTCACATTCATGTCCTAATGCAAGTTCTTTTTTATTTTTTATTTTTTTTCAAGTTCTTTTTAAACAGCATGTGTGGCATCATCATCAGTCTTCCCTTGCACGTAATCATCCATACCTAGCTCCCATCCGCTTCACCACTGCAAATTATTCTTCTATTCCCTGCAACCTGCGCACCTTCTCCTTTTACAGATCATTGGGCTGAAGAAATGGAATGCCCAAAAGAAATATTTTGTATCCTCACCACTTCTGCGCAAATATTAACCCATGCACACTTTCCAGTTTGGCTTTAGTAGATCTGTGGTTAGTGGTATATGACCAAGAGAATTCAAATTAAATTCTAGAAAAAGCCTCTCTATCCAGTGCTGCTTCAAAGTTATTTTATTTATTTTTATTTTTTTTTAAGATTTTATTTATTCATGAGAGAGAGAGAGAGAGAGAGAGAGGCAGAGGGAGAGGGAGAAGCAGGCTCCCCGCGGAGCGGGGAGCCCGATGCGGGACTCGATCCCAGGACCCTGGGATCGAGCCCCACGTCGGGCTCCCTGCTCAGCGGGAAGCCTGCTCGTCCCTCTCCCACTCCCCCTGCTTGTGTTCCCTCTCTCATTTTAAAATCTTAAAAAAAAAAAAATAGGTTCCTTGTTTACCTTTTACTTATAATTCGACATACTCAAAAGCTATTACATATCCCACTTGGTTTCTTTTAAAAAGAAATTGACCTAATGATTCTCCACAAACACAAGCCACCCATTTTTTAATCAAAGAATGTGTTTTTCACCTTAAAGAATATGACTAAAATTATGTTTTTGGTGCTTAAACATAGAAGCAGTCTAGTCACTGGAAAATGTGGATATGAGGTGCACACAGTTTAAGAAGTTAAATGGTTTGGGGGCGCCTGGGTGGCTCAGCCGGTTAAGCGTCTGCTTTTGGGTCCTGGGATCCAGTCCGGCATCTCATCAGGCTCCCTGCTCAACGGGGGGCATGCTTCTCACTCTCCCTCTGCTATTCCCTCTGCTTGTGCACGCTCTCTCTCTCTCTCTCAAATAAATAAATTAATTAAATCTTTAAAAAGAAGTTAAATGGTTCTGAATTTGGAAACTAAGATGTAGTCACTTACTTTAAATACCCATTGATTTTTAAATTCATGTTACAGTTTGCTTTTGAATTGCTCTGTTTGCCATCCTCATAATGACAGGTTTGTCCCTTTTACCCAGGCTGTGAAAGGTAGCATGTGGAACCCGGACCTGGGCAGTTACGAGACCCGGATTTCGATCCTCACTGCCAGTTGCCAACCAGCTATATGACCTTGGGTGCAGCCCAGTCACCCGGCTGGATTCAGCCTCCCAGGCTGTAAAAAGGGGGTTGACAGCAGAGTGCTTCCAGCTCGCCATTCCTGACCATAGCACTTATCATCCTCTATTCCATTATCCCTGAAACACTTGCCTCCTCATGCATCTCCCCCTTCCTAAATGAGAAGATGGCTGGCAGACAGCAGCAAAACCAGAAAGAAAGGCTGTTAAAAAAAAAAAATCCTAAAATGAGTCACCTTTCAAGAATTTATCATTCTCTGATGCCTGGGTGCTTGATCATGGAGCTATATCAGTTCTTCCATTGAAACTTGCTCTAAGAACCTGGTATTTGTTATGTACTGTTCTCGGGTGAAGTTTACACTAGACACTCATTTTTTTTTTTTAAGATTTTATTTATTTATTTGACAGACAGAGACACAGCGAGAGAGGGAACACAAGCAGGGGGAGGGGGAGAGGGAGAAGCAGGCTTCCCGCGGAGCAGGGAGCCCGATGATGCGTGGCTCGATCCCAGGACCCCGGGATCATGACCTGAGCTGAAGGCAAACACTTAAGGACTGAGCCACCCAGGCGCCCCGACAATCATTTCTTTTAAGAGCCACTCGTAGGTATAAAATAAACAGAAGTTATGCATCAAACAGACACAAGCAGCCACATAAATCATCCTTAGTGGAGCCTGGAGAAAATCAGATCAAAATCACAGAGAATTCTAATTAGGTCTTACACCAGCTTTCAATAAATTAGAGAAGATAATTACAGCTCCCCAAACTTCCCACTTCACCTCCCCACGACCCTACTGCCCCCTAAAATCTAGCCTGCTGCAAGAACCACTCCCTACCTCTTAGGACCAGCGGCAGCAACACCCAGGACAGCCTTCCTGCTGTCGATTTCCTCACCAAGGCTTAAGTCAGGGGGCAGCTGATGTTAGCTGTGGTTTGTACGGCTTCCGCCTGGCCTGGTTTTTTTCATGCTGCCATTTTGAATTAACATAGGTTTCCTCTGCAACCCATGGCATCTTCTGGTCAGGCTTGGAACACAGTTGGCGCGCGCGCGCGCGCGCACACACACACACACACACACACACACACACACACACACCGGGGAAGCTGGACACAAGTGTAATTCGAGACAATCACAAGTCAATTAAATAGCAAATCCAGAAAGCCCATATGTAAAACCCTACCAACTCAGTTTTGAGTCAGAGCGAATGACAGCTTCCTTAGATGCACTTGGGTTTAATGTAGATTTTAAAGCCCTAAATCCGAGTTCTCGTCAATTCCCTAAAAGTTCAAGCCTCCCCCCTGTTTTGCAGACCACACTAGTCTCAGACCTCAGCAGTGATGACGCCAAATAATCAGCGCCCGGACATTCAAGCGAACCGAGGACTGAAGTGCATAATCATAGGAGAAATGCACGAGTACCTTCTACCAGTAAGTGTCCTGGCGCCATGGCGTACCTGTCCTGACACCCCCCCACACACACACCCAAGAACCTCCCCGAGTGTGGCTGGGGGCCGGGAGGGGGGGATGTTGTGTCAAGTCCTGCAGCCCGCATAGATGACAGCAACAGCCCTTAGGGGAGGGCAGTCCCCTGGACAGGATTCGCGATCGCAAACCGGATGGACGTAGGCGCAGAGCCAGGTCAAGGACAGCGGGCCCCACCAGGCAGCCATGTTCGCGCTACCCGGGTGGCAGGTGCGCTACCTCCCGGCAAGGTGTCAGGCCCACTCCACCACCAGCGCTGCCACCACCGAGCGAGCTGCGAACCCCGGGAGCAGCCCGAGAGGTGGCGGGGTTGGGAGAGGGGCACAGGCACACACGCCAGCGGGGCAGCAACTTGGCTACCAGGAAATGGAAACACAGGAAAAGCACCCGGAGGTCAGGGCAAAGGATGGGGTTGGGGTGTACAGCGGGGAGACCGGCTCAAACCAGGCGGCAGTGCCCGCGCCCCGGGGTGGGGCGTCCCTCTCCTGCGCCCCTTCAACCTACTAGCCCGAGTCACCCCCACCCGGGCCGAAGCCACCTCTCCCCCGTTCCCCCAGAGACCCCAGTCTGCCCTAGCCACCACCCGCCGGGTTTCGGCCCGGGGTAGCGCTACCCGCGGGTTCGGAGGGACAGGGGTTGGCAACGAGGCACAGGGGACGGCGATGGCGGACGCGGCTGAAACGCTCGGGGAGAAGCCGCTGCGGACGCGCCGCGCTCCCAGCCGTGCCCGCCGCGGCTCACCTGCGGGGCGGCGGGCTCCGGGCTCGGCTCTGCGGTGCTGATGCTGCGGCCGCCGAGGGTGCGGGTGCTGCCGCGGCGACGATTACTGCGGCGACATCGGTGGCTGCAGCTGCAGTGGCGGAGGCGACCGTCGGGAGCTTCCCCCTCCCCAGACTCCCGGCGCTCGGGCCCGCCGCCCCCCACGAACAGCTGGCCCGGCTCACGTGACCGCGGGGCCCACCCCCGCCTCCCCCACCCGGGCCCCGGGGCCGCGCCGCACCCTCAGCGTCTGGGCGCCGGGGCTGCAGCGCCGCCCTCGGCCTGGTAGGGGACGGCGCCTGGGAGCTGGGGAGCGGCCGAGAGGACGACTGTCGCCGCGGAAAGTAGCTCCCTCTTGGCTCGATTTTTAGTTCTTGGTCACGGCCGGCCGGGATTGCGGCTCTCTCGAAAGGGAAAGCTCGGCCTTTACGGAGCCGGGCCCCACTTCCTCCCCTCGCACTCCCGAACTCCGCAGTAGGCTTGCCACGTGCGGGCCTCGGTGCCTAAGCAAAATTTCCCCACGGAAAATTGGACTTGACTCACAAGTCCAAGCCGACTCTCTGGTTTTAAAGATGCTGTCCTGCGCCATGTTGCTAAGCGAGACCCTATGCTGAGTTCATGTGGACATCGAAGCCCAAAGAGGTTAAGAAACTCGCCCAAGGTCACACAGCAAATAGCATAGCCAAGATTCCATACCTGGGTTAATAAATCCACAGACAGGTGACAGGTGTGTTGATGCTGGCATCGAGGTCATTGGTCAGGACATGACCATCCATCTGTTACCAGATCACAGACTCTACCTCTTAGAAATTGACAAGAAAAGACCAACTCAAAGGATATGAAGAGATAGTTCACAAGAAAACAAACGCAATACCGCTCAGGCATATGAAAAGATATTCAGGCTCGCTTAGCTGCAAATAAAATATATAAGGAAGCATTTTCCATCTATAAGATTAGCAAAAGTAAAGAAGTTTTTATAACCTCCATGGGAGACAATTTTGCAGTATGTTCTCCAATAACAAATACATATATAGTCTTTGATCCAAGGATTCCACTTCTGTAATTTATCCTACGGATATACTGATAGAGGTGTGAAGTGATATGAGTACAAGGTCATCCATTGCTACATTATTTGTGCTAGCAAAGACTGGAAGCAAATGTCCATCAATAAAGGACTGTTAAATATATTACAGCACATCAATACAATGGAATGCTATCCAGCTATAAAAGTTTAAAAATGGGGAAGATCTATCTCTATGTACTGATATGAAAGATTTCCAACCCATATTAAGGGAGATGAGAGGACAGAACCATGTGCACAATACTGTGTGTGTTATCATTTGTGGGGGAAAAATATGACTGTACTCATATTTGCAAATGCATGCGATATCTTCAGAAGAATACAGAAGAAACTGTAATAATAGATGCCACCCGAAAGGAGAATTGGGAAACAGAATTCAGGGGAGGCAAGGAGGCTTTTTTTTTTTTCATGTCTTTTGAATGTTATTCCTGTGCTTGTGGTTTGCCACATGAGTGAATGGATAGTGGGAGAAGGCTGAAGGAATCAGTGGAATACTGCAGAATGGAGCAGTGGTCATACACTCTTGGAGCACAAAAGGACCTTATTGTGCAAATAGTCCAACCATGGAAACCGCCCTTTTACTTTTAACCTATTTCTCTCTTTATGTTAGCATAGGTTTTGGGTTTTTTTTAAAGACTGAATATAATTGGGTCCTGCTTTTCATTCAGACACTCTTTGCCTTTTAATTAGAGTGTTTAGATCAGCATCTCTTAACATTTGGCAATGTCTGGAGATATTTTTGGTTGTCAAAATGGCAGAGGTGGGGGAGGTCTCTACTGGTATCCAGTGCACAGAGGCCAGGGATGCTATTAACACCCTAGGATACAAAGCACAACCTCCCACACCAGGAATGATCTGGCCCTAAATGTCAATAGTACTGAGGTTGAGAAACTCTGGCTCAAACCATTGATATTTAATGGAATTATCAAGATGGTGGGTTATAAATTAACATCTTGCTACTTCCATTTGTTCCATCTGTTCTTTGTTTCTCTCTCTCTTTTTTTCCCCCTACTTTTTACTTGCCTTCGTTTGAAGAACGGAGGGTTTTTTTAGTATTCCATTTTATATCCATCATGGGTTTATTAATCATACTGTGTGTTTTACTTTCGATAACTCTAGGATTTACAATATGCACTTAAACCTATCACTGTCTACCTTCAAATAATATAATTTCAGGTATAATACAAAACACTGTCAACAGCATCCTTCAAAGCCCCACCCCTCCTCACCTTCAATGTCATTGCTGTCATTTATTGGAGGTGCAATTTGATGGTAGTGAACTCTCTCCAGTTTTGTTTGAAAAAGTCATTACATCCCTTTCATTTTTGAAAAATTTTCATTGGGTATATGATTTTTGGCTGAGAGGTTTTTTTCTCTCAGCACTTTAAAGGTACCATTCTGTTATCATAAAACATTGTCACAAGACTTGCAAAGTTTCTGAAGAAAAGTCTGTGTTTGATTATCTTTCTTCCTCTGTATATAATCTATCCTTTTCCCCTCCTATGACTGCTTTTAAGAGTTTTCTCTTTAACACAGGCTCTGGGGGAAGAAAAAAACAGGCTTTGAGCAATAGGATTATGAGGTACCTTAGTCTGTTTTGTTTTTTTTTTAATTGTGTTTATCCCACTAGGGTTCATTAAGCTTCTTGATCTGTAGGTTTATAGTTTTCATCAAATTAGGAAAATTTGGGGCCATTATTTCTACACATATTTTACACACTGTACACTGCCCCTCCCAAATTCAGGGACTCCAATTATATATATATATATATATATATATATATATATATATATATATATAT
>NC_058414.1:59962488-60090086 GCF_002201575.2 Neomonachus schauinslandi
ATATATATATATATATATATATATATATATATATATATATATATATAAGACCACTTGATATTTTCCTACAGGTCACTAAGTTTCTGTTCTATGCCCCCAACCTCCATCAGTCTTTTTTCTCTCTGTGCTTTATTTTGAGTATTTTATTTTAAATAATTAGTATTTCTTCGAGTTCACTTATCTTTTCTTCTGCAGGCTCTAATCTACTATTAATACCATCAGTGATTTTTTTTTTAAAGATTTTATTTATTTGAGAGACAGAGAGAGAGCACAAGTAGGCAGAGCGGCAGACAGAAGGAGAGGGAGAAGCAGACTCCCCACTGAGCAGGGAGCCCGATGTGGGGCTCGATCCCAAGACCCTGGGATCATGACCTTTGCCAAAGGCAGATGCTTAACTGACTGAGTCACCCAGGCGCCCCAACCATCAGTAAAATTTTTATATTGGATATTTTATTTTTCATCCCTTGGAGTTCTTTTTGGTTCTTTTTATTTATATCATTCATTTATCTCATATATATTTTCCTTTAAGTCTCTGATCATACTTATATTTTAATAGCTGTTTTAAATTACCTTATGCTAATTCCATCACCTGTCAGTTTTTAATCTATTTGTATGTATTGATTTATCTCCTGCCTCTTTGTGTCTCTTGCAATTATTCATTGGATGCCAGACTTTGTGAATTTTATGTTGTTGAGTAATGGGTTTTTTTTTGTATTCCTTTAAAGGTTGTTGGACTTTGTTCGGGCAATCAGTTATTTAAGGATCAGGTTGGCCCATTTAAGGCTTGTTTATAAACTTTAGGACAGGTCTAGTGTAGCTTTAATTCTACGGCTACTTTAGCGCTTCTACTAAGGTATGACTCCCATAGGGGCTCTAATAAATGTTCCATGAAATCCATAAGTTGATCCTGGCTGGTAGAAATGTGAACAAGTCCCAGTTTTGCTTGAGCTCTGGAAAGTTTTGGGTGCCCAGCTCCCAACAGTTATTCTTTCCTCAACCTTGTGGAGATTCATCATCTGCATGCATAGACTGGTATTCAATCGATGACTAAAATGCAAATGTCTGAATTTCTTTTCCATTTAGTTTTCTGCAGAACTCTGACCCACAAACTCCAACTGCTTGGACCTTCCTGAACTCTGATCTGTTTCTTCAACCCCACAAGACAACTGGGCTCTGTTTTGTTTCCCTTCTCTTTGCCGTTTATGGTTCAGGAATTGCCTCCAAGCCAAAGCTGAGGTAATTGTAGGTCTCATCTCATTTGTCTCCTTTCTCTTGAGAAACAGTCCTGTTCTGCCTGCTCTCCAATGTCTGACCCAAGTTGTCTTGTGTATTTTGCCCAGTTTTCCAGTTGCTTACAATAGGACGGCAAGTCTCATAGCAATTTTCCTTCATGGGCAGACGTGGAAGGCTAGGAACACTGATCTTAGTGCCTGTAAGGAACCAAATGTACTGATATAGAACCAACTAGGCCCATTATTTTATGAACTACAAATGCATAGTTTACTTACAGAAGTTCTTCAACATGCCTAATTTAGCAAGAGACATTTATGGAACACCTGTACCAGAAATTGCATTTTTGCTACAAAGATGTAAAAAGCACATCATAGCCTCTTCTCTCAGAAGTCAGGGGCAAGCAAGGAAATTAATTAAGTATAAAGGTAATATATGCATATATTCCATGTTCCTGTCAGGGTAACCTAAGAGCTATGCACAGATAAATATGTTGATCTAGCATACTGGGAAATGTGAACAAGTGTGAAAGATGGTCATAAATGAGGGTTATCCAAAGAGACCATTTAAAGAAATTATTGATGACAATGTTGCCTTTTCTTCTAACTGGAGTTATTGTCTAAAGAACCCTACCTTGGGCAATGATTTTGAGGAGCCGAAATACATGTGTAATTGAGAAATCTTTAACACATTACTCATGGAGGTATTTTCCACTTAGTGCTTCTTTTAGTGTATAATTGTAGCAGGAAGAAACAGATCTGTCACTGGGCAGATCTCATGGGGATGAACAACAGACAGTATTATGTGAACAAGACACTCACAAATGGGTAAGAAAGCCTGTGTAATTGCTTTGTATGTAATCTTATGAGACCCACAGAAAGAAGCTGAGAGAAAAGCCATGGGAAAATGAGAAAGAAAAGCAGTAGTTAAGATTAGTCGGCCACCTGCTTTAATCCTATGACAACCATCTTTAAGAGGTTAGTTTTCTGAATTTGGTTGCCATAGAAACAAACCTTTAGAATGCCGTTAAATCAATTTACAGAATTATTGCCCATATTGAGTATAGGCAACACCAAAGAGATTTTAAGTATTAAAATCTATTTTTAAATTATTTTTAGAATTTAAATAATCCATCAAGCCTTTTTAATATGTAATTTAGATAGCCATAAATTGTATTTTGGCAAAAGGTACAAAATCCTATTTATTATAATCAGGTGATGGGTTTTTAAGTTCAATTATTCAAATGTGTCATTTCAATGAATGGCTCCTATTTAATTTGAAATAACAGTTCGTAAATGTTCTGGACCTGGTTTTAAGAACAAATGATTATGTATGTTTCACACTCATTGCTGTACCTCTAGGAGTCATTCATGGGTTTAGTCAACGGTACAGGTAATTTAAAGGAGAATTGCTGAGACCTTGTCTTGTGATCATCAAAGAACAGACTAGAGGATTCTATGATCAGACTGGGAGTTTCAACCTAATTCTGTCTTGCTGATGTTTTCCTAGTTTATGTGTGTGGAAAAGGTCCGAGCTTGTTTTTCATATTCTAGTGACACCTGAGGCCACCTTTTAATAGGTGAAAGCTGATCCAGAATTATAGAAGTTGAGCCTCCTATATCTGCAATTTTAATACCGCTGATCACTTGAGATAATATAGGACTTTAAACAGAAGTTATTATTTTCCAACCTTCCAAGAACTAAACAAAGTCTGGCTAAATTGCTGTAGAAATTTGGGGTTCAATTAAAGGAAGACTTCCTTCATGCTTTCAGTGATTAAACAATGATTTGAGAGATTGAGAGAATGTATAAAATTTCTGATTCCAGAGGAAGAGTATTTTGTTTTGGACATGCTTCTATTTTCCATGAAAGAGCAGAAAATTGGTATCACTTTGTTTCCTGTTGGATTAATTACCTGGCTTTCAGAGAATTGGGAATAATCTAGGTATATGGAGATGTTTTAGTTGTTAAATTCCTAATTATTCTTCACTCTCCTTTCCATTGATTTTCTACTATTCAGTCATAAACCAAGCTCTAGGTGTTTACTATTATTACATCCCTTATACCATTGATTCCAGCTCTTACATGTGCAAAAGATTTGACTTTTTGTGTACACAGAGTGATTTATTCCGTGGAGTTGGAATCTGTGTCTGGTTCATTTTGATTTTCAAAAAACACCTATCATATTTTTGAAACAAAAATTAAAAGCAGAAATGTTTTACTGTATGAATTTCTCAGATAATCAATATTTTTTTTACTATGAATATAAAGAAAGAATTGAGCTTTAGGAATTATTAGGAAATTTCTAGAGTAGGCAAATAGATAAAGTAGTTTGGTAGTTGTTTAGGGAGTTGGGGAAAAGGGCGGATTGACCACTAATAGGTATGGGGATTTCTTTTTGATAAGAAAAATGTTTTTTGTTTTTTGTTTTTTTTTTTAAGATTTTATTTATTATTTGACAGAGAGAGACACAGCAAGAGAGGGAACACAAGCAGGGGGAGTGGGAGAGGGAGAAGCAGCCTTCCCGCAGAGCAGGGAGCCCGATGTGGGGCTTGATCCCAGGACCCTGGGATCATGACCTGAGCAGAAGGCAGATGCTTAACGACTGAGCCACCCAGGCACCCCAATAAGAAAAATATTCTAAAATTGTAATGGGGGCGCCTGGGTGGCTCAGTCGGTAAGTGTCCAACTCTTGATCTCAACTCAGGTCTTTATCTCAGGGTTGTTGAGTTCAAGCCCTGAGTTGGGCTCCACACTGGGCATGCAGCCTACTTAAAAAAAAAATATGTAAAATTAATTGTGATGGTTGTGTAACTCTGTGAGTATACTAAAATTTATTGAACTGGGCGCCTGGGTGGCTCAGTTGTTTAAGCGACTGCCTTCGGCTCAGGTCATGATCCTGGAGTCCCAGGATCGAGTCCTGCAACGGGCTCCCTGCTCAGCAGGGAGTCTGCTTCTCCCTCTGACCCTCCCCCCTTTCATGTGCTCTCTCTCTCTCTCATTCTCTCTCTCAAATAAATAAATAAAATCTTTAAAAATAAAAAATAAAAATAAAATTTATTGAACTGTACAATTATTGTATTACATACTAATTTAATTTTTAAAAAGTACCCTACCTAAAAAAAAAAAAAAAAAAAACAACCACTGGACATTGCCCAGCTTAGAAGAAATAGGTCAATGATAAAGAGTGAATACTTTTGAAGAATTATTGCCGTAGTAATAAAATGTTAGGGAAAAGGAATCCAAGGAGCAGAGTTGATTTACTGTTCAGTCATAATGTCAGTAAGAATCAATTAACTTTAGTAGACTGCTTAATTTTCTTAAAAATTATGATACAAAACAGAAAACCTTGAATACTAATGCATGTGGCAAGAAAAAAAAGGCACGTGACATTTTGTAAAAGATTATATACCTTATAAAATTTAGCCAAAACAATGCATGGAAAAACAGGAGAGAACAATTATGTTGCAGGGAAATTTGACAATTCAAGTGGGGATTTCATAGAAAGATCCTTTTTCTTCTTCCCTATTTTCCTGCAAGTAAAATGTTTCTTATTTTATAGAAAATTTCCTGTATTTATAGTAGTCCTCTTCTTATTCTACGCAAGTATATTACCCATTTAATTTAATTTAGCTCCTAACTTAAGAGCTACTTAAAAAAAATCTAGAATGTCTCGGGGCGCCTGGGTGGCTCAGTCGTTAAGCGTCTGCCTTCAGCTCAGGTCATGATCCCAGGGTCCTGGGATCGAGCCCCGCATCGGGCTCCCTGCTCCGCGGGAAGCCTGCTTCTCCCTCTCCCACTCCCCCTGCTTGTGTTCCCTCTCTCACTGTGTCTCTCTCTGTCAAATAAATAAATAAAATCTTTAAAAAAAAAAATCTAGAATGTCTCAAGCAAAATGTGTTCTGCACAAAATAGCTGCTCAACAATTCAAGGAGATATGATCATAATAGGAAAAAAACCACTAGTATGTGGTTGAATGTTATAATATCCTAGTCTCCTGCCTGGAGGTAAAATTATAATCAGTTATATTAACATAAGATACACTCTGGCAGAGTAAGCCTAACAAATGAATGAGAAAGTGCTCTACGAAATTGGAATTAAGGTCTAAAGGGTCTCCCTACCCTTACTTCATTCTTTATAGTAATGAGAACTGTCCCTCAATGCCTCAGTTCACATCGTGTGTGGCATTGTCTCTACTGCAACTGTTTACTGGGAAGGAAATTACTCTTATCCTATGGCCGTGTGGAAATTTAAATTAAAGAAATGACTTGTAAATTCCCAGAAATCCCCAAGTGGAATATAATTTAGCTGTTACTACAGACCAAGGGGACAGCATTCACTTTACTCTAGATTTTTAGAGTAAAACCTCAGCAAACATCTCATGCAATTTGTGTTTAGATCATAAAATAAAATCAATGTTAGTCTAGCTCCTAGGCACTTAGATTGGCTTTGTAAATTATGGGCTGACTCACACTCACTGAAGTCATCTATTTTATGCCAGAGGTTCTATTAGCAGTACAGGACCACAGAGCACTGGTAAACAAAAGAATCCATGGAGACTGTGCTAGGTGTTGCAGATCTCCCGAATCTTCCAAATGTTTGTATCTGTTTCTTTTCCTTAACAATAACCTATGTATATCAAAATGAGTCACTTAATCTCCTTGGTAAACCAAAGTTGAAGGGATTAAAAAAATTATTGTTGGTTTTACATGGAGAGCTACTAGGAAATTTTCCCTAAATTGTAAGTGAAACATAGAAATGTAGGCAAAGTACAGAAAGATTCTAAATTGACCAAATGGAAGTTTAACTGCATGGTAAAGATAAGTCTTCAGAGAGGGGAAATGATGTACTACAGAGAGCATGTCAATGACGATCTTCGATACAAAACTGCATACATACATACACACATATGTATGTATACATATATAATTCATTCATTATGTATGTATATACACAGCACATAGTTTATACACTATACACACATACATACATATACATATATTTATGTTTTTAGGAGAATAGTTTTATTTTTTCCTAAATCTCTTCTTTTTTTAAAGATTTTATTTATTTATTTGACAGAGAGAGCGACAGTGAGAGAGGGAACACAAGCAGGGGGAGTGGGAGAAGGAGAAGCAGGCTTCCCATTGAGCAGGGAGCCCGATGTGGGACCCCGGGATCATGACCTGAGCCGAAGGCAGACGCTTAATGACTGAGCCACCCAGTCGCCCCTATTTTTTCCTAAATCTCTTGACCATATATTCTTCTCAAGGGATAGGCTATAGATAATTCTGAAAAAATAATATAGAACAATAATTTTGAGAAAGTCTGGGACTCTCTTCTCTCTTCTAGTAGGAAAGATGTTCACAAAAACATATTTACTGATGATCTTTTTGCTGTAAGAATTCAGAGTCATAAAAAAATTTCTAACTCTGGGGAAAATACTATCTCCACACAACTTATCCTTTTGACTGTATATTCAGTTTTAGGCACAATTAGTTGCCCCAATGACCAACACTTTACAGAAGATAAAAAAAGACTAGTAAGAGAAAAATATAGGAGACTGTATATTCAAGGGCAGGGAAATAGTTAAATTTCTCTCAAATTAAGATTCTTAGACCACCTGCATCAGTATCATCCAGGAAGGGGGTTAAAATTCAGATTCTTGGGCCCAATCCAAGAATTAACCAGAATCTCTGGGGAAAGGGTTCAGGAATCTGCATTTTTAACACATATCCCATGCAATTCTGGTGTACACTAAATTTGAGTGACTGCTACATTTCTGCAACATTTAGGAACCAAAGCATACCTCTCCTTGTATTTGAGGGTGGAACTATGAAACCAAGATTTGTAAGGGTCCTTCTCTGCTGTCAGCCTGGAGCTGGAGGTAGAAGAGGCAGGGCTGAAAGCAAAGGCAAAACACTATTTTTTTTTCAAGATTTTTTTATTTTAGAGCAAGAGAGTGAGAGCACAGGGTGGGGGTGGGGAGGAAGAGGGAGAGAGAGAATCTCAAGCAGACTCCCCACTGAGCACGGAGCCCTAAGACCCACGGCTTGATCCCACGACCCAGAGATCTTGATCTGAGCGGAAATCAAGTCTGACTTAAGCCACCCTGAGCCCCAAGGCAAAATAATTTTTTTTTTAAGATTTTATTTGTCAGAGAGAGAGAGAGAGAGAGCACAAGCAGGGGGAGCAGCAGGCGGAGCAGGGGAAGTAGAGGTAGGCTCCCTGCCGAGCAAGGAGCCCGATGTGGGACTCGATCCCAGGATCCTGGGATCATGACCCGAGCCAAAGGCAGCTGCTTAACCAACTGAGTCACCCAGGCATCCCCAAAACAGTATTTTAAAGAGATAAAAGAATTTACCTTCCAATAAAGACTCTAAACCAGATGTAAGAATGTATGGATTTCATTGTACTGAAGGGAATATGCAAATCTTACTAAAAAGAAAGCTACAGATATTAAGAGACAGAAGTACTATAATTTTCAGGTTTTCAAATGGGCATATGAATGTATAATCATGTCTGACATTTTTTTTTTTTAAAGATTTTATTTATTTATTTGAGAGAGAGAGAATGAGAGACAGAGAGCATGAGAGGGGGGAGGGTCAGAGGGAGAAGCAGACTCCCCGCCGAGCAGGGAGCCCGATGCGGGACTCGATCCCGGGACTCCAGGATCATGACCTGAGCCGAAGGCTGTCGCTTAACCAACTGAGCCACCCAGGCGCCCCATGTCTGACATTTTAGATTTCAATTCAAACAAAAGTGGGTAAGAAACAAAAACTAAACAAAACACCCTTATGACCAAGTGCTCTCCATCTCTTGAAAATAAGTTCCTTGTTATTTTTCCCAGGGTGACTATTACAATGATAATTCATTTTTTTTTAATTTATTTTACTTTTTTTTTTTTTAAAGATTTTATTTGAGAGCGTGGGCGAGAGAGAGCAAGCACAAGCAGGGGGAGGGGCAGGGGGAGCAGGAGAAGCAGACTCCTCTGAGCAGGGAGCCTGATGTGGGGCTCGATCCCAGAACCCTGGGATCACGACCTGAGCTGAAGGCAGACGCTTAACCGACTGAGCCACCCAGGCGCCCCAATAATTCATTCTTTTAATAAAAAGGTGAGAGACGTAGTTTTTCCCATAATACTCCACCAAGTCCCTTTTTCTCCTCTTGCAATTTCCAAACAACACTGAGAAATCATCCGTACACTCAATTCAGTGCGGACAGATAGATAGCATGCTGATATCTAATAGCATTGTAGATGTACAGAATATCCTATAAATCATGAATGAGTACACATTCATTTCCACAAGTAAAGATTCAAATGGCTAATTCCCCATCTGAATCAGAAATCATTGTTTCTTGTTATTTTAATGGCAACCCAGCATTTCATTTAATTAGATAAGGTGTTTTATAGTGCTTATTTACTCACTGGGCATTAATCATGATAATGTCCACCTCTTACAAAATAAAATCCCAAACCAAAACAATAGTGATAACTACCACCAAAACCAAACCAAACAAAACCCAACACATACACTTTCTCCAGTACCAAACATTCACTATTAACTACTGCCCATAATGCTCAATATTTAATGCTTATTTCAAAATAATTTAAAAAGAACCACAGCTTTCCTTCCAAATACATCTAAACAGGATAGATAATCAGAAGGACATTCAAAGCGTCACTATACCCCTCTCCTACGACAACTTGTCCATCTTCCCCATCTAGTTTCAACATAAAACCTAGAATAATAGGAACATCAATAAAGCTGCTGAGGCAACAGGCACTTGAAGAATTTTTCACAAAACCAATTATTCCCCAAATAAAGTTTATTTTGAAAATACAACATAGTCATATAAATTTAAATAGGACACATCTAGCAATATTAATGAGTCAAATTATATTACAAGTGAGGTCGCCATTCATGTCTGATTATTCCCATGAATGGAAAGACATAAAGTTGCAGCTAAACCAAAGGCAGATACTTAAAAACAATCATAACTTATTTATTTACTTTCATTTCATACTTGTGTCTAAGTATTTAGATGGGCATTGACGTAAATTCACATGAGATAAAGAAATATGGGCGCCTGAGTGGCTCAGTCGTTAAGCGTCTGCCTTCGGCTCAGGTCATGATCCCAGGGTCCTGGGATCGAGCCTCACATCGGGCTCCCTGCTCCATGGGAAGCCTGCTTCTCCCTCTCCCACTCCCCCTGCTTGTGTTCCTGTTCTCGCTGTCTCTCTCTGTCATATAAATAAATAAAATCTTTAAAAAAAAAGAAATATGCTGCTCAAATAATCAAAATTCTTTTGACTTTTCCTGCTTAATCAGAGAAAGCATCACAGTAATGTCTATACAAAGTAGCACCACATGACGAGGTCATTCTTTCCCAATGAACACAGCATAAGGCTTTCAGCATTGTGGTTCATAAGTCCTCCAGGTTGAGGAAAATAGCAGTGACAATTTAAGAGTTTTCTACATATAGCTGACTTCATCAGAAAAAGGTGTTATATACGTTCTTCCCAAGACCTTTATGTTTTAGTGAGGGAAATGCAATATACAACTAGTGAAAATGGCCTGTATATGATATAATAATTATTTGTAATTCTCTAAAAAGAAAACCAAAAACCAAAAAAATCTAGAGGTAAACAAGAATGAAAGAACTAAGACACACCCCTGGACCCTCTCACAGTACAGGGTTTTTGAGGCAATTCAGTGCTAACCCCAACAATGAAACCAGAGCCATTTCTACTTTGGGGGAGAATTCAAAAGCACCCAAAACAGCCAGTAAACCATCTTCAAAGGATAAGGACCCAAAGACAAAAAACAGCATTGACTGTTAGAACAAACTGAAGACAGAATTAGGCCCAATGAAGTCAAAGGAGGGCAATATAAGATACTGAACTTGGGGACTGCAATCTTGTTGCACACATTAGCTGTTGACCTCGGGCAAAACAATCTCTTTGAAGAATAATTTCCTCATCTATAAAATAGGTACACTAAAGATCCACCAGCTTTGTTCATAGGCTTCAGAACAATGAAAATCAAAGGCAACGATGTACTTGAGATCACTCTGTAAATGACAAAGAACTATTCTTAATAAATGGAGATTTGGGGGCTTTTTCAAAGTAATAAGGATAAAAGCCAATTTCAGGTAAAATTATAAAATCACCCATTTTTTTTTAACCCAGGACAGATTTCTATGCAACAGTAGCTGCTGTGGGTCTGTGTCATATTTTGATAAGCAGAAATGGGAAATTTTTGATTGGCTTATAAGTTTCGCTCATGATACAATGTTATTGTAGTATAATACGCTAGTTATAGATATTATTCATTAATAAACCAGGAAGGGTCACTGGCTAGACTTAAAAAGTAAGCACTGACTAAATACACTCTGTTCCTCAGTTACAAAATTTTGACACCTTATTACAAAGAACCAGACACATAAATAATTTGTCCTATTAATCATTATAGGTTATTAGTCCCTAGGAATGGAACCTTATACACCTTAAGTCCTGGGCAGAAGGTTTCAATGTATACATATTTATAAGTCATTAACTCTGTTACTCACTTCAGCATTGCACATCTCCTCAGTAGAGCAGTGTCTGTTCACAAGGCCAGTTCAACAACCATTTCCTCTTTGCTTAAACAGACTCAAAAGCAGTTACAGACACACTGTTTGAGCCTTGGGCTATTGCACAAATGTCAGTATCTAACTTGGAGAAAATAGAGGGAAGTAGAAATAGAGGGAGCTGATGTGTGCTATAACCTGGTCTTATGTTGGACATGCTCCCAGCTGCGATATTTTAAAATTACAAGTAAAACAAGTAAAACAGATGGCTTCATATGTGAAAGCAGAAAATAGTCCAGAAGTCTTCTATTCAAAGACAAATTAATTTTTTCTTCCCAATAACTCACCAGAAAGAAATGGGCATTTAGGAATCCTAAGGGCTTCTTTGAATAATATTCAGAAAAATATATAAAAATAAAAAACAGAACAAGAACAGCACATTATTTAAAAGTAAGACTTTTTAAAAAAATGGTTGCCCTGTCTTTAAGGATGCATGCCATATAAAATGGGAACATGTATCTCTATAACTCATCATGTTTATATGTAAATTCTCTGGCAGATATAAATCCATCTTTGTCTTCATCTTCTTTATCAAAAATATCCTCCACCAAAACATCATGATGACTTTCATTCACCACTGCACCATGCTTTTCAAACTCCTTCTTTAAATACACTTTAACCTACAAAATAATGGGTCTCATTAATGATTCTAATTCATAAGATACCCACATCAAGCCAGTTAATATCACAGAGTGGACTGGTAGTTCATTTGATTATATAGCACAATGACTAAACAACTATAATATATTTCTAATGACAGTAAAAGAATTATAAGAAATTTTTTCCCCTTAAAAACAGTTGCTATACTGCTATAGTAGAGACACAGAATATTGCTCAGAGGTAAAGATAAGGCTTATATTATCTGAAAAACACCCAATGAAAGCATATTATCTATTCTTAATTTGAGTCTAAATAAAGCCAAGCATTTGAAAGACTGTAGTCTTCCACTCCATTGAATTATCCAGATCTCATTTTCTAACTAGGGTCAGCATTCCAGATATTTCTCTTAAAATAAGATTAAAGGATGGCATTTTTTAAACTTATATTTTAGAATTTTTTAAATTTTATTATTTAAAAAAAAATCCAGCATAACATACAGCGTTATATTAGTTTCAGATGTACAATACAGTGAGTGATTCAATAATTCTATATATTACTCACGGCTCATCATGGTAAATGTACTCTTAATCCCCTTCACTTATTTCACCCATCCCCCACCCACCTCCCCCCTCCCCTAACGGCATTTTTTAATTTAAGTAAGTGTCTGGTAATAGTACATGCCGTGGACCTGACTATGATCATACCTCATGACCTTCCAATCTCAGAAATTAAAGCAAAATCCAGCCTAATGAGTGCTTAGACTGAAATTTTCCATTCTCGTTCAGACATTGAAAGATATAAACAAAATGCTGCTCTTAATTACCCACTAGATTCACCATAATGCAGTTCAACCTGTATTTTCATTTTTAATCATATCTCTAGTACTCCTTCTGTTAGATCAGTAATTTCAAATCCTTCCCCCCCTTATGATCAATATGCAAACATATGACATACATTTACTTTTAAGATTCAGGAGATTTAATGAAGTTGTTAAAAAAAAAAAGGATGATTAAAGCTAAATGGATTAATATAGAATGTATCTCTAGGATATACTGTGTGAATAAAGCAAAATGCCAAATATTATGTATATCATGCTACTTTTTGTTAAGAAAAGGGGAAATAGGAAAATGTATTCACATTTGTTTGTATTTGCATAAAGAAACACTGGAAGGATACGTTAGAACCCAATAAAACAGCATGCAGAAGGCGGTAGATCACACAGTAGAAGAGGATGTGGGTGGGAAAAAGACTTCTTATTAAACACCTTTTTTAACTGGATTGATTTTTTTTTTGAACCATGTGAATGTGTTGTATATTTAAGATTTTTGTTTCATGAAAGGTAATTAAAATTTATCTTGGACAGAATAAAGTCCTATGACTGGTAATACTATGAGGTGTTATAAATTGAGTAACTGTAGATAATGACCCTATGAGTTCATAACAACTGTACTTATTTAAGACTTAATCATTTACTGGCCATTATAATGAAATTGATCAAAACATAAAAAGGGACTTGATTTCTGACCAGCCAAGGGAGGACAGAGAACATGGACAAACAGAAAAACACACAGTAGATGTCTACCTCCACTTCTTTCCCCACAGCAACCAGATGAAGACAGGTATGGGTAAAAATGGCTGCAAAAGCCTAAATAAATTATAGAGAAAAGACTTCTTGCTTTCTCCTCACTCAGACACCAGGACTAAGAGGGGGCTGGGAAAGTTCTCCTGCTCTGGAAAACCCAGCCTGGAGTCTCCTTTCTCCAGGTGTGAACCAGAACAAAACAGCATGTGAGTTGTTTGCTGCTAATTGCTAGGAAATTACAAGTGCATTTAACAGACAGTTTACAGTTTACAGTTTTAAACAGAAACCTGAGATATTTCTCAGGACATCTATGTTTCTTTCTTTTTTTTTTTTTAAGAGTTTATTTATTTATTTGAGAGAGAGAATAAGATAGAGAGAGAGAGAGCATGAGAGGGGGGAGGGTCAGAGGGAGAAGCAGACTCCCTGCTGAGCAGGGAGCCCGACGCGGACTTGATCCTGGGACTCCAGAATCATGACCTGAGCTGAAGGCAGTTGCTTAACCAACTGAGCCACCCAGGCGCCCTAGGACAACTATGTTTCTTATATAGCAACTCCAAAATGGGAATTGTCTTAGCAAAATGGATCTTTCAAAAACTCAGGGTGAGGACAAGATACAGTGAACCTTAAGCGTGGTGGGGGTGAGGGGGGCAGGGGCAAAGGAATGAATGATGTTTCTTAAGTCTCAATATATTTCTCACCAAAACAAGGATTTCCTATTAAAAAAAAAAAAGCCAACATTCAAAGCATCAGTATTTTAAGAAAATTTATAAATAATGTTTTACCCAAGTAAAAATAAATTTTCCTTAAAAATATATTTTTTAAAAAGTGAGAAGAAAGAAACAAAGAAAGAAAGGAATATGAGGAAGGAAAGATCACCTCAGCTTTAGAAAGTTTCCAGTCATCATTAAGATCCATTTCTTGGAATGATTCATGAGATCTTGGTCCATTTCGAATCTCCAGGAGATCAATGTTGAATATCAGTGTACTCTCTGGGGGAATTTTACCTGACATGAGGAGAGAGGGAGGTTAAATTTTATTTAAACAATCCCGGAGTTTTTATGACACAAAACTTGTGATACTGAATAAAATATTCTTTTGATTGAATTAAATGAAGAACCTTCCTAACATTATCACACGTAAATTACTTATAATCATATTTTACTAGAACAAATAGAACAGAGAAGGAATAATCCAAACTAGTAGATCAAAAGCAGTCTGTTTCTGGCTTTGCAATTACAAATTGCATTGTGCACACAAACACACACACATACATACAGATATACCTAATCGCCGGGTATTAAATTTCAAATATAATTAAGATAGTACATATTACATGCCAAGAATGACTTAAAGGGCTTTAGATAATTCAGAGTTAATTATAGTACAAGTGATTTACTAACTCTGGGGTCACCCAAAGTCCTGACCTAGAAATACAGTACTGCCATCCCTACCACCAGGAGGCAGTGTCTAGCTGAGTGAGATCTGGGGTCACACCAGCTTACTAGCTAGTGTGAGAGCTTACCCCGGCCCTTCGTTAAGCCTATTTCCTCATCTGTAAAATGCAGAATCTGTTGGGAGGATGAAGGAAGATAAATCCATGCAAAATACTTAGCATTATACTTGATAAATAGTGAGCTCTCAATATATGTTAATAAGATATAATTCTCTTACAGGCTTTAAAAACAATACAGAAAGGTTCAACAATTTCAGAAAGGTAGGCAACACCCCCTCTGATATAGAACATTATACCCATTTTGAAGAAATTTCATTAGAGAAGAAATTAAAACAAATTTCTCAGAAGGGAGATAAAAATCTGTAAAAATGAAAAGAGCTTAGTTAAAGTCCCAGGGACCTTAAAAAAAGAAAACTTTCTGGGAAGTATGAACAATTTTTTTCAACTTGTTTCCTTATACTATATTTAACATACAGGTCTAGGTAAACATTACAAATATTTCTTAGTCCCACCACCACCACCCCACACCCAAATCCCACATATTTCCATGAAAGAGCGTTTGTTAAGTATTAAAGAGAACAAAACTTACACTGTGTGCCCAAGCTTACCGCTCCAGATCTAGACAGAGAAGGGGCATGCACTAGGTCGTTGACAAAACTGGTTGTCTTTCCAAAGGAGACATGCAAACATGATACCAAAAGACTACAAAATTAGTGTTTAATACACATTAGCAGAGTTAATTTCATGGCTCTCACTTTGGAGGAAATGACTCAAATTTAGATCTCTACTTGTTATAAAGTAAAATTGAGTTAAACACAGTAGGGAGAAAGAGTAATGGACTAATACTACATATACATTATAGGTGAGACAATAAAGATACAGCAGGAAGATAAAAGAATACATTTGAACATCAGAGAAACATTTTCTAGATACTTGATTTTCTTCTCTAAAGAGATTATTAAAATAAGAATTGAATTTGGTTAGTAAATTCCATTCTGTGCATAAGATTTATATAGCAAGTTCCATTTTAGAATATACAATGCTTCACAGATGGCACTTACTTTTTTCTCAGAAAACTGGGGCTGGGATTCTCACTTTGTAAATGGTTAAGCTTAGACCTAGGGATACTGTGAAGTCTATACTTCTACAGAATGAGTGGTTCCCTGTCTGGTTCTGATGACTACTTAATAATTTTTTCGGGGCACCTGAGTGGCTCAGTCAACTAACTGTCCCACTCGGTTTTGGCTCAGGTCATGATCCTCTGGGTCATGAGATCGACTCCTGGGGAGGGCTCTGCGCTCAGCGGGGAGTCTGCTTGAGATTCTCTCCCTCTGCCCCGCCCCCCCCCACTCACTCACCATGTGTACTCTCTCTCTCTCTAAAATAAATAACTCTTTAAAAAATAATAATTTTTTTCTTCATTATGTAATACATGCCCATTATAGAGAATTTGGAAGAGATAGAACCAGAAATAAAAGTAAATTCCCAGTAGGGGCGCCTGAGTGGCTTAGTTGGTTGAGCATCTGCCTTCAGCTCAGGTCATGATCCCAGGGTTCTGGGATCAAGCCCCACATCAGGCTCCCTGCTCAGCGGCGGGGACTCTGCTTCTCCCTCTCCCTCTGCTTCTCCCCTGCCTGTGCTCATTCTCTCTCTGTCAAATAAATAAATAAAACCTCTAAAAGAAAAAACATATTTAAAAATAATTCCCACCGTCCATTGTTATCATTCTTAATTACATCCTTGTGATTCACTCTGTATGTGCATATAATTTTTTCTAATACTTACTCTTACATATTCTATAGCTTTATTTTCCAATTTTATATATAACATTATATCATACACAGTTGGATATAATTTTTTAATCTTTGAAATGCCATTTTTAAAAACTGGGGCCTATTTTATTTAGCTAAAGCCTTCTCATTACCCACTGAAGTTGGTTCCAATTATTTTTGCTATTAGGAACAATGTAGTAATGGACATCCCTGTTCATAAATCTTTCTCCTGACACCTGATTATTCCCTTAGGTTAAATTAGAGAGGAATTATAGGACACATACATATCCTATACAGGAAACATCATCTGGCCTCTTGTAAACAGCCCTATGGAAAGCTGCAAGCCTTTCCACCCAAACAGCAGGTGTGCATGCCCATCCTGCAACAAACTAGCACAAAGTCTCCTGGAATCAGCTAGCCCATTTGCTACTGTTTTATTAAACTCATTTCATGTCACTCCATTCGTTTTTATAAATGAATGATAAAAGAAGTTATAAAACAACTTTAAAACAAGAGTGAAAACAACCTCCAAAAAAAAAGCTTTGTTGTAGAAAACTTCAGTTTTGAGTCACCGGCAGCCCACATCTAACCCTCATTCAATGCCTTAATCATCTATATTTTACATGTTCAACTTATCAAAACACATCTGTTGAATAATTCTTTTTGCATTGTTAAAATAAATTGATGAGTTTCAGCTGGGGAGGATGAAAAATTTCTGGAAGTGGATAGTGGTGATCCTTGTACAACAATGTGAATGTTCATAGTGTCACTGAACTGTACACTTAAAAAAATGGTTAAAGTAGTAAACTTTATGTTATGGGTATTGTGCCACAATTTTTTTTAAAAAAACCCATTATTTGGGTTAATATGGTGGTTAATTGTTAATGATAGAGTTGAAGGTTCCAGAACTTCTTATCATTAGCTCATTTGACTATTAAGATATGATGGCTTTAATTTGACCATTTCAAATGATAATCAAGACACAATCATACTTCCAAAAAAAATACACATCCTCTACTTACTTTTAGGGAAAAAAAAAACACATAGTAGTTACTCTGATTTTGGTCTCCTAATCCAGAGAAGAACTCCAACGCTATAGTAAAAATGTAGAGTTGTTATTACCTTTTCCTTCTTTTCCATAGCCCAGGGCAGGAGGAATGGTGAGCTTTCTCTTCTCTCCTACACACATTCCCTTCAAGCCCTGGTCCCAACCTTTGAGAGCCTCCAGGATGCCCAAGGTAAACCAAATGGGCTGACCGTTGTTATGTTTGTGACTACAAGAGAAAGAAAACACATTAGAACTGTTTAGAAACTCTATTTTTTTTTTTATTGCTGTGGTGTATTTTTTTTCCACCCATAAGTGATTCAATTTGGAAATTAACAAAAACAGCTATATACATACACACAAAACCAAGTCAATTTTGTAATTCATTGCCCATATTTCTTGATACAAACTTCACACAATTAACTCAGGTAGAGAAGAGCAGAGGGAGTAATAATAAAAAGTTAATAACTATTTGCGATTTATTGTGTATCAGGTATTCCCCTCAATGCTTTGCTTCTTTTAACTCTTGACAATAATCATCTGAGGTAAGTACCGTTATTTCCCTATCGTACAGAGGAGGAAACTGAGGTTAAGTGTGCCAGTATTTGATCCAACTCCAAACTTCAAGGTCTTAACCACAGTGATGCTGTCCCAGGAAAATCTTAAGGGGGGAGAAGAGAGAAAAATAATGGAAAATGTGAGAGTTTGGGAAGGAAGATGAGAAGCTAAGGAGAATTTACTGCCAAGACATGTGGGTCCATATCCATATGGACACTGGACAGTCAGGGACACAGCACCTTCTAGCCTACCCATGAACTGTCCTGATGTACAGCCTGGGGATGGCTCTGACAGGTGGAAAGGCTGTTCTTCAACCCTGAACCCCTAGATACTGGCCACAGGCATCTTCTGTGGGGCTCTGCAGGGAAGCCTGGAGGAGTGGCCCCTGGACTGAGGGAGAAGGAAATAGTCAAAGTATCCTGGCTCATGAGCTGGAGAGAGGCCAGCCTAAGAAACCTAGCTGGTGAGCTACTAGGGAGTTTACAGGCTGAGTAGTGCCTGAGCCCCAAAGAGCTCCCTTTCAGTGCAATAAGGAAAGTGTTCTCAAAGATATCTTATAGGTGAGAAAGAGAAATCACTCTGTTAGGTTTCATGGGCACCATGGTTAGTTACTAAATCCAGGTAAAGGCCATTACTTCTTCTTTTCCTTAATTTCCCCCCATGACTAAAGAAACAAAATACCAACTGTAAAAGACTTGGGAAGGCTAGAAAAGAATAAAGAAGGAAGAAAACAATCTGACACCCAGCGCTGACTACAGTTTTGACACATTTCTTTCTTGTCACAGCTAAAGGATTTAAGCTCTTTATCACACAGGCTAGCGTTCTAGAAATGGCAAACATGCTTTACAGTGGACCATTTGATGGTAATTCTTCACAATACTCAGGGTTAGCAGTTTCTAACCATTTACACTGAGGCCGCATGACAACAGTCCCCTCATCAAGTACTAGAACTTTAGTAGCCAACTGCCAAATAATGTCTTATGGCTACCACCAAAGTCCACATAGATTCTGAGGCCTTAAAGAAATTAGGCTGTGTCAACATCGGACTAAAAATAAAGATGTGAGGGGCGCCTGGGTGGCTCAGTCGTTAAGTGTTTGCCTTCTGCTCAGGTCATGATCTCAGGGTTCTGGGATAGAGCCCAGCAGGAAGCCTGCTTCTCCCTCTCTCACTCTCCCTGCTTGTGTTCCCTCTCTCTCTGTCTCTCTCTCTGTCAAATAAATAAATAAAATCTTTAAAAAAAAAATAAAGATGTGGTTGAAAATTTAAAACGCAAATCTTAATACTGTTTAACATTCACTGTGGCACTGGCCTTGTCGATAAGGAGATAGAGCTGTTGAGAATTCTATGGCAAGCCACTGTTTTGGAAATTGGAAGGGCTAACAGAGTTCAGAGAAGGGTGCCATTCACTTCTCCAAAGACATACCAGGACTGAATGCTCAATGAAGACAGGTCATCAAAAACCAGATCTAGGAGGGTCCACAAAGTTTCACTACTTTGGTTCATGCCATTCTCTCTACCTGGAATGTCCTCTCTGCCCCCATTCTTGACCGGAAGGAACCCTCCACCCATCTTTCAAGGCCCATATCAATTATGATCTCTGGGAAGTCTTCTCTTTCTCCACCTCTCAGAGCATAAATAATTCTAGACTCCATTATGCTTTGTGAACATTTGAACATTCTGTACTATACAGCATGAGTTATGGACTTGTCTTTCTCCTCTGTAGATGATGGACTGCTGGAGGACAAGGATGCACTCTTAATCACTTTTGCATCCTCAAGGCCTGACTTGTGGCCACTCAACAAGGGTTTGTTAGATGGACAGACAAATGAATGGACAAGGATGGAGAAGCCACAATTTTTCAATCTCCCTAGTATCAAGAACAGGGCCTAACATAAAAGAAATGGTCAATAAATACTTTTGGAATGGAATGAAGAGAATCAATGCCTAATTAGAAATCAGTACACTTGTAGAACTTTTCCATGTTGCAATTTCTTTGTTTATAGAACAGAAAAAAATGATAGTGTAACCACCTGAAAATCCTTCACTGTAGGTATTGGATTAATCTTCCATAACCACACCCACACCCATCAATGAAGTCTTTGAATTTCTAGAAAGAAACAAATAATGAAACAAATCATGGTACTGTGCCTTGCCCAAAATGTCATCTGTAAGAACAATGATTAAATAGATCAATGGACTAGCATTAGCATACCCTACAACAAGCAAATAAATGATTGCGTATTCTTCTCATGAAGTCGCTGTGAAAAGTTTTAAGTAAATTTCACCTACACCAAATAAAAAATGGAATTGAGTCATTTTCCCTTGGGAATGGAGTTTGAAAAATGAGAATTCTTTTAAGTTTTTTTTTCCTACGTATTGCCTAACTATGCATCTAGATATTTCTGGAGTATTTCAAAGATTCTAGCGCTATTTTTTATAATAAAAATTAACCCTTTAACCTTACCACATGTTTCCAAAAAGAACTTCAAAGGCCCCGTTATATAAGATTGTCTTTAAACGATTTCCTTTCCCAAAGAAGGAAATAATATATTGCAGTTTTTAAAAAGAGAGGTAAAACCTGGTACAGGCTACCTTTCCTGCCCGAGAGCGGGCATAGGTGGGTGGGTTCTTCACTATTTTACCTTCAAGGTATAATTACTTACGTAGAGTGAAATAAGGAGCCATCCTTTTCTAAGTAGCCTTCATAATGGACCAACATCAAATCCCCCCCCTTTGGTCTTGCGATGGCAGATGAAAGGCTTCTGAAGCACCTCAATCTTCACTTCTGGTTCAGGGATCAGAGCCCCACTCAAAGAAGTGACCAACAGCGTCAGTACCGCGTTGCACAAGAAAAGCCTCATGTTGCTGGAGCAGGAAAGAAGTTCCTACAAAAACAGAGAAAGGGCCCCCGACCTCATAGAGCTAAGAATGTAGTTGAAGCCTTAAGGACAACCGCCTCTGGCACGTTCATGATTCTCTGTTCCTAGCAGACGTGGCATATTTACCACGACAACTTTCCCACGCACTGCGAACCCACCCATAAAGAGTTAAACTCCAAACCCGGGTCTCACTGGCTCTCACAGCTCGGCCGCCGGAGAAGGACGGCTTCCCATTGGCTTGCGGTGCTGTCCGCTGGAGACGCTCAAACCAATGATGCTGCAACAATTACAGCTGGGCGGAGCCGGGCACCAGTCCCGCTGCGAACCGCGGGAAGTGGTCCTAGAGTTCGGCGGATTAAAGTATTCTACAACCTCAGACTTCGGGGGACAGAGTGACGCGAGGACCTAACCGGAAACGCCTCCGGCAGATTTACATCTGTAAAATATGCAGGCTTAGCTTGCGCGGAAGAGTCCTGGGCCAGGTGAAAGGGTAGCGGTTTCCGGAAACACTCGTTTACTCTGGCCGATGCTGAGAGGCCGCCCCCAGGATTCCACAATCCTGCTACTGCGATTATTTAATTTACGGTATAAACGATAAAGACTTCAATAGTTCTGTAGGGTTCGCAAAGCGCGTTCCGTTCCCGTGCGTAAACCCCACAACACTGCCAGTAAAGCAGGGTCTTTAACCCCAGTTAAGTGATAAGTGTATCTGGGCTAGGAGAGGTTAAGTGTCCCGCTTAAAGTTGTTCATCCTCAAAGCAGTTGAGCTCCGCCTTCAAACCAGGTCTTCTGATTCATTCTACAACACCGCATAATGTTATGGCTGCTAATAATTTATCACTTAGCTGGTGACCGTAGTGATAGCTTCTATCGTGAATAAGGACGTACAGACCTCCACTTTAAAAAAGAAACAGTAATCACGCTTATAAGGTACATTGGTTCATCTTAGGTTAAAATTACTAGCTTTACCTTTTTTGCCTAATTTCAAAAGCAAAACATATTCATTATAGTCGATTTGGAAGAAATTGGAAAGCACGAAAGTAGGTTTTCCGGTTAAAATACAGGAGTCGAACTAAATACGAATTTCAGACAACGAATTCATCGTTCTGTATTTTATTTGCTAAATCTGGCCGTCTTATGCTAAAGAAAAAGAGGGGAAAAAAAAGATCGTCTATAGCGCCACCATCTACAAATAATCACCTTAACATTTTCGGTGCATGCTTTTGTGACATATGACTAAAATAATTTGGACCAGATTGTACACTTGGTTTCGTAACCTGCTCTTTCCACTTAATCTGTTGTTAACATTTTCCCTGGCCAAATATCCTTAGCACAGTACTTTCTCCCACTTTAATATGCTTAGGAATCCCCCGGAGAATCTTGTTAAAATACAGATTTCGACTCAGGAAGCCTGGGCTTGGGGTGAGATCCTGCAATTTCAACAAGCTCCTAGGTGATGCCAATGCTGCTGTCCATGGATCATACTTGCAGTAGCGAGGCCTTAGGGTTTAGACAACATGTTTACTAGCCGCACAGTATCCTATCGTGAAATTCCTATCAACTCCGTAGGCTCTATTGCTGGCTACCTCGATTTTGTGGGATCAATTAGCCTTGAAATAAGAGTTGGACCCTGGGAACTAGAACGCAGGAGGCACCCCCAAACATTGAGAGGTGGGTTCTTCCCAATCTACGGTACCATTAACAGTCAGGACTGTATCCCACACTGGTTCCCACGGATCGCCCTCCTTCCCTCAGACCCAACGCCTACTCCCAAGTCCGCCTCCCAGGACTCAATTTCCCTGCCAGCCCCTCCCGCTGCGTCGGCCCCGTCGCCGCCAAGGCCGCGGTTGCTGCCAAACCCCGGCGTGGATTTCGGGAACGTGCGCGCGGACGGCGCATTGGGCATGCGCAAGGGGGCCCCGGGCCGGGCGGGCTGAGGACTCAGGTTGCTCGCTCTAGCGCCGCCGGCCAGCGGCTGCCTCGCCAGCGGCAACTTGGAGGCTGCAGGCACCACTCGGGCCCACCGGGTGCCTTGGCCTCCTTGTGAACAGTGCGCCGGCTCCACAGCGCGGGACCCCGGCCGGCCGCGTCCTCACCTGCGGAGGCAGCCGCAGTGACCCCGCCCCCGGGCCGAGGATGTGAGACTGGCCGGGCGTCCCCGCACCGGGCCCGGGCGCCGGGAGTCGGCGGCTCGGCAGCGCTGGGCGATGGCCCTGCTGCCGGTGCTCCTCGCCTCCTGGGGCTTGGGGCAGTGAGGGGGCCGGCGGGCGAGGGGAAACGGCCCCGGCGCGGCGGGGACCAAAGGACCTCGGGCGCCATGGAGGGGGTTCTGTACAAGTGGACCAACTATCTGAGCGGTGAGTGGGGGGCGCGCCAGACGCCGGGTCCTTTGTTTGAGCGGCCGGAGGGCGGCGTCGGGACGCGAGTCCTTCGGGTCGGGGTCATGGTCCCTCCTGAAGCCAGAGAGGCCTGCACGGGCCGGGGATATTTCCCCAAAGCTGTTCTCACAGGACCGTGTCACCCATGCTGTACGGACACAGCCCCTTGTTGGTGCTGGGTGAGGGCCGTAGCTGGCCTTTCACTTCAAGGGAAGCTATGAAATACTGAGCTTTGCGGTGACTTGAAAGGCAGGATGCCCTCGGTGTCCGAGGGAGGGGGGCGCTGACTCTCACAGTGGGGTCTTCTGGGAGTCTGTCGAATTCTGGCGAAGGAACCGGTCTCGCCTGGCCAGCAGATAGGTTGGAGGGTTTCAAATGAATGCCAAAGGTGAGCTGGAATTCCAGAGGTGAAAGGTCCTTTTTCAAACAAAGTCCCCGGTGCAAACACTTCCCTTTTGTCACCTTCGGAGTCACCTGTGCGGACCAAGGTATCAGAGTTCCATCTCAACAGTTTCAAAGCGCCAAAGTATGTACACAGTTTTTGCTTTTCTCACTGAGCATTCTTTTTGTTTTACAGACTCAGAAATTACCATGAGATGAAACCGTGGCAACTGTTTCGTTGCACTTCTGAGCAGAATGGCTTAAAAATAGTACCCCGCCCCCTTTCCAATGTGTGGAAGTACTTTATTTCGTATCTTGGAAGGTCATAACTGTTCTCCAGCTGTGAATATGATTCAGAACGAGCATTTTTTTTTCCTTTGTGCAACCAGTGTTTAGTAAAAGCCGCCTGCTTGCTAGAAACTTGTGTTAGGCACCTTTTGGGAACTAAACTTTATTATGGAAAATGAGCTGGACACTTTTAATTTTAATAGCAGTGTATTTGAGACCAGAAATATTCCCATTATCTCTTATAGTGGGAGAGATATATTGTCTCATCCTTTCTTTGATAGAACAGTTTTTTAAATGTTGTAGTTGTGGTGATGCTCTGGGGTGGTTTAAGGACTGATGCATCTGGGAGGATCAGTTGGCATAATGACTTTGATGAGATGACATAGCACAGCCAAAAGTGCACCTGTTGGGTGTACCCAGAATCTCTTCCTTAGGCAAACTGTGGATAGAAGTGAGTTCTATTTATTTTTCTTATAATCATTAGTAGAGACTGAGAAGTGTTTTAGAAGATCTGGCCTTTGCTGTTGAGGATTAAATTGGGTGTGGATAACTTGTGGCTGGGCTTTGGTGAATGTCTGATGCTGGTTAACACTCTACTAAGCTAAAGGGAACATGCTTGATCAGGTAATTTTTCCTTTGAGGTATCTCTAAGCCCTGAGATGTATGGATCTTATGCCCTAGAGTAAAATTTAGTTCCTGGTCTTTCACCCCTTTCCATCACACATGCTATTTAACTTTTTTCTTTCAACCTGAACACTCATTGTTCTTTTCTTCTACCCACCCCCCCCCCCTTTTTTTTTTTTTGCTTCACCTTTCTTACTCTCCTCCTTTATGTAGAAAGGTTAGTCTCTGGGTACAGTACCTGCTTCCTGTTGTGAAATGCCTTTTTTCCCCCTGACTGTTTTTATGTATCCTTCAATAAAGTAAAATTTCTCTAGAAGGATCTTTTGGAATCTTTATCATGTGATGTCTGTACCATCTGTCCTGTTGGAAAAGTCTCTCTTTTTTTTTTTTTTTTCTGCCCCAAGTAAGAGAAGTCAATTCTGTGAGTGTGCCAGGGTGGAAGCCCTAAAAAAAGGCGGCTGGAGCCATTGCCAGAGGCAGCTGTCCTTATATCATGCTGCTTGTTCCCTTGACCCAGGTGCCTCCTCATTGTGGGCACACTGTTCATAGAAGCCCATTCCACCGCTGGGTACTTTTCCTGGATATACTTACAGTTATGTTTCAGCACATTGTCTTTCGTTAGGAGATAAATTTACTTCAGAAAGGAGCAGTATAGCCTAGGAGGAACAAATGCATTCTTGTTTCTTTCACCCTCCTATGTGAGTTAGTCTCCCAAAAGAGCATAGTGTGACTGTTAATGACAAGCTTTGATGAAAACATTGTTACTTCTTCTTTTCTGAAGCTTGTTTTTTTTGTTTGTTTGGTTTTTTAAAGATTTTATTCATTCATTTGATAGAGCACAAGCAGGGGGAGCAGGAGAGAGAGAAGCAGTCTCCCCACTGAGCAGGGAGCCCAACACAACAGGGGGCAACATGGGGCTCGATCCCAGGACCCTGGGATCATGACCTGAGCCACCCAGGTGCCCCATGAAGCTTGTTTTTAAAAGTAATATTTTTTCTTAGGGTTTTATATGTCATAATTTTAAAATATATATAATCCCAGCCCCAGTTTGTGTTCATCTGAATTTTTCTCTAAAACATACCTGTTTGTATAATTTTGTCATGCCCACAGCTTGATATGGGAAGCCTTTTGTCAAATTTGAGTGGAGAAGTTAGGAAATCAGTTTATTAGCTGATCCTTTGACTATTTGGAGGATATTGTTAATTTCACTTACCACCTACTGTGTCCTGGGCACTATGTTAGCCACAGGGCAAGCAACATTGAGTGAGACAGACACAGTCCCAGCTTTCCTTGAGCTTATAGTCTAGTGGGGGAGAAAGACATTCGTTGAGTAAGTACTTAGAAACATGTTCCAAGTGTGTGTGATTTGGGGGAAGGTGAAGGGGAGAAGCTAGTTTGGGTCATTGGGGACTGCTTCTCTGAAGAAAAGATTTAAGCAGAGCCTAAAGGATAAATAGAAGTGAGTGAGGCCAAGGCAAAGCTGCAACTGGAGGTTGCAACGAAGAATTTTTAGCTACAGGGAATGTCACTATGAAGGCCCCAAGGCGGGATAGAGACAGGTGAGTGAGGAAAGGAAAGACCCACATGGCTGCAGAGTTTAGAGTGAGGCTAAGCCTCCAACAAGGCTTGCAGGGGTGGGTAGGAAGCTTGATAGGCCCCTGCAGGGTCTCTTACGCTGTTAGAAACACCATGGAGTGGTTGGAGTGTGTGAAGGAGAGAGAAATGATGAGATTGTTTAAAAGCTTACTTTGATTGCATTTATTGTATTTTGCTAAATACTGTATTTATTTTGTGAGTTTCTCTTGCCTCTTGAATTAAACTGGTAGGTATCAATTACTGAAAGTTGGAAGCATCATCAAAGCCCGAGAGTAGCATCTTAATTGCTTACATGAGTGTAGTGCTAAAATACAGAAATACAAGCAGTCCCTTTCCCTAATACACTAGGTATTATACTCAGGTACCCTGTGCTCCTTAAAAGGAAAATGAAAAAAAAAAAAAGGAAGCGAGAGAGAAAGCAAGAGCTTATGTGTATTTTCTTCAACAGCCCTGAGCCATCCCACTTTTTAAGCATCAGAACATTGGACATTCTGGGATTTAGTGTCAAGCCCTCTCTTCAAATATTAGATTACACCTGGAATGAAAGGGAAAGGATCAGACACTTCACAAATACCTATATTGTGTGAGACCCAGAGCTAGGCATTGTGTTTGTTATTTGTATCTTTCAAGCCCTAAAAGTTGGTCAGGGAATATTATACATGCTCGGTTGTAAATTAATGCTCTACAGTAGAACCCTAGTTGAGGAATCAGTTGATAGCAGCTCTGTCACTGCCAGCTTCAGAGTCACTTTATCATTCTGAGCTTAGCATCTTCCTCCATAAAAATGATGAGATTTACCAGTTAGTAATTATAAAAGTAGTAACTCAATAATGTTCCAGGCACTATTCTAAACATTTTACATGGATTATCTCATTTAATCTTCACGGCAATTTTAAGAAGCAGTTGCCTTTATTATTCCCATTTTCCAGATGAAGATACTGAGACACAGAAAGGTGAAGGAACTGGCCCAAGGTCACACAGTTAGTAAGTGGCTTCAGAGTCATTGCTCCATTACATAATACTTTGAAAGGTCCTTCCTGCTTGATCATTATATAATTCTAGCTGATTCATAATGCACCTATATTTAAAGTATGTTGACCTAGAATAGCAGACTCTATTTGGGGGTAGGAGGAAGGGAGGAGTTCAGGAGTGAGGAAGAGTTTGCTCAGCTTTGTGCATATGTTTTGTCACAAGGAAATTTTCTGAGCTGTGCTATGAGCTTTCTGCTTTGCAGTTTTAGGTCCCTTTCCTGCTCACTCAGCAAACAGGAGGACTGCTGCCCTGAGCTCTATCCAGCTGCAGGCTTCATGGGCCCAACCAGCAGGTTAGGGCACAAGCACTTTGCAGTATGCATTCCAGAAATAACAAAAGCTTGCATAATACTGACCAGATGGTTGTCTGAGGAGGTGCTATAATTTTGCTTACTACCCCCCCCCAACCCAGGTGGAGGAGGGTGACTCTTGCCCATATATGTTTGTGCTGTATAAACCGTGCCAAGAGGACATCTAGAATGTGAGTGATCCAGAGCAAGATTCTCATGGTCTCATAACCACTGGCCAACCTTTTTGTTGTTGTTGTTTTAACATTTTTATTGAGATAATGATTCACTTATCATAAATTTCACCACTTAAAGTATACTAGTTAATAGTTTTTGGTGTATTTACAGAGTGTAACCATCACCACAATTTTAAAACATTTGCATTATCCCCAAAAGAAACCCAGTTAGCAATCATTCCCACCCCACCCCCTCTTGCCTTTGACAACCACTAATCTTATGTCTGTGTAAACTTGTCTGTTCTAGACATTTCATATAAAGGAAATCATACGTAATGTGGTCTTTTGTGACTGACTTCTTTTACCTAGTATAATGTTTTTTGGGTTCATGAATGTATAATATGCATCAGTACTTCATTTCTTTTTATTACAAATAATACTCCAGTGTACGGATATACCATATTTTGTTTATCCATTCATCAATTGGAAATTTGAGTTGCTCTATTTGTTTGGGTTATTATGAGTAAAGGTTCTGTGAATATTTGTGTCAAGTTTTTGTGTGTACATGTTTTTGTTTCTCTTGAATGTAAACCTAGGAGTCGAGTTGCTGGGTCATATGGTAACTCTGTTGAATAGTTTGGGGGAGCTACCAAGCTGTTTTCCAAACTGGCTGCACCATTTTACATTCTTAACAGTAATGAAAGAATGTTCCTATTTCTCCACATTCTCACCAACCTCATTATTATCTGTGTTTTTTATTATATCCATTCCTGTGAGTGTGAAGTAGTATCTCATTGTGGTTTTGATTTCTCTTTCTCTGATGACTGTGTTGATCATCTTTTCATGCACTTATGAGCCATTTGTATATCTTCTTTGGAGAAATGTCTATTTACAGCCTTTGCCCACTTGTTGACTGAATTATTTTGTCGTTATGGAATTGTAAGAGTTCTTTATTCTGGATATAGTTTCCTTATCAAATATATGATTTGCAAATATTTTTTCCTGTTCTGTAGATTACCTTTCACTTTCTCGATGGTATCATTTGCTGCACAAAAGTTTTTAATTTTGATTAAAATTAAAATTAATTTTTATCAATTTTTTTTCTTTTATTGCTTGTGTTTTTACTGTCATAGCTTAAGAAACTATTGCCTAACTTAACCCAAAGTCATGAAGATTTACTCCTGGTTTTTTCTAAGTTTTTATAGTTTGAGCTCCTGCATTTAGGTCTGTGGTCCATTTTGAGTTAATTTTTTTGTGTGATGTGAGAGTTAAGGGTCACTTTTATTTTTCACATTCTCTGTGGTATCCAGTGTTCAACTCCTTATTCATGATTTCAGTGACGGGATCATGGGCCAGTATATTTGAATGTTTTAAATGCGAAGGTTTGAAGTCAGAAAGCCCTGAGTTCAAAGTTCTGCTCTGCTACTTACTAGTGCTGACGCCTTGAGCAAGTTACTTACTCTCCCTGAGCCTCGGTTTTAAGATGACAGCAAGAATAATAGCATACTAGGTTTATTATGAAGGTGAGATGGATAACATATATGAACCTGCCTGGTACATAGTTCACTTACTGTTAGGTTAATTGGACAGCTGTTTTCATTAACGATGCCAGAAAAATTCAGTTGTTTATTTTGTCTTTGTGCAAACTGTGGCTCCTCATGGCTTCTGAGAGTATATGTATCCTGAATTCTTTCAGTCCTCCTTTTGGAAGTTGGAGTGGTATAATTTATAAAGGAAAATATTCAAATGAACCATCAGAATCTTGGAATTGACTGTGTAGTCCTATGACAGTCATTCTTTTGAATGAATGCTGATTACAGATCATGTAATTTTGTGTAATACTGTACTTTTGCTTCTAGCAAAAATTAATAATCTGGTAAGGAACATAAGAGATGTTGACCATTGCCTCATTGGCACTCCATCAAAAGCAGCACAGTCTTTCCATTGATTCTGATGTGTGATGTGGTTGGCAATGTTAGGGGTGACCGTGGAATCTTATGTCATTGAAGTGGTCTGTAGATTGAAGAGGGTTGGGGACCTTTTTTCTCAGACTATACTCTCAGTGTTTAATCTTTGCCAAATCCTGTTACCATTACTTTCGTCTTGTTTAGAATTGAGCAAAAGCCAGTTAAATTCCATTAGGAAAAGATTTGAGACAGATAAGAAAACAGGCAGTGGAGCTCTGTTGGACACAAGAGAGATGAATGAGACAACAGGGAGGGTGAGTCCAAAAAAATACCATGATGCTTGGGCATTTCTCTCCCTAGATCTATTTTCAAGTTCGTGGAGGGTATGACAGTACCAGGAGAGATGGAAAAATGGATAACTTAACAAGTTAGCCAGAGAGGGCTGACCTTTCTCAGTATTCCTATTACATCAAAGAAGGCAAAATATCATTTGCTTGAGAATCTATTCCACGTACTTTGGATAGAATTGTTCCTGTATAATCCAAGACAAGGATGGCTCTGTCTTGATTTTTAAATACCTGAGGAATGGTCTCAACAATCTACTTTTTAACACAGTCTAATAGCCAGTCAATCATTCATTCACTGAGAATGAATGAAACACTAAGTATCAGCTTCTTACTAGACCCTGTGTGGGTATTAGGGATACTGTTTTGAATAAAACATGATCCTGTTCTCAAGGAGATCATAGTCTAGGGGATATCCTTCTTAACTACGAAAAATGCCCTTCTAAATTCATGATGTTGACCCTTAAGCTTTTACATGGTTGTTTCAAGGCTGTGGCTTGACAAGGCTTAGAAGAAGCACATTGTGCATATAGCTGGTCCCTAGGTGTAGTTAGCTATTACCTATCACCCTCCAGTGTCTTTCTTGGAATTTTAAAGGCAAATTTGGGGCAACCCTGACAGGCTGGAGTGTTGAAGTCTTTGGTTGTCCAGGTTGACATCACACATGTCCTTTTGTTTTTCTGCCTCTACTGGCCAATATATGCAACTTGGGTGGAGACCAGCCCTTAGTCTTCTGAGGCCCTTGTAAGCAGCGAGAAATGATATAGAGAAGAAAGAATATGAGTAAGGTGTAAAACTGGTCCAAGGAGACAGGCATACCTTTGTTAAGAAAAATGTAGGAATCCTAAAAAGAGGGAAGGAAGGAAGGAAAGGTGAAACTAAGAGAGGGAGGAAGGAAGGGAGGGAGGGATGGGAAGGGAAGGGAAGGGAAAGGATAGGAAAGGAAAGGAAAATGTAGGAATCCTTTTTCAGGAGTGGTCAGGGAAAACTTTCTTCAAGAGGTGGGACCAACGGGTGGGTGAAATTGACCTGGACAGAAGGGGAAGGTAAGGGAACAGAAGTGACCCTCAGTGAGGAAACCAGCAGTACTAAAAAGGAGAGTTCTGTCCTGAGAGCAGGAGGTGTTGTTGGGTTAAGCCAGGTCAAGCCTGAGAGTTTTTAATTAGTAGGGAGTCACTTAGGGTTTCTGAATAGGAGGGAAGAACAGGTAAAAACAGCACATAAGGAAGATATAGCTGGCTAAAACATGATAAGGGAGGAGGGAAAGCTGAAATACATGACAAGATGATGATGGAAGGGGAAAAGGGAGGCAGTATCCTCCATTTCACAGATGAATAAACCAAGGCTTTTAAGATAAATAATTAACTTAGAATCACACAGAATGGGCGCCTGGGTGGCATAGTTGGTTGAGAGTCCAGCTCTTGGTTTCGGCTCAGGCTGATCGCAGGGTCATGAGACTGTGTTCTGTGTCAGGCTCTGCGCTCAGCGAGAAGTCCGCTTGGGTTTCTCTCTCTCTCTCTCAAATAAAGAAATCTTAAAGAAAAAAAAAGAAAGAATTGCACAGCAAATAAGTCTTGAGCCAGGCCTGCCTGACTTCATGTCCTTCCCATGATTTTACACCATATACCTCTGTGGGCATGGTATAGTGTTGAAGCCAGGAGTGAAAATGAGGGCAATTGGGAAAGACGTAGGGACTGACCTGGAGGGATGGGGCCCTCAGGTTTGGAGCTAGGATAGTAAGGGATGCTGGGTTTGTAAAAAGTGACATTATAGTCAGAAGGAAGATGACATGTTAAACCTTAGATATTCAGTTTAGTCCATCTCTCTCATTTATAAATTGGAAAATAATGCCCAGAGAAATTAAGTAACATGCTCAAGATGACACATCTAGATGTTGTAAGTCTGAACTTGAACCAGTTACCTGACTGTTTTCTTGAGTAAGGTGCTGGTGGGACATATATGAGAAGCCTTGCCCAGAACAAGTAAATATAACAAATATCCAGTTTGATAGCCCAAAGCACACAGCAGAGGTGACTTACAGCAGGCTCAATAAGAGAATTTGATATGATATATTATAATTATAGTCTCACCATCTGCATGCCTGACTCCCCAGTAGACTATTACTCTTTGAAGGCTGGGATCTTCTTCTCTAAATCTCTAAGCCTGGCAAATTATAAGTGCTCAAAAAATGCTTTGTGAATTAATTAATGGTAAATTGAGGAACCTATAATTTAGTTAATGCTTGGTTATTATCTCTTACTATTAGGGATATCTCTTCTTCCCTCCTTCCCAACTGCAACAAAACTCTTATGACTGACCTGGCAGAGGAGCCCACAGCCTTGTTATCCCCTGTCCTGTCTGCAGCTCCCAGAGGGAAGCTGAGTTATGGGGGAGGACTCTGATGAGGTGGAATATGGCTGCGTACCCACAGCTGGACATGGAAAACACCAAGACTGTAGAGGTCAGGGGTCAGTAACTGTGCTTTCCTTCAGTGTAAAAATGGTAGGTTTTCTCACCTTTAACATATCTATAAAACATCCATAATATACTGTATTGAACCATCATATAATATATATGGATTATGAATACAGCAACCATAATTTATGGTGATTAAATTAAGTCTTGACTCACCACTTCAGAAAGATTGTTATTCCTATGAAGAAATTTAGTCTCCCTTTATTTTCTTGACATTACTTTCTCTTGAAATAGATTCTGCAAAAGAATTGACTTTCCTGTTACTTTGAATTAAGATAGAGGTTTACAGAATTTGAAAGCTGAAAGAGACTATTAGACTCATGCTGTAATTCTGTAGAAAAAGGAAATTAAAGTTGAAAGAAGTTAGAGGCTCATTCAGCTTTTTTGCTTCTTCTGTTCTGTTCCTGTTTGATTATGCTCACTAGTTTTTACCTCTTATGATTGATGAAAAAGCACCTTTCCTTCTTCTTTTTTCTTTACGTTTAGCTTAATTTTCTTTTTTTTTTTTTAAAAGATTTTATTTATTTGAGAGAGTGAGTGAGAGAGCAGAGCAGGGGCAGAGGGAGAGGAAGTAGCCTCCCCGCTGAGTGGGGAGCCTGACATGGGGCTTGATCCCAGGACCCTGAGATCATGACCTGAGCGGAAGATAGATGCTTAACTGACTGAGCCACCCAGGTGCCCCTTAGCTTAATTTTCTATAAGAGATAAGTAGCCCCTTCTCGTGTTGTTCTGCTTTTCTACTCAGCAGTATTTCATTATGGACTTCTAAAAATTTGCAACATGTTAATTTTTTTATCTTTTTTTTTTTTTTTTCCTGTTAAACAATAAGATTGTAAACTTCTGGTTTCCCATAACCCCTAATTGGCAGAAGCTCTGAAGAAACTATGATGGGTTTATAAGCAGAGTGATGTACCTTAGCATGAGGTTGACATTTCACTTAGTGGGTATCCTACTAGTTCTATTTAAGAGTGTTGTTATTGGGATAAGATGGAGTAAGTTCACTGTAGCCTCTTTCCCACTGATTACACTAAAAACTGAATGAAGTACTCAAGCAACTACCTGAGAACTCTGAAAAGTAAATAATACCAAGCAGACTGGGGAGGGAAGACAAAACAACCACCATGGTAAAGATGAACACTCTTGAAACAAATGGAAAGGTATAGATTCTTAGCAGAGAAATATAAAATACTGAAAAGGACTAAATGGACATTTTAGAACTAAAAAGTATAATATAATTTTTTTTTTAATCACTCAGTACATGGGCTCAGTAGAATATAGATGACACAGAAAAGAAACAGTGAGCTTGAGGATAAGTCAATAGAAATTATCCAGTCTTAAAAACAGAGAAAAAAAGTTGGTAGAACTGAAAGGAGAAGTAAATCCACAATTATCTTTGGAAACTTCAGCATTCTTCTCTCAGTAATCCATAGAACAAATAGACAGTAAATCATCCAAAGATACAGAAGATCCGAACACTATCAACCAACTTGACCTAACTGACATTTATAAAGTAATCCCTCAAACAACAGCTGAATACTGCATTTTTTTCTTTTTCTTTTTTTAAAAGATTTATTTGAGAGAGAAAGTGGGCATGAGCAGGGGGAGGGGCAGAGGGAGAAGCAGACTACCCCTGAGCAGGGAGCCGGACATGGGGCTGGATCCCAGGGCCCCGGGACCATGACCCCAGCGGAAGGCAGATGCTCAACCGACTGAGCCACCCAGGCACCCCTACTGCATTTTTTTTTGTTCAAATGCACATGGGACATTCACTAAAATTAACCATGTTCTGGGCTGTAGTAGAAACCGTGCCCAGTTGAAAAGAATGCCCTTGTCTTTAACAGAAATAAACTAGAAATCAATGACAGAAAGATGTGGGAAATCCCCAAATATTAGGAAATTAAACAATATACTTCTGAGTAACCCGTGGGTCAATGAGGAAGTCTCCAAGAAAATTGGGAAATATTTTCAACTTAAAATGAAAACACAACAGTGGTTGGCCAGGGATAAAGTGTGAGAAAGAGGGCTTGACTACAAAGGAGCAGCACAAAGGAATTTTGAGGGGAGGATAATGGAATCTTTCTGTATCTTTATTATGGTGGTTGTTAGAAGATTATGCATTTATCAAAACTCAGAATTGTTAACCAAAGAAGAAATTTGACTACATGTAAATTTTAAAATATTTTTTTTTAAAGATTTTATTTATTTATTTGAGAGAGAGAGAATGAGAGAGAGAAAGCACATGAGAGGGGCGAGGGTCAGAGGGAGAAGCAGACTCCCCGCCGAGCAGGGAGCCCGATGCGGGGCTCGATCCCTGGACTCCAGGATCATGACCTGAGCCGAAGGCGGTGGCTTAACCAACTGAGCCACCCAGGCGCCCCGTAAATTTTAAAATATTTTTAAGAATTTAAGTGTCAGGGTGCCTGGCTGGCTCAGTCAGTAGAGTGTGTGACTCTTGATCTTGGGGTCCTGAGTTTGAGCCCCATGATGGGGGTAGAGATTACTTAAAAATAAAATCTTGGGGGAAAAGAAAGAAAGTGTCTTTTTAATGGAGTACTCTTTTTTTTTTTTTCTTTAGTGAAATGTTTGGATGAGTTACTTGTCACAAGGGTGCTGAGTAAAAGAAGCTACAGTATTTTTTAGACATAGGTATGACTCATAAGTAATCACTTTTTGGTTTGGATCTTTAAAGGAATAAGAACATCTCTAGAAATTCTGATTTAAAAATGGTAGTTGTGAAATAAAAAAGGAAGAAAATATGTATGAATTAGCATGAGCTATGCTATTTTAGATCCAAATATATGTACATTTTTACCAAGAAAATTATCCTCATTGAAAAAATACACATTGTTCAACAATTAGTTGAGCTGAAAAAAGGGAATTTTGCGAACAGTTGCTGTCAATTAAGTATAGAAAGATATTGCACTATGTGAGAAAAGAACAAGCTGGTAACAGTTTTGGAATAATGATGTTCAAATCTTTAATTTCTTTGAATAATGTTTTACAGTTTTCATAGTATAAGTTTTATACTTCTTTTGTTGAGTTTATTCCTAAGTATCTTATTCTCTTTGTTGTTATAAAAGGAACTGTCTACTTAATTTCATTTTCAGTTCATTGCAACTGTAATAGAAATATAATTGATATCTGTATAGTGGTCTTCTATCTTGCAACCTTGCTAAACTTATTTATTCCAATAGTCTTTTTTATTGGACTCCTTAGGTTTTGCTTCATTTTGTTTTGAAATATACAAGAGTGTGTCTGCAAATAGAGGTAGATTTGCTTCTTCCCTTCCAATCTGGATACCTTTTATTTCATTTTGTACCCTAATTGCCCTGGCTAGAACTTCCAATAAAAGGTTGAATAGAAGTGGCGAGAGGAAGCATCTATATGTTGTCTTGGGGAAAAGCATCCATGCTTTTGTCATTAAGTATGATGTTAGTTGTGGGTTTTGTTTTTGCTTTTTTTTTTAGGTGCCTTTATCAGGGTGAAAAGGTTCCCTTCTATTCCTAGTTGGTTGAGAGTTTTTATTATGAAAGGTGTTAGATTCTGTCAAGTGCTTTCACTTTTTCTACATTTAGTGAGGTTGATCATGTGATATTTAATATTCTTTTATTTAGGAAAAAAACCAACTCAGGCTTGAAGTAAAAAAAAAAAAAAAGATAATTTATTGGCTCACTTTTTTTTTTAAGCTCACTTACCTGAAAAGTTCAGTGGGTATCTGATCTATGGTTATAACATGGTCTTATTGTGAATGGTGTTCAGAACTGTCATCTGGATTTGCATCCTTTCCCTGCCTCCCTCAAGTTCTCCCACACGCAGTCCCTTTATGTGTGAATCATGTTTAGGTCCCGTGTGATGGCAGAATGACTGCTGGCAGCTCCAGGCAAACATCTGCAAGACCAAAGAAAAGAGAGAGTCTCCATTTCTTTCCGCCTTTGTCCAGACCCAGCAATAGTCCCAAGTTTATCTTTGGTTGGGTCACTTGCCTGTTGTGTATCATTGAGGACAGGGGATGTGAAGCTCCATTTAAGCCTGAATCACATGTCCCCCCTGGAGCTGGTCAGCCCCACCCAACTACATGGATAGAGTGTGGAGAAGGAGGTTTTTAGTAACAGAAATGTGAAGGGTGGATGCCAGGTTGCCAAAAATAAATGTCCGCTCTACCTTCTGTAGTGAAATAATCCAGGATAATGCAGTGTGTGAAATTAGCATTTAAATACTTTTATTCCCCTACCCCATCTCTGGCAGGGATAGCTTATATAAGCTAAAACTTTTCTCTGCTCATCGAAGTTTCTTGTCTAATCCTTCCAAGTGGGGAGTTTGGCTGACACCACATTCCATCTCCAATAGAGAATGGCCAAAAAAAGGAGTGGGGGTTGGACAGGAAGATTAATCTAATGGTAATCTAAGAGGGCAGGGACTGGTTACACCCACAGTTTTCATCTGCTCTTTTGTTACCTTGAATTATTTTATCATTTCCAAGTGTGTTAGTAAGGGTTCTCTAGAAAAGCAGATCCAATAGTATACAGAATTGTATACGTATTATGTGTATACATATATATGTGTGTATGTATATATATAAATACATGAAGGGTTTTATTGTAAGAATTGTGTCTTGCAGTTATGGAGACTGAAAAGTCCCATGATCTGCTCTTGGCAAGCTAGAGAACCAGGAAAGCTGGTGATGCAATTCGGTGTGAGTTCAAGGGCCTGAGAATTGGGAGAGGTGGATGGTATAAATCCTGACCTGGGTCGACAATCCGGAGAACCAGGTGCATCAGTGTCCTAAGGCAGGAGAAGATGGATGTCTCAGGTCAAAGAGAGAACAAATTCTCCATTCCTCTGCCTTTTGTTCTACTTAGGCCCTCTGTGGATTGGATGATGCCCACCAGCAATGGTGAGGGCAATCTTCACACAGTCTACTGAGTCAAATGCTAATCTCTGCCAGAGATACCCTCACAGACATACCTTAAAATAGCGTTTTATCAGCTGTCTGGGCATCCCTCAGCCCATCATGATATATAAAATTGATACATAAAATTAACTATCACATCAGTCAAGGTAACTGCAGATTAATTTAAAACAGGAAATGTATTAATGGCCTCTTCATTCTTGCCTCTTTTCTCATACAGTTATTTCTGAGCTGTATCTGAGCTTCCTAGGACAGGACATCATGAAAGAGGAGTGTGTCCCAGTCCCACTCTAGACTCTGCATTGCTCTGCCTGTAAATGTCATATAATGGGAATGAGACCTCTGTGGTCTCTTAATGTGCCTTCTGAAAATCCAGTAACTTTATGCTTTAAAGAAAAGTTATTCTTGGTCATGGTTTTTATAGTTAAAAACTATAGGATAAAATAACGATATATATAACTTTTAGGTAAATGTAGAACCCATTATAGGGAAGGTGGTTGTTTCAGTTGTTATTACAGTTTACCAGCTACTTTCAAAACTTAACTGTGAATTGTGCAAGACTGTTGAATCTCAGGTCTGTACCTCTGAAACAAATAATGCAATATATGTTAAGAAAAAAAAAAAAGAAGAAGAAGGTAGCGGGAGGGGAAGAATGAAGCGGGGGAAATCGGAGGGGTAGATGAACCATGAGAGACGATGGACTCTGAAAAACAAACAGGGTTCTAGAGGGGAGGGGGGTGGGAGGATGGGTTAGCCTGGTGGTGGGTATTGAGGCGGGCACATTCTGCATGGAGCACTGGGGGTTATGCACAAACAATGAATCATGGAACACTTCATCTAAAACTAATGATGTAATGTATGGGGATTAACATAAGAATAAAAAAAAAACAACTGCAGCTGTGCTTCGTGGGGCGGGGGTGGGGGGGGTGGGGAGCTGTTTAACTTTTTTCAGATTACTGTAAGATAAACCTAGTCTAGGGCCACATTTTTTTCAATTTGTAGATATTTTTTCACATTTCAACAACTGAAATCGGGAAGCATCTTAGAATCAGCACCATGTCATATTGCTTAATGGGCAGGTGTTATTTTTTTTTTCCTTGTGTTACATAAAATAATGGTATGTCTTAAAATTGATGGTGTGTGATGATTAATTTTATGTGTCAGTTTGCCTGGGCCATGGGGTGCCTGGACATTTGGCCAGACATCTTTCTGGGTGTCTGTGAGAGGGTATTTCTGGATGGGATTGACATCTGAACTGGTAAAGTAGATTGCCTTCCCTAATGTGAGTGGGTCTCATCCAATCAGTCAAAGACCTAAACAGAATAAAAAGGCTAAGAAAGAGGGAACTCCTCCTGCCTGCCTGAGCTGGGACATTGGTCTTTCCCTGCTTTCTGACCCGGACTGAAGCACAGCTCTTCTTGGGTCTCAAGCCTCTTGATTTGTGTGAATCAGGCACCAGACATCTGTACCTAAGCAGCGCACAGAGCTGTGCTCAAAGCTCCTACTGGCCCTCTCTCTGTCTGCCTCAGCCACAGAAGAGTCTCATTAGAAAAATGTATCCCTAAAGGGCTGTAGCATTTCAGAGAAAGAAAAATATATATCCGACTGAGGACTCTGACAAGGCTATGCAGAAATAGTCAGAGATGACATTTTATTATTATTTTTTTAAGATTTTATTTATTTATTTATTAGAGACCGAGCGAGAGAGAAACAGCATGAGAGAGGAGAGGGTCAGAGGGAGAAGCAGGCTCCCCGCTGAGCCGGGAGCCCGATGTGGGACTCGATCCCAGGACCCCGGGATCATGACCTGAGCCGAAGGCAGTCGCTTAACCAACTGAGCCACCCAGGCGCCCAGAGATGACATTTTAGAAAGAAGATCCAGCTCAGGCAACAGCCCAGAAGCAGAAAATAAGTTTGGTTTGTCTAAAATATAGATTGGGTAAGAGCACTAGATAAGATATATATTTCAACTGAATATGGTGTGTCCCCTGAAATTCTCCAAAGTAAAAGTAGTTAAGCCCTTGAATGTTTTAAGATTATTTCATTTCAATGGGTCAATACTAAGTAGTGAGTCAAAGTTCTTTTCTCCTATGGCTCATATGCCCCTACACAGGCTTATTAGCACTCTGTAACTCTGTATGACGTCGAAAGGGCTGTAGCCAGGCCACAGGGGCACAAGAGCACCTGGCTCAGTGGGGGGTCCACACAGACCAGGTTCAGCCACTTGCTGCTGACAGAATCTAAAGACAGAGTTTTTCCAAGTGGGGAGTTTGGCTGACTGGTGGTGGTGAAACAAGAAAATAATGTATTTCAGGGCGCCTGGGTGGCTCAGTTGGTTGGGCGACTGCCTTCGGCTCGGGTCATGATCCTGGAGTTCCTGGATTGAGTCCCATGTCGGGCTCCCTGCTTGGCGGGGAGTCTCCTTTGCCCTCTGACCCTTCCCCCTCTCATGTGCTCTCTCTCTCTCATTCTCTGTCTCTCAAATAAATAAATAAAATCTCAAAAAAAAAATGTATTTCAGTGAAGACCAACACCAAAAAGTCAGCGGACTAACGTCTCAAAGATGGCCTCCAAAGTGCTGAAAATACTCCTGGGTTTAGATAAGGAAAATGTGGGCAGTAAAGGTCAGGTCGATCGATCACTGTCTTAGGGTCAGTTGTGCAGGGTCTTGCTGAAGTCACGGCAGTGGTTAATGCTTGAGGGAGTAGTTTCAGTTCCTATCAGGGAATGCTTTGCTTGTGGGGTCTTTTGCCTGAGTTCAGAGATAAGCGGGAAAGAAGAACTTAATCAGTTAAGAAAGTATAGACTGAGGTCAAAATGGAGGTGGTTGAAGTCCTCTTTCAGAGCAGTATAATGTTCTGCCTCATTTCTAAGTTTGGGATAATCTTTCTTAACCAGAGGAGAGGAGATCAAGTGTGTGATAACAGTGTCCAGGAGATAATAATCTTTTATCTTAAAAAAATTAAAAACCAGAGATTACTAGTACCATATTAAAGGAAAAGGAAATAAAAATCATCAGTAATCCTGTTAACTAGAGAATCATCCCTATGTTCCTGATCCTTGCAGACTTTTTCTATGTGACTAAAAATCTATGCCACCCACTATGTGGGTGTTTGTTTTTAATTTAAAAAATGGGATCATGCATACAGGTATTTACTAACCTACTTCTCTCCCTTAGAATTTCCCCTGGAATTTAAGCTGCTTGGAGCTGGGACCCAGCCTCTTTTGTCAGGTCCCATTCCTGTGTCCTGGGAGGCACCTCCCATGCAGGCAGTAATTGAGACCATGCTCTTGCTTCTGTTTACAGGTTGGCAGCCTAGATGGTTCCTTCTCTGTGGGGGGATATTATCCTATTATGATTCTCCTGAAGATGCCTGGAAAGGTTGCAAAGGGAGCATCCAAATGGCAGTCTGTGAAATTCAAGGTGAGAGACCAAGAGATTTGCAGGTTTTCTTTTTCTTTCTGTCTCTCCCATAAAATAAAAAAGCACTGGCCTCTGCGTGTCTTTCTCTGATGTTCTTATGGTACAAAGATACACAGTGTTATGTCCCAAAGAAAGCCTTGCAAATAAGACCTAAAACCAGCCAGTTTTTACAAGGAGGTTGTTGAAGAAGTAGTCAAAATAAATGAGAGCAGTGTGCTTCACCATACATCTAGTGCTCATTTTTTAGTCACTTGCTCACCTAAAGCCAGCGACTATGTGCAAAGCTTAGTTAAGTTTTTTACTGCAGCGTCTAACACTTCTATGTTTAGATCAGGACACACACACACCTTCTCACCACCACCACATACGTAAAACAAGCAAACACATAAAGACCTGCAAATAGCCTTTACTTCTTGGTTTGGGGACATCTTGAGACATGCTGAGAAGATGTGGCTTTGAAACAGATTAGAAGAGAAACAGATTAGAAGGTATTTTGCAGCCAGATGGGAGGTGAAGATCAGAGTGTGGTTTTCTTATTTCTTCTCCCAAAGGTCTCACACTTTTGCTCTAACTTGTGAAGGACAGTAGAAAAGGAGAAATAATTGTGTTCTTGATTGCTTTCCAATAAACCCAAGAAGATAGAGAGGCACACTCTTACTGTTGGCATGCAAGCCTTTTTGGCCTCAGAGCAGTATTACTTTATACACACAAGCCAAAAGAGATTCTGTCTCTCTTCCAATAAGGAGAATTGAGTGCTTCTTTTTAGTCTTGGTGATATGTTGGAGCCAGCCAAGGTTTTCCTCTTCATCAGCAGAAGCATCGAGGAAGAGATAAATAAACTAGGGGAGGTGGTAAGGGCTAGCTATCATCCTCCCTTGGAAGAAGCCTTTAGTGACTTGCACCAGTTGAGCTTAAGAATTTGGGTGGGGTGGAGGCTACCCAGATAGGGCTCTTCTAGCTTTCTGACCTCCCTCTGCCTTGCTCCCAGTTCATTCTGTAGATAATACACGCATGGACCTGATAATCCCTGGGGAGCAGTATTTCTACCTGAAGGCCAGAAGTGTGGCTGAGAGACAGCGGTGGCTGGTAGCCCTGGGGTCAGCCAAGGCTTGCCTGACCGACAGTAGGACCCAGAAGGAAAAAGGTTAAGTATTGATTGTCCTCTGGTCTGGGAGCCTTGGGAATCACCCACTGGCATCTCTGGGTGATCATATTTGTTATCTTGCCTCTGACCACCCAGCCAGCTTTTTGTATCGTGCAAATGCCATATACCTCTGGAATTTAAACCACAGTCTATATCTAACTCTTCTCTCTTAGCATATCATAATAGAAAGAGCACAGGCTTTGGAGCCAGATACAACTGGATTCAAATCATGGCTTTGTAGGTTACTGGCTTTTTGACCTTGGCATAGGTCACTTAATCTCTCTAATCCTCAGCTTCCTCATATTTTAAAAAGAGGTAATAACCTGCATTAGAAGGGTTGCTATGAGGATTAGTAATGATATGAAACTGTTTAGTACCCAGTCTGGCACAAAGTTGATCTTCGGTAAAGAAGCCTTGGAGCAGGGTACTTTCTGTAGTAACACCCCACTTTCCCCTCCCTTTCCCTGGGGTGGGATGGATACTTAATTGTCAGGTTGCTACTGCTTACTGCTCATTAACTCAACCTCATTAGGTCTTCTGAGAACCCTGGCACAACTTCCTGTGTGGGCCAGGGGAGAGTGCCAGGGCTTCCTGCCTGAGCCCTAGTACCACCTTCCCAGCCCCCGTCCCCAGGATGTACACCTGAAGAGATTGGTGGGAGACGGGGGCCTCTTTCTCATGACAGGTGTTGTAGATGTGCTTGACTCTTCAAATAGACACCGGAAAATGGCCTCTGCCTTGGTTTTTTTTTTTTAATGCTAAATCGGGAGCATATTCCAGACACTGTCAGCTTTGACTCAGGTCAGGTTGTAACGTGCAGCTCTTTTGTGGGAACAAATCCAGAAGTGATAATGACTAGCTGAGCCCTCAGCGCCAGAGTAGCTGGAGCACTGTGCTAATGAGGGAGCAGCATGTGCACTGAGGGTGCTGTTAGCCTTGATGGGTGGCATGCTGGACCAGTTCTGTGAATTAACGAGCCATCTTATTAGTGATAATTGCACGTTATGGAACAGTTTCCCAGTTTGGGGTACTGTTGGCAGGTAGATAGCTAATGACCCCATTTTACAGATAGGGAAAACTGTGCAGCAGATGAAACCAAAACTCTGAACCCTTGACTCTGGGTTTGAAAAGTATGCTGTATCCTTCTTCCTATACTGGTGATCATTCAGTATGTTGGCCCAAGAAATAATATAGATTACAAAAAACTAGAAATCTCCTTTTTCTGTTTTTCTTGCTCCCATTATCTTCATATATATCTTATCTATAACCCATACCATAAACATTTGACTTTAGGTATAGGTTATATATTCCACTCTGTGGTATGCTAACTAGTAAATTCCTTATTCATCCTGGTAATTACATTATCATCATTTTGTTATTTAGAGTTTGCTGAAAACACTGAAAACTTGAAAACCAAAATGTCGGAACTAAGACTCTACTGTGACCTCCTTGTTCAGCAAGTAAATAAAACAAAAGAAGTGACCACAACTGGTGTGTCCAATTCTGAGGTAAAATATTATTTGTCTTAGTGACAGGAAAAGTAGCACCAGATATTGCTTGCAGGTAATGATTACTCTCACACAGTCCTTGACTATTTTGGAATTTACTATTTTTCGGAGGAAAAAAGTAACAAAATTCAACAAAGAGAAGAAATGTGTGCGTTTCAGCATATGGAAGCATTTGTTTTCCTTCATGGAATGAATTCAGGATTAATTAGTTGATAACATTTGGAACCTTTAACATTGGCGCCATTAGCCTAGCTGATGTACTAAAATACGTTTTTCCCCACTTTGCATCACTTTATAAATACAGCCTTACCTGTCTAGCTGCTTCTATAGGTATGACTACTAACATGCCAGCATCATGTCTATTAATAATGTGTACCTGTCATCTTTGATGAGACTATAACAAGATTTTATTTTATTTATCTATCTATTTATTTTTTAAGTAAGCTCTACACCCGGCATGGGGCTTGAACTCACCACCCAGAGATCAAGAGTTGCATGCTCTATGGACTAAGCCAGCCAGGCACCCCTGTAACAGGATTTTATTGGTGACATAATAATTGTGCTTTACTACAGACTAATGCTTTCAAAGATGGAGACACAGCTTTTTTTTTCTGCCCATTGTCAGTAAGGATTGCAATTTTTATTTATTTTTTTATCTTTTTTTTATTTTTTGAAGATTTTATTTATTTATTTGACAGGGAGAGACACAGCGAGAGAGGGAACACAAGCAGGGGGATTGGGAGAGGGAGAAGCAGGCTCCCCGCAGAGCAGGGAGCCCGATGCGGGGCTCGATCCCAGGACCCTGGGACCATGACCTGAGCCGAAGGCAGACGCTTAATGACTGAGCCACCCAGGCGCCACCAGGATTGAAATTTTTAATGTTTATTAATGAAATTGTCATTTACTCATCCTAAAACATGTATTAAAAGATCTGTCTGGTGTTAGGCTGTGTGTTGAATGGCTCATACCACCCAGGGAGGGTCTCTCCTCTCAGAGTAGTTATAATCTGAACAACAATGCCTACAAAATGAAGAATCTATAGATTCTAATTAATGGTTTTAGTAAAAGAAGATTATGCTACTAGTGGTGCTTTCAGTTTTTCTTATAAGGGTGATTTCATTCACTTCCTTTTGGCCTCTCTTATTCATTCAGCAACTGCCTGTTGTGTACAAGACACTGTGCTGGGACAGGGCGGGAGGGAGGGATACCGAAAAAACATCTCAGTCCTGCTCTTGGGATGCTTACCGTTCATAGCCGTGATTCTCAGCCCAGAGCAGTTTTGCCCCTTAGAAGACATTTGCAGTGTTTGGAGACATTTTTGGTCGTCAGGGTCGAAGGAGTGCTATTGGCCTCTACTGTATGGAGGCTAGGATGCTGCTTCACATCCTGCAGTGGGTAGGAGAGCGCCCTCACTGACTTCCCCCACTCCAAAAATTCGTCAGCCCCCCATGTCAGTCTTGCCACAGGTAGGGAAACCCTGGCCTAACAGGGAAGGGAAAATGTGAACAGAGCAATTTTTAATCCAAGGAGATGTTTAGAGTGCCCTGGGAACTTGCTAATGAAACTGTGGCTGTGATACTCTGATTTATAATAAGAAATATGTATATTTGGTCTTTATAAGAGAGATATATTTGGCAGAGCTCCTAAAACTCTTAGAATTTCCTGTGATGAGAATGATAAAATTGTCTTTTGTTATGGTAGGGAGACGACTTTTGGAAAGTGCCTAAGGATGGGGGCTGGTTGACCCAGAACCCAACCAAGTGATTAGAGGGTTAGAACTCTCAGATCCACCCCACTCTCATCTCCTGGGAAAGAAGAGAGGCTGAAGATTGAGTTTAATCTCAGTGGCTAATGATTTCATCAGTCATGTCTGTGCATTGTAGCTTCCATAACCCAAAGAACGGGGTTCGGAGAGTTCCTGAGTTGGCGAACACATGGAGATTCAGGCAAAGTGGTGGTCAGAGAGCATAGAAGTTCTGAGCCGTTCCCAGCTGCCTTGCCCTTTGCATCTGTTTCTGGGTTGTATCCTTTTATAATAAACTGTAGTAAACTGGCCATCTGGTAACTAGTAAAATGTTTCTCAGATCTGTGAGCAGCTCTAGCAGATTAATCAACTGAAAGGAGGAGGGGGTTAGAACCTCCAATCTGTAGTAGCAGATCAGTCAGAAGCACAAGTGACCACCTGGACTTGCCATTGGTATCTGAAGTGAGGGGTGGGGAGCAGCCCTGTGAGAGCTGACACTGTCTTCAGGGAGATAGTGTCAGAATTGAGTTGAGTTATAGAACACCCAGCTGGTGTCAGAGAATTGTTTCGTGGTATGGGAAAACCCACACATAATTGATGTCAGAATCATAGTGGTCCACAACCAGTAACATCATCGACTAGCTTGTTAGAAATACAAAATTGAAGAAAATATAGAGGCCACTCTTAAGGAGAAAAATTCAACTGGGTAAATTTTTAAAATCTTACTGGCTTTATTCAACAACTCATGAATCAAGCAACATCTCATCTAACAGATAAAAAGGAACTCTGAAAAGCCTTATGAGGCTAGGGATTGTTACAGACAAAGTGAGCAGGAACAAGGAAGTTCTGCTGGGCCTTTACTGATTAATTAAAGGGTTAAAGCAGGGTTACTTCCTTCATGTGGAGCAAAAGGAAATCTTGGAGCTGGGTCAGGTAACTTGTGCTGATTGGTTGACCTAGGCCTGCCTTTTTTGGGACAACCAGGCATAGGAACTGAAGTTTTTGGTTTGCTGATGTGAGGCTTAGCATGAGCGACTCCATCTTGGGCCCGGTCTGGTTTCTTTTATACCATTAAGATGTGTTTACTGTACTCTCTATTCAGGGTGTGGCCTCAGTTTCCTGAACAACTTATTAATATCAGTATTCAGGGGGAAAACATCCTGAACAGGTAAAATAACTGGGAGAACAGGTGATTAGCTATTCAAAAGAATTCCAGTTGCTAAAAGCTCTTAAACTCATCTGTACCGAAAGCCAAAAACCCCATTCTGAAAGTAAATAATGATTTATGGTTTCTAATTCTCTATTCTAGAACCTCATTTTTACTCAGGCAATGGGAGACATTTTTCTATTGATTCCACTGATCTTCAATCTGTGTGATTCCCTGATTCATGCCTGCCACCCCTTATAGACCGGAAACTCCCTGAGGGCTCTGTGCCCAGCACCTGGCACAGTGCTAGTATACAATACTTTTGAATTGAAAGAAGTTGTTGCCTTCAGCTGGAACGGTGGGGGGAGAGTGTGAAGGGTCAGATGGAGGCTTTATAGGGCTAGTAGATAAAGTGGACTCAGTATTTTCCTTTTGTAAATGATGTACATATTTGTCCTTCAAAATAGGTGGGTACATTATTACTACATTGTGGATAAAAACCTCTAAGGACATTCCACCATTGGGCTCTTTCTTTTTTGGCAAGGTAAAGGAATCTTCCACTCTTGTTGTTTTGTAGGAAGGAATTGATGTGGGAACTCTGCTGAAATCCACCTGCAATACTTTTCTGAAGACTTTGGAAGAATGCATGCAGATCGCAAACACAGCCTTCACCTCTGAGCTACTCTATCGCACTCCCCCAGGTTCACCACAGCTGGCCATGCTCAAGTCCAACAAGGTAAAAGCCAGCTCGGCTTGGCAGCAGCAGGGCATATGAAAAGATGAAAAGTTAAAAAGTGATGTAGTGAACCATGTTATCCATCACCCTTTGGTGACTGAGAAAGACATTTTTTTAGTGGCCCTCCCTTTATGTCCACTTACATATTTCTGCCGTCAGTCCTCTGTATCCATTTATTTTTAGCAATTTTACCACCTAAACCTGTGTCTGATGTAACTAGGCTCTTTTCAGCCTCCTTATCCAGCAAATCTTGCCAAGATTTGTGGTGACCTTCTAACTAGTTACTTTCAGCCTAACCCTTCCAGGCAGCTGACGGTATTTCTATTCGTGAAGTATAAACTGGACCACTTTACCTAAACTTCTCAGTGCCTCCCTCATTGCCAAAGGTTAATGTCAAAACTTCTTAACCCATTCCCACGCCCCCAGCCTCATGCTCTGTCATTACCTGGCTGAACATACTAACTGCATAGAGCTCCCCTGACATCTTCACACCATTTCCCAATGCCAAGAATGCTGTTCTCACTTATCTTCCCCTAGTTAGCACTTCTCCATCCTTCAGTATATAATCTCTCCTTCCCTGAATCCCTAAGTTGGGCTAGGAGCTCCTCCTCTATGCATACCCCTATTTTTTAGGGTTACTCTTTATTGAAATTACCTTAAGGGTAGGAACCTCACACTGTTTATCTTTATAGTTTTAGTGTTTGAAACAATGCTGCATCATAATCTTTAATGAACATAACTAAAATTATGAGAAAGCCAACCACCAAGGGTTTGGCTATGGTAATTAGATCCTTCAAAAGAGCCATCTTCCTTTTCCCTAGAAATATGGGTACACTTATTTGAAAACATACAAAGGACCGGTTAAGATCAATGACTCCCTTCTTTTGGGAGGATCTAAAATTGTTCCTGTTGAGTGGGGCAGTTATGTTATGGTCATATTTACCACTTTTATATGTGATGAAACTCTAAATATGCTCTGTTGGAAGTTTAACATGAAGCTTTCATTTTTTTTTTTGCTTCTTTTAAAGATGAAACATCCTATTATACCGATTCATAATTCATTGGAAAGGTACAGTAACTCTTTTGGTTTTTTCTTCTTTCTAAAAATAAATACGTTTTTATTGTTTGTTTAAAAAAAAAAAGAGAATATTTTGATCATAATTTGAGATAATACCAGAAGGAAACAGTATCTGATTTTCCTCTTTGGGGTGAGCTTGAAGCAATGCAGACCTTTCACTTAGACTGACTACCTGGGAAGATGTTTGCATTTTCCCTCAGGTATGGATGGGCCTGCCCACCACATGTGGTAACTTTTAATTGCTCTAGTGTACTGAGAGGTTGGAACCTCCTCTCTTGTGGAGGAGCCTGGCATTAACCTAAATGTGCTTTTATCCAGAAAAGACAGTACTATTTTGTTTTATTTAAAAATAAAAATGTTAGGTAGCCTTACAGGTTATAAAAAAACAACAACTTAATATCAAAATCTAAACTATTTCTTCCTCTAATTGCTCCTTCAGTTTTAGAAAAAGTACACATTTACATAGTTGTGTTCCTATTATTTGGGGTCTTTATTCAGTTATTATTTTTTATAAGCATTCCCGTATTTTGACATACTCCATATATTTGTCCTTTCAAATTGTTATTTAACATTTCATCTCTTTGTATACTATTGTTTGCTTTAGTACAAGGATTGTTCCAGTTTGGTTAACATTTTTATCTTGTTCTGAATATTTCTACAAAAAAAATAGACTTTTTTCTCATGACATTTCCTTAATAAACACCTACATTTTTAATTGCTAAGTTGAAATATGGCATTTCTTTAGAAAAAAAAAAAAAATGCTTTTCCTGGAGTCACCATATAGCTTGGACCCTTTCCCTTTGTTTTTATTAGGAGAAAATATTTTTGTTCTAACTCGGTTGGATCTAATCACTTACAAGATATTATGATTGTCCCTTCAACAGAATTAGCTGTTCCACTTGCATGTTAAAAGCCCTGAAGAGCAACAGATCCTCAGGAGGTATCCTGTGTCCTCCTGGGTTTTTTCTGTCAGACATACTTTGCAGGGAGTATTCTCCCCTGACCACAGCATGTAGCTTCTAGACAGTTAACTGATAGGCAAACACATAGGAGTGACCAGTGATTTTGATTGCTGAAGAGAGAGAAAAACTTCCCAGGGAGGAGCTGAGGAAAGTGAGAAAAGTGTTAAATGTGTACTGGTAGAAAGCCGATTGAAAACCAAAGAGCTGTCAATGAGTATTTCCTGTTGCTGGTGGGGAGCAGGAAGTTTAAGTCACCTGAGGGTCCTTGAGAAGCCAGGAATGGCTCTTTGATTTCAGAACCTCAGTTGGGAGACAGGCCTGCTCCCATCACAGGCGGATACCTGTCTAGGAGGCAGGAGGCTGAGAGGTTTGGCTGATTCAACAATACTGGTTTTTAATCACTGTTAAAAGGAGTTGGTGCTTGTGAACCCCTCCCTCCTTTCTCAGAATAAGATCTACCTGAGCAATCTATTTAAGACCAAATAACTGGACCTTTTGGCTTTTCTCTTTATAAAAAATTTTCAGGCAAATGGAGTTGAACAGTTGTGAAAATGGATCTTTACATATGGAAGTAAATGCTGATGAAGAAATCCTAATGAAAAATAAGAGCTCCTTGTATTTGAAACCTGCAGAGATAGATTGCAGCGTATCAAGTGAAGAAAATACAGCTGATAATGTAACAGGTGAAAACAAAAGTAAAGTATGAAGCAAACCATTGAGCCCAAACCATTGATCTTGGGAGTTTGATTGTATATCCATGAAGTGATACTTGACAGGAGTTGGCCTCAAGATGGTATACTAGTAGCTAGTAAGGCAGACATTAGCTTGGTAACACAGGTCACTTGACCACATTGTGCCATCCCATCCGACCCAGTGTTGAAAAGGCAGAATGGAGAGGATTTTTCCCACTCACTGTTTTATCTGTAATGTCTGTGGGCTGTGGTGAGCAGCAGCTGTCTGTGCTGACTTTGTAGAAAATATGAGTGTTTCATTGGCCTTCTACTCTAAGTCTCAAAATCCTTTGAACTTAAACTGTGATGTCAGACTTAACAGAGCATAAAGGTGTGGCAGTTCAGGTTGCTCTCCTCCTCGTTTCTGGCAAGGCCAGAGAATGGCAGAATTCACCAACCCACCCATCAGGTTTTCACCCAGCCTTCCCTGTGTCCATCAAGCCAGAGTCCCACATTTCAGGTAGTAGCTTGTAGTTGAAAATGCCACCCTTTCAAATTTGCTAATTCCATTGGCTCTAACCACTAAAACCAGCTTCAGATCAGTCTAAGACAACCGTATTAGAGCTTTTATTTGTGTTGCAACTGTTTAATAAATATTTTTGAAAATAAAATTTTAAACAAGTTTCTTGCTCCTCTCCCCTGAAATAAGACCCTGTTTTTTCCAGATGAGTTGGGGAGAAAGAAGATGCATTTCATAGCTGTTAATCTGAGGCAAGCAATTCACTGAATCACTGAAGTTTTATCCCTTGAGTAAATAATAAAGATAGGAGAATTTCTGTGGAAACAGACTGTTGTTTTACTTCTAGGAATTTGTCTCCAGGGAATAGTCAAGTTTAAGGACAAATACATGTGGACAGGGATATTCTTTATGACATTACAGTTGATTCTCATTATTCATGGTTGTGTTCTATGAAGTTACTGCAGACACTGAACTAGCAAATACTGAACCATTGCTTCTAGGGGAAATACAGAGTTTGGTTCCTACAAACCTCTGTTCACATTTTGGTCAGCTGATCAGTATATAGACTTGTTTTATGTGTGTTTCTGTTTAAAGACACCTTATTTAATATGTATTGTTGATTCATTAACATTGATCCCACGGCCAAAAGTACTATCACTCGTGCCTGAATGAAGCTTACCTGACACATGTATTTTCTCCATAAGGCACATCACAGCCTTCTTACACTTAGGACCAGTAGACAGCACTACACTTGGAGGCATCTGTAAACAGCAAAATCAATAACAAAATGCACAAAGCATGACCCTACATAAACACACTTGTGTATGGTATAAGAACCGAAGCAAGAAGGCAAATTGTTACCTTGTTTGACCTTAGCTGGGAACATGTATGTCAGGCGACTCAAATTTTTCACATCTACATGTGTCTAGAAATGACTGCAGACGTGCCACAAGCATTGATTTTTAGGATTGCAAATAAACTATCATGAGAAGGCAAATTCACAAATACAGAATATGCTGATAATGAGGATCGACTGTATTTATAACACTAAAATTTTAGAAACCACCTAAATTCCCTCCACATGAGCTTGATGCAATATATATGGTCATTAAAATCACATTTTAAAGAGTATTGAATGATAATGAGAATATTCCTGATAAACTGTTGAGTGAAAACAAGCAGGATACAAACCTGCATATATTTAAACCTGATTTTGTTTGTGTATATAGTATTTCACTGATTTTTATTTCTGTAAACTTCTCTGTTTTGGAAATGAATATATATTAATTTTTGTAGTATGTAAATAATAGTTTAGTAATAGGTATTTTCTATGTGTAGTCCAAGGTGAGATCATGAAGGAAGAAGGAGAGGACAACCTGGGAAATCATGACAGCAGCTTAGCACAGCCTGCATCAAACTCCTCAAATAGCTCTCCGGAATCCCACTGGGAAGAAGGCCAGGAAATCATCCCAACTTTCTTTAGTACCATGAATACCAGGTATTCTGTACTTTCTAAAATCAGTGACAGTTGGATACCAGCTTCCCTTCTGGAAAATCAATCATGGTGTTCCTTTCAGGTGATGGCATATTTTAACAGAACAGAAGATATGGTATACTAAGTATCTGCTTTACCTTTCTGAAGCAGTGAGGAATTGGATTGTGAGACTATACCCTGAACACATTTTAGCTTGCTTTGGTAGATTATCTTCGGAAAATGATTTTATTGGACCATATTATAATAGAAGAACAATCACTGAAATCAGGCCAAGTGACTTGCTCTATAGAGGGGCAACTGTTTTCATGACTACCTCTGAACTGCAGAGAGTGTTAATGTTGTATTTTCAATCTTTCCCCTTCTGTATCACCAAATTGTTTAGCTTTAGTGACATTGAACTTCTGGAAGACAGTGGCATTCCCACAGAAGCATTCTTGGCATCATGTTATGCTGTGGTTCCGGTATTAGGTAAGATTACTGCATTTGTCTTAAATTCATTAGTCTCTAGAATCTGTCTCACTGCTGTCACTTTGTAGTAGAAATATCCTGAACTATATGTACAGTGAAATGACCCTTCTTGGCTACCTCTCCATATCACCAGCCACATGCAGTTAAAACTGTATGGCCTTGAGCATTATTGCATATTTGCTTTTTATTCCTACCTAGAATTAAGTATTGACCACAGAGTAGTATAAGGAACAAAGGGAATTTTATTTTCAAGAAATCATACTTAAAAGCAAGAGTAAAAGTAGTTGAGGAACAGACCTTCAAATCCATTGGTATAATGATACCAGTTAAAACATTTTTTGCAGGGGCACCTGGGGGCCTCAGTCATTGGGCATCTGCCTTTGGCTCGGGTCATGATCCCAGGGTCTTGGGATCGAGCCCCGCATCGGGCTCCCTGCTTGGCGGGGAGCCTGCTTTTCTCTCTCCCACTCCGCCTGCCTATTTTCCTTCTCTCGCTGTGTCTCTCTCTGTCAAATAAATAAATAAAAATCTTTAAAAAAAAAAATTTTTTTTTGCAAAGATTTAAAAATTATATGTATAAATTTAAGTTCAAATTACATTTACTTTTTATATAGAGTCAGTAGAACCAGACATCACTAATGTGTTGAGATTTGTTTTATGACCTATTTAGCTATGCATCTTTTTTTAATTCATGTTTTAAAAATTTTACATATCTTTTTTGAAATTGAGATATAACTTACATAGAACTTAAGTATTCTGATTCAGTAAGTTTTGACAAACACATGTACCCCTCTGTAATCCATATATATCCCTATTAAGATGTGAAATGTTTTCATCACCCCAAAATGTTCCCTGTGCCAGTCAACCCACAACTATCACCCAGCCCAAGGCAACTATTTTACTGATTTCTGTCACCATAGATTAGTTTTGCCTCTTCTAAAGTCTCATATAAGAGAATCATACTATCTACTCTTTCACATCTGTTTTTTTCTCTCAGTATAATGTTTTCATCCTTATTGTTAAATGTAGCAGTAGTTCATTCCTTTTTATTGCAGATAGTATTCTATTAAATGAATATACAATTTGTTTATTCATTCTTCTATTGATGGATGGACATTTGGGTAGTTTCTTATTTGGGGCTATTATAAATGAAATTGCTCTGAATATTTTTGTGTCTGTAGGCATATTTTTTCATATCTTGAAAAAATACCTAGGAATAGAATTGCCAATTCACTGGGTTCATCTGTTTAACTTTATAAAAAGTGATTACACAGTCATACAGTTCCAACAACAATGTATGAGTATTCTGGTTGCTTCACATCTTCACTAACACTTGGTTGGTATTGAGGTTTTTTTGTCTGGCTATTCCTCTAAATGTTTAATGGTATCATTGTGGCTTTAACTTGTGTTGGGGAGGAAGAAATTTACTCTGCCCCCAAGGTCCTTCTGGCTGGACCAAGAATCAAATTGACATGAGATAGAATAACAGGAGAAAATCAAATGTAATTCTGTACATACAGAGAATCCACACAGATGTGAAATTCCAAAGACAGGGAACACGAGGCTTATATGACATCCTGACCTAAGGAAAGGGGTTAGGGGCCTGGAGGTGGGGATACAAAGGGGAGGAAAACCATTAGTAGGAAGATGAGATGGTTGGAAAACCAAGGCTGCCCTGTTAATGCACATAAGTCTCTTAAGTAAAGAGGAATCTGTTAATTGCATTCTTCCTGGGACAGGCTTTCCTTTCCAATGTAAATTTAAGCAGTCAAGGGGAAGGTAAAGAATTTTTCCTGAATCTGCTGGGTTTTGGTTGCTTTTAACTCAAAATAATCTTCACATTCAAGTGGCCCACCTTGGGGTGCCCTTGCCCTTTACACTTCCCCGATGACTAATGATGTTGAGCACTTTTTTATATAATTATTGGCCATTGCTGTCTCCTTCATTGTGAGGTCTTTTCAAGTCTTTAATCCATTTTTAAAAGTTGGTTAATGTTCTTTGTATTGAGTTGTAAGCATTCACTATATATTCTCAAAAGCATTCCATTGTAGACATCATTATGAATATTTTCCCCCAACTATGGCTTTCTTTTCTTGATGTCTTTGAAGAGCAGTTTTTCATTTTCATGAAATCCAGTGTATCTATTTTCTTTCTTTTATATACTGACTATAAAGTTAGCACATCTAATGCCCTAAGAAATCTTTGTTTACACCCCCAGTCATGAAGATATTCTCATGTGTTTTCTATTCCCTTTAGTCTTGATTTTATTTTAAAAGATTTTATTTATTTACTTATTTGACAGAGACACAGCGAGAGAGGGAATACAAGCAGGGGGAGTGGGAGGGGGAGAAGCAGGCTTCCCGCCGAGCGGGGAGCCTGATGCGGGGCTCAACGCGGGCTCGATCCCAGGGGGATCATGACCTGAGCGGAAGGCAGACGCTTAACGACTGAGCCACCAAGACGCCCCTTTAGTCTTGATTTTATGTTTACATTTATACATCTTGGAATTAATTTTTGTATATGGTGTGAGGTAAGGGTTGAGTTTTTTTTTTTTCCTTATGATATCTGGCTGTTCAAAGACCATTTCTTGAAAAAAACATTATTTTCCTTTTTATACTGTTTTGGCAGCTGTGTTGAAAATCAGTGGAACTTTTAGGTGTGGGTCTGTTTCTGGACTCTGTCTTCTGTCCCAGTGGTCTGTTTATTTTTTTTTATGCTAATACTTAATATTGTCTTAATTACTGTGCCTTTATAATAAAGCTTGAAATCAGATAATGTAAGTCTTCCAATTTTGTTCTTTTTCAAGATTTTGGCAATTGTAGGTCTTTTGCATGTCCATATAAATTTTAGCTTTCCAGTTTCTGTTTAAAAACCTATTGGGATTTTGATTAAGATTATATTGAATTGGAAAACCAATTAGGAGGAAGTTTACATCTTAAACCATGTTGAGTCTTCTAATCCCAGAGCTTGCTATATCTCTCCATTTACTTAGGTCTTCTTTATTTTCACAATGTTTTGTATAGTTCTTAGTGTAGAGGTTGATGTAAGAAAGATGTTAGGGTTCGAAGCCGATGGCTAAGAATTCTTGAGACATCTTTGGCACAAAAAGGTGGTTTTATAAAGCACGGGGACAGGACCCGTGGGCAGAAAGAGCGGCACTGGGGTCATGAGGAGTGGCCCATTATATACTTTCAAGTTGGGAGGGGGTAGGGATAGCGTAAGTCTCTAAGGAATTTTGGAAGCAAGGTTTCCAGGACCTTGAGGGGGCTAGCTATTGTTGGGAAAAGGTCATTTACATCTGAAGGGTCTCATGACTAAGGTTTTATTAATCATGTATATCGGTGGGCCATATGCTTGGGGATGATTGCCAACACATATCTTGGGGGGTTAGAGATAAAGGAAGTTTCCAAAGGAATTTTTATATGTTAAAGTAGACTTACAGGATCTTGGGGGGTGGGTTCAGGCTAGGATTGCCTTTTGCCCTTAGCAAGGTATTAACATCAAGGCAGTTGAGTCCCTAGAAGTATGTCCCTCTGCCTGTTTCAAGGACTTGTCAGTGGGCTCTAGGTTAGTAAGGAAATTTAATAATTTTTCTTCTGCCTTTGTTTCCCACACCAGAGGTCTTACACAGTTTTGTTAGGGATACATTTTAGAATTTTATGATTCTTTTTTTTTTTTTAAGATTTTATTTATTTATTTGACAGAGAGACAGTGAGAGAGGGAACACAAGCAGGGGAAGTGCGAGAGGGAGAAGCAAGCTTCCCACTGAGCAGGGAGCCCTATGCAGGACTCTGATCCTGGGACTCCAGGATCATGACCTGAGCCGAAGACAGACGCTTAATTACTGAGCCAGCCAGGCACCACAGGATTTTGATTCTTTTTTTTTTTTTTTTTAAGATTTTATTTATTTGACAGAGACAAAGCAAGAGAGGGAACACAAGTAGGGAAAGTGGGAGAGGGAGAAGCAGGCTTCCGCCGAGCAGGGAGCCTGATGCGGGGCTTGATATCAGGACCTGGGACCATGACCTGAGCTGAAGGCAGTCGCTTAATGACTGAGCCACCCAGGCGCCCCCCAGAATTTTGATTCTTGATGCTATTGTAATAAATAAATAAATACTCTTTATTTTTCCAGTTGTTTGTTGGTAGCATACAGATACAACTGACTTTTGTGTTTGAGTAGTTTTTTATAATCATGAGTGAGTTAATTTTATAAAATACATTTTCAGCATTTATTGAAATTGTGGGTTTTTTTCCTGTATTTTTGTATATAGTGAATTACATTGTTTGACTGAATTTACATGTATTATCTTACTATTTGTTTCTACCATCTTACTATTTATTTTCTATTTGTCCTATCTGTTCTTTGTTCCTTTTTTATTTCTTTTTTTTTTTTCTTTTAAAGATTTTATTTATTTATTTGACAGAGAGAGACACAGCGAGAGAGGGAACACAAGCAGGGGGAGGGGGAGAGGGAGAAGCAGGCTCCCCGCAGAGCAGGGAGCCCGATGTGGGACTCGATCCTGGGACTCCAGGATCATGACCTGAACCGAAGGCAGTCGCTTAACCGACTGAGCCACCCAGGCGCCCTCCTTTTTTATTTCTTTCTTAAATTCTAGCCAATACTCAATTATTTTTTATTCTGTTTTATTTCCTGTCTTAGCCTTTTATTTGTTCCTTTATATTTGTTCCTGCCTCGGTTCCCCCCCCCCCTTTTTTTTCCCAATCAATCAAGTATTTTTTAGAATTCCATTATTTTTTCTCTTCTGGCTTTTTAGCTGTACCCCTTTGTTATTTTTTTAGTTGTTCTTGTCCAACAGAAATATTTGAACCATATATATGATTTTAAATTTTCTAGCAGGCACAATAAATAGTAAAACAAAACAGATAAAACTATTTTTTAAACTAATTTCAATAATATATTTTACATAACCTAGTATATCCAAAATATTATTTCAATATGTAATCAATATAAAGAAATCATCAATAAGATATTTTGCATTATTTTTTTGATATTGAGTCTTTGAAATCTAGTATGTATTTTGTGATGACTGTATCCTAGAAGCCTTTGAAAAACTTATGTTTGGAAAATGATTTAAAAACAGAAAATAAAAGTTTTGGGGAGAAAAACATGCTAAATTTTTTGTTACTATAAAAATATTTGCCATTTAAGAAAATTGCTTTTTCAAAGATGTTTTCAATCTTTTCCTCTAGACAAACTTGGCCCTACGGTGTTTGCTCCTGTTAAAATGGATCTTGTTGGAAATATTAAGGTGAATATACTAGCATATCTCTCTGGAGACCATACATTTGGAGGGAGTAGTGCATGAAATCTCATTCAGAAACACGTAATTGTTGAGTTTTATACTCAAGATGAAAAGTATAGGCCAGCTGTGAGAAAGGTTCTGAGGCAGAAAAAAATACTTTAAAAACAGTATTTTAAAGCCTTGAGACTATTTAATTCTAGCTTAAGCCTCATAAAAATTCTCAAACAAGAACACATTACCTTGAAAACAAAAGAAAAAAGATAATAGAGGCTTAATTTATTTTGATTTCTTAAAAGCCTGCTTGACAAGCTTATCAGTCTCAATACTATACTGATTTACTTGATAGCTTTAGCATTTTTAACTTAGTTTCCCTGCCTTTCCTGCAGAAAGTAAATCAGAAGTATATAACCAACAAGGAAGAGTTCACCACCCTCCAGAAGATAGTGCTGCATGAAGTGGAGGCCGACGTAGCCCAGGTTAGGAACTCAGCTACAGAAGCCCTCTTGTGGCTGAAGAGGTGAGGCAGCTGGGATGGGGCAGCAGTTGAAATCCAGCTCAGTTGAAATGCTACCAGCAAAAAAAGTATTATGCAAAGACTACTTCTGAGTGGAGGATCTAACACAATAGCCTTTTCTAGAAGGCCTGATGAATAGAACACCAACTCTTTTTTTTTCTCCCTTCTGATGAACATTGTTAATATTAACAGTATATGTAAGATAGGAATCGTAAAGGATAATAGAGTTGACTGGTTTTCTGTAAGTCGGTAGATCACAAACTTTGGTAGCGTCCAAATCACCTGAAGGGCTTTCTTAAGAACACAGATTACTCCACTCCAGACTCAGACTTTCTGACTCATTAAGTCTGGAGTGGGAGCCCAGAACTAGCATTTCCAAGTTCCCACTGGTCCCAGGACCACTTTTTGGAAACCACTGTTTAGGTAGATCAGATGAGAAGAGTCTAGAGTAAACTAAAAGGAAATGACAGGGAAGAAAGTCAGAAGGGACTGCCATGTGACTTGACCTGTTTGCTGCAATATTCAAGATATTATTGAAAAAGACGCTGATATCTGCCATTTCTTTATACCCATTCAACATAAGTGAACTTTGAAAATAATATTTCTTCCTCTTTTTTGTTTTAGAGGTCTCAAATTTTTGAAGGGATTTTTGACAGAAGTGAAAAATGGAGAAAAGGATATCCAGACAGCCTTGAGTAAGTATCCTTTACATTTTGATCATTCCATTGAATAGGATATGGAATGGAGACCCCTAGAGGCAGCATATGGGGAAAATTTCTGCTTTTCTGAAGTTGATTTTGTTTCTTTTCTATTTCATTATTATTGTTTGTTTCTTATATGCTCTGTTAAAAAAAAGAACCCATGAGATAACGACCTCGTAATGTAGATCTAACTTATTAAAAATCAGTATATCTTAAAGAAGAGCTAAATTGGGGCGCCTGGGTGGCTCAGTTGGTTAAGCGACTGCCTTCGGCTCAGGTCATGATCCTGGAGTCCTGGGATCGAGTCCCATATCGGGCTCCCTGCTCAGCGGGGAGTCTGCTTCTCCCTCTGACCCTCCTCCCTCTCATGCTCTCTGTCTCTCATTCTCTCTCTCTCAAATAAATAAATAAAATCTTTAAAAAAAAAAGAAGAGCTAAATTAATGGAGAGCCATCTCTTAATAGGAAAGCCTAATATTTTTAAGAAGTGAATTCTTCCTAAATTAATCTTCAAATACAGTGCAGTTCTCCAAAATCAATATCCCAAGAGAAGCTAGTTTTAGAGACCATAACAGGGAGGGTTTGGGGAACCCTAGGAATTTGCTCTGGAGTGAGAGAAAGGGTGGGTCATCATCGTCATCATCTTGTACTCCTTAAATGCCTCGTGTTTGTAGTGGTAGAGCTGAGACCAGGATGAAGGCCTTGGTCAAAGGTCATCCTGTATCTCCAGCATCTTTTAGCAGGGACTGGAACCTCGTAAGGTTTTTAGTAAACACTGGGTGGGTGGGTAGATAGATGAGTTTTGGAAAACATTAACTTGGGAGCATCCTCATAGTGCTCTTGACAGAGTGCCTGAACTCTCACTCTTCACCTAAAAGAAATTCTCCCAGCATGGGCCTTGAGGCATGAGGGGTAGGGAGTGGGTATTGAAATTCCATATTACTTTGAAGCCCTCTATTATTGTGATGTAGAGAAGCACATGGTCAAGCTCTAAGTAGCCATAGTTAAAAATAATGAAATGAATGAATTAGATGCTTCTGCTGTGGAAGGGGAGCCAGTATTCACTGCAGTGTTTTGTTGGTGTCAGGACCGAGCTCTTCCCTCTGGGCCATGAGTCCTGAGGGATTCTACCCCAGTGTGACTTTCTCAGGCCTTCCTCTCTAGAAACTTGCTGATGTGCCGTGAAACAATAAAAACTGGTTTTTCTGTAACACTTTATGAAGAATTTAGACAACTTAACCCTTACATCAATCCATTTTTGCAGGTTAGGTATCCAAAATTTAGAGAGATTAAAATACACGCTAAGGCCACAAAAGATCTGAAGCAGAGTCACTTTGAGCCCTCTGTCTCAAAACTCCTCATTTCAGGGCACCTGGGTGGCTCAGTCGGTTAAGTGTCTGCCTTCAGCTCAGGTCATGATCCCAGGATCCTGGGATGGAGCCCCGCGGCAGGCTCTCTGCTCGGCGGGGAGCCTGCTTCTCCCTCTCTCTCTGCTGCTCCCCCTGCCTGCCTGCTTACGCTCTCACACGCATGCGCTGTCTCTCTCTGTCAAATAAACAGAATCTTAAAAAAAAAAAAAAAGTCCTCATTTCTCCCACAAAAGGTCTTCTCCACCATTCCTGGGCTACCTGTATTTTTTGGGCTTCTCATACATCCCTGAATTTCTAGGACAGTCTGTTGTATTCTCCCCATGTGTCCTGATTTCAGTACTAAAAGTATTTTCACTGTAACTATTCATGCCCCCTAATCAGTATCATGGAACTTTATGACATGTGGACTGATGAAGATCTTGGGCGCTCTGGATTCCACCACTTGATATAGCATTGTGTCCTTAGGCAATCTACTTACCCTTTCTGTTTCCCGGTTTCCTCATCTATAAAATGGGAATGATGATACCATTTCCCTAAAAAACGGTTTTTGTAAAGATTAAATAGTTCATGCACATAAAAAGATTAGTAAAGTGGTACATAATAAATACTTAATAGAGACTAGTTTCTCTTGTTTATATTTCATCATTATGACATAAGAAGTTGATAACCTGTCAGAAAATGGAGCTTATTTGTTCCAAATCAGAAATGAGAAGTTTACAAAGCTCTGATGCCAAGTCAGAAATTTCTCTCCATAAACTTCTTAGCGTGGAAATTTTACACGGGGATGAAGACTCCTCTACTGCAGGAAATACAGAAGCTGCGGGATTCAGCAGTGTGCCTGGTGGGCTCCACGGGTCACATGATGCTGTTGCTTTGTTATGGCTGTCTGTGTGAGGGACCAGGCTGTCTGTGAGTGCTGACCTCATTCACCCCTCTGCTGGAGTGGAGGCAGAGTAGAACCCAGCTGCTTACTGGACACACAAGTGAAAAAGAAAAGCTTAGCCCCTGGAGGTACGGAGGAAATTGAGGATATCCCCTTTCTGCTGTACCTCTGCCCCTAATTCTGTCCTTTTTCTCACCTTCTTTTTACTTGATTTGGAGTCTGGACCCTTCTGAAGAGAGAGGAGACTAGAAGGGGAAATGCTGCTTCGAAATCAAAATAAGCACAGTCAGTCTCAGCTTTTCTTTTCCTCTCTTCCCCTTTCAGCACTATTTTCAGTGGGAAGGGAACGAGGGCTATAAACTTGAGATTTTCATCCTGATGTTCAGGATTATTTCAGAAATTTTCATGATTTAAATCATAGTTTTACTTCTAGGGGTCCCTAGGTTCCTGCCATTGTTCAGTGTAAAGAAAAGTTCTCCTAACCACCCACCCTCCCTTCCAGTTGTAGACACAACAAACTCTGTGCAAACAAATACAGCTTTAAAGAAGTGTTTGCACATTAACTACGTAGAGCCCATAGGCTCCTTGATGTGGATTTCTCTGGGTCAACAGCTTCTCTTCTCGTTTTGAAATCATAGCCTTTATAAGTAGAACCGATACCTCGTCTGAAATGAGGGAGTTTAGGAATGTAGGTAAAAGAAAGGGTTTATGCCTGTATTTATATAGGCAAATTAGCTTGCATGTTTTAGATTCTAAAATTGAATTTGAGTTATTGTAATAGCAACTACTGTTTATAGAGCACCCAGTGTAGAAATGACACTAGGTTCTTGAGGAACATTTCATTTAATCTTACAAATACTCCTTTTTGACAGTGAGTAAACTGAGGTCTAGAGAGGATAAATACCTTCCCAGGGGTCTCAAATCTAGAACAGTGGTTCTCAGAATGGTCCAAGGAGAGCATCTTCATTACCTGCAAACTTATTAGAAATGGAGGCTGCCAGGCCCCACCCAGCACCTGCTGATAAAAGCTCACCAGGGATGGGGCACAGCAATCCATGTTAGCAAATCCTTTGGGTGATTCTAATCCAGGTCAAAGTCTGGGATGCACTCAGTAGAGCTAGGACGTTGAGGCTAACCTGTACTAGGCTACATTTTGATTATTTGGGAATTTTGATTGCTTCTGAGTGATTAATGAATAAACTGGAATAAAAGCACTGAGATTAGTGCCACAGCATCAGTTAATTTTGCCTCCTTTTCAGGATAATTAGCTAGTTCTCCAGTGACAACATTTTTCCTAACTTAGAAACAGCAAGGTAGTAGGGATAAATTAAGGATAAACCTTGACTGGCATTCCCAAATTTGAAAACACTGCTTAAAAGGTAAATGTTCATAAATGTTGATAAAACTTGTGTAATCTTAGTGGCCTTGAAAATGAGAGGTGATAATGTAAAAAATCCGAAATGACACAATGGAAACCTTGACATCTATTAAATCTCTGGAGAATATATGTATAGTCATTGTATTGCTGAAGTTCTGTGACCTAGAATGAGTTCCCAGCATCTGGAAAGAGGGCTTAGGCTTTATACTGCCCCCTCTTGCATTTGAACCACCACTTGGATTTCCTGTCATGATGGTCAGAGTGGACTGTTTGGGTGGTCTTGTGTCAAGAGCTGCTCTGAACCCTTAAATGTCCTATGGCATTCTCTAGAGTTCATTCTAAGGGAAGAGTTAGGTCCACAAGGCAGATATGTTGAATGGCCTACCCTCTAGCTGAGCCCCTCCACTCGCAGACGCCACATCAAAAAGAGCTTTTGGAAAGCCTCCTTGTAAGTAGAAGGCAGAAAGGTTGTTCTGGCATTTCATGCACCATAGTACTAAGTGTTACGTGCTCTGCACGGTCCCCTCAGCGGGACAGCATATTGCCGCATCCCTCACCTCAGAATGATCCCATAAACGTCAGGTAAACACTCATCCAACCAAGATCTCTACCACAGAATGGGAAAATTGGTAATAAGATGCTCAGTTATGTATTTAATATAAAAAGCTTTCCCAGACAAGGAGGGCTGTGTGAAAGAGCTAAAGTCAGAACTCATGACCTGATACTGACAATCAAATCGTAACTTGACTAGTTATTCTGAAAATACTGTGGAAGAGGAATCAAGTCAGGCCCTCTCCCAAACTACTCACCACATGCACCTTTCTCGAATGGCAGACTCGGCTTATAACAAATGTTTTTGTCTTGATGACGCCTAAAGTTAACAAAGGGTGTCTCTGGATACTTGTTTCACTTCTGTCCCTCGGTTATTGATTTGGCTTTTCTTCATACAATTCATTTTGCTTGAAGCTTAGTCCCTATTAAAGAATTCAGTACTTTCCTAGCTAGCTCAGTTTTTTTTGTTGTTGTTTATTTTTTTGTTTTATTATAAATATTTCAGATATTTAGCAAATATCTACCACTTGACCAAATATATAAAACAGTTCAATACTGTACCCATGTACCACCCCTTAATCCTGTTATTCCTTCTGTTCTCCAGAGAAGATCTTCATCCTGAATTTGGTATTTATTATTGTATAATACATGATTTTATACTTTTACTATATATTTATGTATCTGTAAATAGCATCTAGAATTGTACTGCATATTTTAAACTCATATACATGGTGTCCCATTGTATACATTATTTTTCACTCAGTTATTATTTTTCAGATTTATTCACTTTCCAACCTCTCCTGGTTCCTAATTCTTGCCAAGGACTGGCTGCATAGTTCATTACAGAGCTGGGGTGATTGTCATCTCCTAAACTCCGTGAATGATTGACTCCACCTTTCCCCGCTTTGCTTATCTGCTAAGCTCACTCTTAAAACTTAGATTGGCATTTCTCCTTTGTCTTCTCTACAGCCCGAAGTAACTTGACAAATTCTTAGCAATTACAGATTGGCAATAGAGAAACACTGTCATATATGCAGTTCCTGGAAGGAACAGTTATCTACCAACAGTAGTTGAAAAGTTGTTCTCTCTCACGTGCTACAACAGGTTTAGGCATAATCAATCTCTAAATACCTCAGCAAATTTCTGGGGTGCCTGGCTGGCTCAGTCCGTGGAGCAGGTGACTCTTGATCTCAGGGTTATAGGTTCAAGCCCCACATTGGGTGTAAAGATTACTTAAAAATAAAATCTTTTAATACATGTATACATACCTACATACCTCAGCACATTTCTGAGTTACCAGTAAAGAAATCACATTTATTTTGTTCCCATAAATAGAATAAGGTTCTAATTCTTGCTGGAAAATGGACATTTTTCATTTTCATTATTTTGTCTCACAAAGAGTGCACATTAGTTTTTTAGAATGGTTTAATGTGACAAGAATACCCCAAGTTCTCATTGTTTTTAGCTTTGTGACCTTGGCCAAGTCACCATCTCTCTGGGTCTTCGGTTTCTTGTTTTGTAAAAGGAAAAGAATTGGGCAAGGTGATTGTCAAGGCTTCCTACTCAGAAATTTGGATTCAGTCTCTGAGGAACTGACACATCTCAAAGATCTGGGAGAAGGGGATGGGATAATTTATGTCTTTCAGAGGCCAAAAATACCTAGAAATTATAGAACACCCATTATGATAATGAATGGATATTACAGTGAAGATTAATGTATTTCATTATCTAATCTTCTCTAGGTAACCAAAATAGGTCATGCTTAGACTTCATTTTATTTTAATGTAGCCTCATGTGGCAGGGATATTTGCAGCCCTAGAAGTCAGCTAAGGACTTTTGGCAAGTTGCGCGTGCGTGTGTGTGTGTGTGTGTTAACGAGTTTTCTCTCATTTGTTGGTTTTAAATTGTAAGAGTGGTCTTCCTGGACCTGAGTCAGGACCTAGCCCAAATTTTCTGATTGATTCCTTCTTCTGTTAGACTTGCTGGAGCACATTTTGCACTGTGGCAAACTTGGCAACGTGCAGGCCCAGCAAGGAATGGCTGCCTCGTCTAGGAGGGCCAGGCAGGAGTACACAGATCATGCTGCTGTACAAACACTCGCCCTTCCTTAGACCAGACTGCCCACATTGTTGGGACTCACAGCACCCTTCTTTTCCTGCTCTCCTAAAGAAGATGGCATGGAGAAAGGTTTCTGGGCTTTTTTGAAAGGTTAACTTAAATAGCAACATGTAGGAAAAGTACAGAGCCCCTGAGGTTGGAGTAGCATTGGATCCAGAACCTCTGTAAACAGGTAGATTGTTCAGCAGGAGCGCTTTGGAGCTGAAGACTGAAGGACCAAGACAGCTGCATTTGCTGCATACCATCAAGAAATGTAAATCTCACCTTGTTACTTCTCTATAACAGTTCCCAACCAAATGATCATGATTGTTAGATCATAGTACAGACTATGTAGGAAAAAAGACTAAGAGAATACACCCCCAGAATGCCCACTGTGGTTATCTCTAGGAGGCATGATTATAGGTTTCTTTAGTTCCCTCCTTTTTGTGTTTTCCTTACTTTGAACAATGAGAATGCATTACTTGTGAAATTAGAAAAAAACAGTTAAGTGTTATATTTTTTAGAAGTGCCACTGGGCCTCCAGTGGGAATTTCAGAATCCTTGGCATGGCATATAAAGGTCCTCACCATTTGGCCCCAGCCCCAGTGATCTTCAGCCTCAGTGAACTACTCCCCATGGCACAGCATGCCCCCATCTCTCACAGCTCCTTGGTGCTTGCAGGCTGCAGCCCCAGCCACCACCCTTCTCTCTGCCCTACCCAGCCTTTGAGACTTCTTTGTCCACATGTCTTCAGGCTGGGTTCCTTTCTGTCTTCTTTTTATTCCTACAGAAAGCACTGTATACGCATCTTTAGCAGTTGTCAGTTTACATAATATCACTTTGTTAAATGGCTGGCTCTCATAAGCCCAGGACTTCCTGAGGGCAATGGACTGACTGATTTTAAAGTCACCCAAGGATCTCCCCCACCTTGCACAGTATGGGGTGCATGGTAGAGCCTCCTTCCATCGTGGATGTCTGCCAGATTTTAATGTCATTGAATTCCATCTATTTATTTATAATGTCATTTAATACTTCGCCTAGATTAAGATCACAAGAAATAAAGTATTCCCACTGTCTTATCTCTGTGACTCACTTCAGGAGTGCGCACCCATGGACCTGTACAATATCTTGCCAGCCCAAATGGCTTCTTGGGAAGGATGGGTGGAAACTTGATTGTCTTCCAGATTTACCTCAGAGGCGGTGCCTACTATTTTCTGCCCATCTGCACTATCCACTTAGTGGGCCAGCAACCCTTTCTTTGCTAAGGTCTTATACCGCCTGCAGTGCCCCTGATACCATCTATCCCCTTGGAGAATCAGATAGACTGTAAGTGTGGCTCACATGGAAGACTTATATCTATGAGCACGCCCTAAGTCTATTCAGACTGTTCTAAGAAAAAAATTAAATTGAATCTTGAGTTCTCCTTTAGGCTGTTTGTAAGAGTCTTCTTCATACTTCGTGGGTGCTGCCATTTCCACCTGTTCCTAAAACCTTAGATAACCAGAGAAATGTTGCATTTCAAATGTATAGTCTTCTTTTATATAAAATACAAATTGTATTTTGTGCAAAGTTGAGTTATGTACAATTGATAGTGGGGTGTGCTAAAAGTATTAATAAAGCCTCATCCAAATTTTAAAAAGAAAAGTTGACAAGAAGTACATGATTTCAAAGCTAGAGGGCTTGAGTAAATTGTAAAATGTGTTTAAGCTACAGCCACGTGGCCAGTAAAATGCAGATATCTGACATCCTTTGGCAGTATTCTGTGAGCCACATTGTTGCTAACTGCATAAACTTGTGGCTGTGGTTCTGGTGTCTGCTTTTCTGTTATCTTAACATCTGCTCTTATAATTTAAAATACTTCTATATCCTATTATAATGTCACTTAAGCATTGATTAAATGGTGGCACTTATACTGGTGCTGAAACGAGCACATGAAAATACTTAAGTTTGGAATAAAGTTTTCGGGTTTTTTTTTTTTTAAAGATTTTATTTATTTGCCGGGGGGGGGAAGCATAAGCAGGGGGAGCAGGCAGACGGAGAGGAAGAAGCAGGCTGTCCGCTGAGCAGGGAGCCCGATGCGGGGCTTGATCCCAGGACCCTGAGATCATGACCTGAGCCAAAGGCAGATGCTTAACCTACTGAGCCACCCAGGCGCCCCTGGAATAAAGTTTAGATGTGATAAAGCATGATGAAGAAGGTCAGACAATCCCTGTGATTCCCTGTGCTATTATTTAGGAATGAGCACTCTGTAAACACTGAAGATGCCGCTTAGAAATGAAATGGAGCATTGATACACATGCACTGTGGTGATATAGATCTGTGCCTCCGGAGAATGCATTTCTTCCTGTGGAAAAAACAGTTTTGAATTTTGAATTGTGTTATTCAGATCCTTCAGGAACACATCCCTTGCATAAAATGCAATTATTTTGTTCTTGAGATTTTTTTGTAATTAAAATTATCATATGCCAGTGTTTGAATCTCATTTTAAAACACATTGGAACAAAAATCATAGGTTTTTATCTTTAAAGTCCAGAATATGGTCAAACAGAGAAAGTCAATTATCATATGGTTTCACTTATTTGTGGAACATAAGGAATAGCATGGAGGACATTAGGAGAAGGAAGGGAAAAATGGGGGGGGAATTGGAGGGAGAGATGAACCATGAGAGACTATGGACTCTGAGAAACAAACAGGGTTTTAGAGGGGAGGGGGGACTGGTTAGCCCGGTGATGGGTCTTAAGGAGGGCACGTTTTGCATGGAGCACTGGGTGTTACACGAAAACAATGGATCGTGGATCACTACATCAAAAACTAATGATGTATTGTATGGTGACTAACATAACATAATAAAATTTAAAAATAAAAATAAAAATAAAGTCTAGAATATGAATGATTTTCATTAATAGGTCTCACAAAGTCCTTTATAAGTAGCTTAGTAACTTCAAGGCATTCTTTCCATAGTAGTTTTAAAGGTTTCTTGGTTTAATACTGTATATCCAGGGTCATAGGGACACCTAGGACAAACATTTGACATCCCAGAATAGAATGTTAGAATTGAAAAGACACTCAGAGATCAGGTTACAAAGAGGGAAACCGAGAGGACATCTAAGGGACTGACTTAGGGTCACACAGCATTCAGAGAACTGCATTTTTATATTCTTATAGTGTATTTTTTTCCAATATTCTCCCCCCCGCCCTTATTTCCTGATATGGATGGGACTTTTCCCACCATGGTAATAAACTGAATTTCAGATACATTTACAAAAGGTAAGAATGGAATTATCTGTTTTTCTTAAAAAAAAAAAATCTGTGTAGGCTTTTTCCCTACTCAGGACTTTTAGGGGCACATAATCTTGTAATTAGACTTTTCTTGTCAGCTCGTAATACCAATAGGATCATGCTACCATGTACTTGAGAAAGGAGATGCTACAAATAGCACATCAGATTCTGGTGAAATCGTGGTTCATGGAGTTCTTCTTCTTTTCAAGATAACGCATATGGTAAAACATTACGGCAGCACCACGGCTGGGTGGTTCGAGGGGTTTTTGCGGTAAGTAATCCTCCTGCTTTCTAATGTTCTGATGGTCACAGCAGTATGTTTTGTTTGTTTCGTGTGCATGGCATTTCTGTTTGCTTTGTTCTCAAGAATAAGAACACAGTGTTGTCTATTTAAGTCTGTAGGTCTTTGTTGTATGGAAATGTTGGCAATAAAAAATGTCTAGACTAGAAAAGTCTGTTAGCATGCTTTTCCCTGTCCAGCTCCAGTGACCGTGTGGAGGTTTTGGTTGCCTTTCTGATCAGTGCAGAGATAGGCAGGAAGCTGCCTAAAATTCAGCAGTGATGAGAGACCAGTGGTGCCTTCAAGCTCATAGCTTCCTCTACTGCCCATTGTATTCGGTCCTGTTAATTCTCAGGTTTTAGTTGATTTTTTCTTCCGCTTAGTCAGATTTTATCTTTGAATATTAACTCAGTTGGCTGCGCCAGCAGCTAGGGCTCCTGAGAAACCTCGTTAGTCAGTTTTTTTCATTGTTGGAGGTGTTTGTCTTCATGTGTTTTGGCTCCTGTTACCCCGCTACTCCTTCCTTCCCAGCTTGTTGGCCTAAGAAGAACACATACCTGGGAATCCTAGTCCCCCGCACAAATCAAGTAGCCTGCTTTGTAAAATAGCAGGAGTAGAGGCCTCTTTATGTCAGCAGTCCTCGGTGATTCTCCCGTCATCTGAGGAGAGGTCAGCCTGAGGTCCAACTGTGAAAAGGTAGAGTCTTGTGTAGGCACACTAGCAAACGCCACAGAGTGAGTGTTCCGTGGAAGGTCTTAGGGTAGAAATAGCCTGGCACATGTCTTTCACTAATTTAAAGGATAGGAGACATTATTTGCCTGAGGTAAGAACTGTTTAGGTCATGATTTATTAGGGGGTAGGTAAAGAAAGTGGGAAGAATTGACAGTGGAAGAAGTAAAGTTCAGGGAAATGAAATGCGTTTTGAACATGTGGAGATGACCAGCTCCATACCCTGGCGCTCATTGCAGTAGGAGCCAGCGCCGTTGCAGCTGCAGAGTGCCCACGCTTACCTTCAGTACGTGTGGCATGATCGTCACGAGAGCTGCCACGTGGCTGGTGGACAGCTTCGTGGACCAGGCACAGTGCGAGGTACTTCCACATTCATTATCTTAGGTAATCCTCAGGATGTACTCTCACTGTTCTGCAAGTTCAGAACTGTTCACTCAAGTCCTAGAGTGAAGCTGTGGCAGAGCCAGGGTCTACACCCAGCTCCGCTGTGGGCAGGGCTAGTGCGCGTCGCCCGCATCACCTGCATCGCCACGCTCTGCACTGCAGGCCGTGATGGAGAGGCTGCTGCCGAGGAGTTAGGCAGTGCAGGGGGTACATTCAGTGATCTCCCCGAGTAAACCGATTGCTGGTAGGTGCCTGAAACCCAGCTTCCCTGGTGAGATGACAAAGCATAAAAACACTGAATTGCCCTATTTGCAAGAAACATAAATGTCTTGTTGTAGTTGCTGTGGTCTAGAAGTCAGAGTTTAATCCTGAAATAGTAATGATCCAAGAGATGTTGCCGACAAGAATGCAAGTGTAGCAGAAAATTTAACCTAAGCAAGAGTCTTTAAGAGGACTTCTTAATTCATAGCGTTTTCCCCAGTATATAGTAATCTAGACTCAAAAAAATATAGAAATCATGGAAGAATAGAAAGGGAAAAAATTAAAATGTCCATATTCTCACCACTCCATAATAACCATTTTTAACATTTTTGTGTTTTACCTTCTTAGCTTTTATTTTTATGTATATTTATGTATTCTTTTAATATTGTTCTATTTAATTTTATATTTATCTAAGTATATATCTCTATAGGTGTTTATAGTTTTATATCTACATGTTACATTTGTAAAATTATTTTGTATACTCTGTATATGTATGTAAATTTTTTGATATTAGCTTGTAGTATAATTTTGTATTATTTTCCTCCCACCACAGATTCTATCATGACCATTTTTAAATGCCATAAGGGTCTTTGAAAATAATTATTTTTAGTGACTGCATAATATTTCCCTAGTATGGAGGTGCCATGATTTATTTGCCAGTCTTCTGTGTTAGAAATTTAAGCTGTTTCCGAGTCTGTTGTTACAAATACAGCAGCATTCATTTACATACATTTTTTACTAAAACTCTTTTATTTCCTAAAAATAGGTTCCTAGAAGTGGAATTATTATGTCTAATACCAAGAACTATTAGAACTTAGAATCTTGAGCACTTGCCATGCACCAGCTGTTAAGTGCTTTATATACAGTTAGTAATCTCATAATTGCAAAGTATGTTCTCTTACCTACCCTGTCATAGACAAAGAAACCTGAGATACAGGAGGTGAAGTAATACACTCAAAGTTAGAGAGGAAGAACATTCTGAAGGCTCTTGATATTATTGCCAATAGTTTTTAATAGTTGTTGGTTTTTAAGAAAATAGATTATGTTGATCATTTGCCAACAGCCATATGCATAGAAGAGCTAGCTTGGCCCTTCCAGCCTCTCTTCTGTTACTCTGCGAGTCATCCCTACTGTAGAAAGTAGACTGTTGCCCAGTGTGCTAAGTGATCAGCAGGGGGCAGAGTCTTTAGCTGCTCTCAGTTGCTCCAGGAATCATCTTCTACACTCCAGGAATTTGAGTCATTTACCAGCCAAATAGTGAACTTTTATCTTCAGGCGGTTGTAATTCACAGGACAGAAGCCCAGTCCAGGCTGTACCTCCAGCATGCATCCTAGCCATTTGTTATTCGACCTTTTGGTTTCCTCTTCAGTTGAGTTCAATCACTGGTTCCCAGGTAGACTTGACTGGCATCACAGTCCTCTGGGAACCTTTGAGAAATACATTCTCGAGAAAACTTTTCACAAATTATATTGTACCTAAATACACGTGCAGAGGGCTTGATTTTGTTGTTCTATCAAAAAGTCCAAAAAGGTTATAACAAAAAATAGTCCCTGCCTTCTGGCCACACCTTCCCAGACTCACTTCAAAGAAGCTGCCACTTTCAACTACTGTGACTACTTCTTCCAGTACCTCCATAATCCTAACAATGTTTGCTGTTCTTTTTGGCCTCATCAATTTTAGTCAATAATGTTGACTTTCTGTTATGATTAGAATTTAGCTTTCTTTAGACCTCACTGTCACTACCTCCCTTCCCCTGCCTCTACCTTCCCAATATAATTATATCACAAGTTAACATGATGAAGATGAGCCAAAATTCACCATCATTGTGAACCCATAGATGTATCATGTTATCTCTATTGGTTTTTGTTTTGTTTTCTTGGAGACTTCCCTTCCAGAACTTTCTAAACTCAATGCCAATCTTAATTAGCTATTCAGGCCTGTTGTATTGCTATGACCTAGGACTCTTCTTTACAAGTTTTCCTGTGCTGAATCCCCATCTCACACTAACTTCCCAGGTTTTTTTACTTCCTATTTGTTGATCTAATCCCTTGTTTTAGTGGTGTCTTCTAGTAGCTTCCTAAAAATGGTACAAGGGAGCTAAACTGAGTTCCTGCATGCCTGAAAATGTCTTTATTCTGCCCTTCTTTTCTAGAGCGATGCGTTGGTTTATATAGAATTCTAGGTTAATAACAATTTTCTCTTAGAATTTTGAAGGCAGTCCTCTGTTATTCTTTAGCTTCCACTGTTACTGCTGTAGAATCTAATGACATTCTAGTTCCTGTTCCATTGTATATAAACTGCCCCTCACCCCCTTGATGCTTCCAGGATCTTTATCCCCACAATCTAAAATTTCATGATATTCTCCTTTTAGTCTTTATCATTCATTATGCTGAGTACTGGGTAGGTCTTTAAATCTGAAGAGTCATATCCTTCAGTTCTAGGAGATTTTCTCACATTTTTTAAATAATCACCTTCCCTTCATTCTCTGCACTCTCCCATATACTTCTACCATTATTTGAGTATTTGGTACATGTTAGAAAGTGGGCTAAATATGTCATATGTATTCCATTAATCTTTCAAATAAGGAAAGTGGCACCAGTCCTCTTCTACAGATGAGGAAATGGAGGTTCTAAGAGGTTAAGCAGCTTGCTTAAATTCCTCAAGCTAACATGTGAAAGATTTGGGATTCATGTCTAGGTCTCCTTCACCCAAGCCTGTGCTTTAACCACTGCATGATCATGCCAGTCACTCTCCAATTGCAAAAGGGCAGTGGCTTGATTCTCAAAGACTTTTAAAGAATAAGGAAGCTCAAGAAGAATGTAGAGTAAGTAATTCAAGATTCCAAAGTCTCCAGAGCTGTCAGCAGAGCCAAGCCAGTGGATCCCAGACAGCAGATTTTGGCAAGCTTAGGGAAGAGCTGGCCTACAAAGGGAAGAGAGCTATCCAGAGCCTAGGAACTATTCCACCAGGAAAGTGGTACGGTGTGGCAACATGGTTGAAAAACACACAGAGTCGCTCCTAAGTTCAGACCCTGGCCCTGACACTCACTAGCTATATAATGTTCATCTGTAAAATAGGGATATCTACTGCACACCGTCCTTATACACATTAACTGGGATAAAATATGTTACAGCATCAGTGCACAAACAAACAACAAGTGTGAGCTCCCTTCCCTTTTAGAAAATACTCAAGGGTGCAGAGGAAATATCCATGTGGGGAAAAAGAGAGATAGGCAAAGAAACCTCTATGGAGATGGGACACAAATGAGTGAGGGGTCCTGGAAGGCTGGCCACGTGGGAACATGACTGTGGGAGCAACATGCATGTGGTGGATTCTGAGGATGCAGAGGGAATAGTCTGGATCACACTGGGCATGAGGAGGGAGATTTCCTCAAACTCGTTTCTCTCAGCACTCCCTGATTTGTTGGCATCGTTCATCCCCAGGATGGCCCAATACACACTTGCTTCTTCCAGCCTTAGCATTTGTTGTGTTGGTGTTTGAAATATAATTTTAGCGTGCATGGATTGGAAGGGTATATTCCTTGCTCTCCTCATCGCTGTGTATGTGTGTGAGTGTGTGTGCACATGTGCACTTGTGCATAAGAGGACGGCGGGCAACAGCAGGAGATGTGCTGCGGATTCTCACGGGCAGTTCTTTTGCAGTTAGCTCTGAGGGCAGCTCCATCCTATGAAGATTTTGTCGCCGCATTAACCATAAAGGAAGGCGACCACCAGAAAGCAGCTTTCAGTGTTGGGATGCAGAGGGACCTCAGCCTTTACCTCCCTGCCATGGAAAAGCAGCTGGCGATCCTGGACACTTTATACGAGGTCCACGGACTGGAGTCTGACGAGGTGGTATGATGCCTGCAGGACCGCGCCGCCTCCTAACTTCAGGGAATAAAGTCTGCTAAAGTGTTTTGTTGCCCTGCTTAATTTCCAGCAGCAGCTTCAGCCCTCTCCAACCCCTTCCCTGGGGGGATGGAGAGAAGGAGGCAAAGCCTAGTGCTTTTATATATAATTTTTTTAAATGCGTATGTCTTTTGTGTGTTTAAAAATCAAGGTGCTATATATTTCAGTTCAAAGGGCCTCCTGGAAACCAAATCATAGCTGTTCTATTAGAATTGAACAGCAAGTTGTAAGAGCAGATTTAACAAATGAATTTATCGGTATTGTGTTTTGTTTTTACCTTTTACTTTTAATGAGCCTCCCAAACCCAAGCTGAAGATGAGCAAATTCTGTACCAAGGAATATAACACATAGCCAGTGTTTCAGTCAACTTAGACTAAAAACTGGGGGGAAGCTAAGTCCCCTTGTTGAAGCTATTGAAATGTAGAGTCTGGTATTCCTAGGCATTCAGAGAATACTCTTCTCCATGGCTTTGTAGGCAAGAAGAGCCTGTGTCGTGCAGGTGTTCGGGGCACTGGTGTGGGCCTGTCAGTGTGGGAGGAGGAAGACACAAGGAGTGCCATCCCTGTTTATGTGAGGGGAGACTCTGGCTCCTAAGGGATGAGTGGTGCCCTAACCCCAAGGCAGCGAAGCGACATGTCATCTGTGATGACCCCTATCTAGTGCCCACACTTTGCCAGCATGCTTTCCCATGTGTCATCTGAATTGGACATTACAGTGAAACTGTGACATCCAGGCTTGTTACCCATTTCAAAAGTAAGGTTGAGAGGTTGAGGGATTTGCTCACAGTCACACAGCTTCTAATTAGAGGATGCAGGTCATTGCAGAGTGTGATCTGGACCACTTCTGCATCAAAATCACACGGAGTGCTTCTTCAAAAAGCAAATTCCCTGGCCTTACCTCGACCTGGAGAACCAGAATAGTGGGGGTGGGACTTAGGAATCTGCATTTGAATAAACTTTACGGGTGATTCTCCTGCACCCAGGGTTGAAGAACCACAAGATTGAATTCTAGTTTAAATTCTAATTTACAGGACTCCCCATCTTCTGCATGAACTAAATGATAGGTTCTTCTTTTCCCAGAGAGGAAGAGGCTTTCATTGAAATAGTTAAAGGGAGAGCGAGAAGTGGAGCAAGTTTACTCACAGTTTTCTTGATTGCATGGGCCGCAGCACCCAACCAGCAGGCTTGGACGTTGCACTCAGGGACCATGGTTTTGAATGTGCCGTCTGACCAATCTCGGGATGATTGCCAGTCGTGCAGGGCAAGCCAGCTACAGCTGCTTATCAAGCTCAAAAGCTTTGGGACTGTGTCTGAATTGAAAGGTGGGATTTAAACTTGCATCCAGCAGTGCTGGGTAGGCATTCTCCTGAAGAGTGTGTGATGCCAGGAGACTCTAGTAGGCCAAGCTGCCGTGAGTGGGTGTGGGCGGGAAGTCATGGTGGCTGTCCCACCTGGGGCTGCTTCCTTCTAGAAGAGAAGTTCCAGCAGGAGGTAGTGCCCCAGAGTAGAAGGGGAGCTCCTTCGAAGGGCACAGGTGAATGCTACCTGAACAGCTTCAGGTGATACTTTTCGTAGGTCAAAGAGAACCCTCTCTTTAGGCAGAGGTTGATGTAGAGAGGGGTTTTGATTTTGTCTTTTGTTTGTCTTTAAACAAATTAGTATTTATTTAGCTTAGGTTAATGAAACAGGTACTCCAGTCACTAAGGACTTCCGGAAAATGCTTAAACTTAGAAAAACAAATGTTTTAAGGCTGGGGAAAAAGGTGCTAAAATAATATTGATTCTTTTGTATTTTAGCACTGCTGTTGGTGTCATTCCCCCTCGCCCCCATGAGTAGTTAGCATGGATCTCCTCTGGTTAGCGTGAGTATGATGGCAGAACTAGAGGATAATTCCGACTTCCTGCCCCTGACTTAGCCTTCTAAAAGGGAAAAAGAAAAAAACAGCCAGTTCTTGCTTGATCCTTGGATGGGGACACTTTAGGCATTGTGCGGTTGGGAGGGGATGCCCCTGGGAGACTGTAAGTATCTGTCCTGAGCAACTGCTGCTGCCCCCTGTCACCTCAGGTGACCTCGCGTGGGCTCCTGGAGAAGGGGCTGCCACACTGAAAACACCACAGATTGGCCACCGAGGCTCCCGATACACACAGAAAGCTGCTCGGCATGGCCCTTTCACATTTATTAGGTACTGCCTTGGTTTATAGAACTCCGTTTTCTGGGGAAGAAGGGTTTAATATTCTCTAGGATCCTTGGGAACCCAGATCAGGATAGCTTGAATAACTTGAGTAGCTTGTATTTTGTACTCCACCTTTTCGCACTCCTGTAGAAAGGGAGTAAGGTTTTTGACAGGTATTCTCCTCACTGGAGCATGTTCAGTTTGCCTGAGATGTATAAAGCTCGGAGGGTCCTAAATAAAAGCTTAGATTAGGTGATATACTAGGTGATAAATGCAACTTGGCCGGAAGTTTGGCACAGTCTGACCTTCCTCCTGGATCTACGGCGGTAGCTTCTAGTTCAAGTACTACTATGCAGGTACTGCCTAAGATGGGAACAAAGAGAAAAGATAGGTAAGACCTTTTCTCTGTGCTCCTCCAAGATTTCTGGGACATCTCAGCTTTCTTTCCCCCCAGACAGTGAGAGGAGATGAAAATACTAGTATGCTTGTGGACAGAGGAATCACCTTGCTCTCATTGCTCAAAACATTTTTAGGAGTCATTTTTTAGAGTAACCTTTAGAGAGATCCTGAAGAAAAAGGTAATTTGTCTTCTAGGTATCAGTAGAAGCTAAGAAGTAACATTTGGATAATCCCTTACAAAGTGCTTGCAAACACAGCATCTCATCATGTGTGCACCTCTCCCCACAGGAGAGGCCAGACTTGACACATAGGAGGGATCAATGTATATTTGTCCAACGGAACAAAATCCTTTCTGTGATGGCAATTTTTTTGTCCTTTGAAAGTAAATTTGATTCATTATAGCTAATCCTAGTGAAAAATGTTAAGTTGGAGGGATACCCTTTGGGGGCAAAACCAACTTATGACTGTGAGATGGAGATGATTTTCTTGTCCCCTCTTGATCCGGCCCTGCAGGGAGTTCTAGAAGCAGGGCTCTCAGGATGTGGAACATCTCAGTCCCTGGGGAATGGACTTTGAAAGGTGGTGTTCATTAGGATGTATAAGTAGTGGCTTGAGGCACCTTGTCATCACTATATGCATGTCATTCCGAACATAAAGCTTCCTCAAATGTCGGTTTGCACGAAAAGGGATAGCTGAGCCTCACCGCTTCCCTCTCCTGTTTTCTTTTACGAAAGATTGCCAGCAGAGCCCCCTCTGAGCACCAAATCCATCGCCCATCTTAGCTGTTCTGCCCCATTCCTCGGCAGCATCCCCTAATGCGTTTGGGGAGCACCTGGTACAGACCTAGCCCCGGGTGAGGTGTCCAGTCAGTGCGGATTCTGTTCCCCTCTTGGACTTCCGGAGCTTCTTTAAAGACCCTCCGTTCCCATTTGTAGCTGTAAAGCAGGTGGCCGCCGTGTGCGGAAAGTGACCTCTCTGATGAGCGCTGCTGGAAAAGTGTGCAGGCTTCTCTTTTTGATTCTTAATTGGATATATGTGTATTTCCCAAAAGTTAATGCTTTCAACTTTATATTTTCGGAACAGTGTTTTTAATTAAGAAAAATACATGGTAGGAGCCAGTAAATAGACTACACCTTTCTTTATTAAATTTGAGATAAGGGCGCTGAAGTAAGAGGCATCATATTAAGGAGATTTAATCTGATGATGAAAGTCATACATGTGGGGCGCCTGGGTGGCTCAGATGGTTAAGCGTCTGCCTTCGGCTCAGGTCATGATCTCAGGGTCCTGGGATCGAGTCCCGCATCGGGCTCCCTGCTCCTTGGGAGCCTGCTTCTCCCTCTGCCTCTCTCTTTCTCTAATAAAAAAAAAAAAAAAATTTTTAAAAAAAAAAAAAAAAAAAAAAAAAAAAAAAAAGAAAGTCATACATGTGAAGAAACATCTAAGGCAGTAGAAAGAGTCGGAAGGTCATGAGCAATATAAGATGATGTGAGGCAACTTTCTGAAAGAAAACGATTTTTATGGGTTTTTTTCCTATTTAAATGACTACATCCCACGAGAAGTTGTTTACTTAATGGTGCATTTCTGAATCATTGATTAAAATCAGTTGTTCTGGTTTTAGTCCTAAGTTTTACAACTCTTCAGCTTCCCTCTTCTGATGCTTTGTGGTGTTTTTTTTTTTTTTTTTTTTTTTTTTAAGGTAACCTACCAACCTTTTTTACATTTTTAGATTTAGAATTTGTAAGTGAAGTATTTTTTAAGCCATCGTTCTGTTAGCTGAGCTGAAGTGTTTGGTCTTAGAGGGCCTGACTTCAGATGCTCTCTGGGATCTGGTACAGGCTGTACGGCAGCGTCGGTGTGTACGGTAAATGTGTGTCCCTGGGAAGCGTCTATCGAGGGCTTTATTTAGAACTACGTTCTACTTCTGGATGTCCCTTTGTAACCTGCGGTTGCTTACTCAGGGCTTTCATAGTAATGACAGAAAAAGATACTCAGTAGCTGTCTCATGGTATTTTAAGACTGCTTATCAATTATAAGGTTGTTAGGGATCCATTCAATAACTCCACGAACATACTGTTCACTAGACCCTCTCTGTAAACGCTCCGGTCCCCGCCCTGTCGCAGCCAGTAGTCGTGTGTGCCGAAGCCATTCGCGTGATTTCTCGCTGCCCTGCTGCACTGAGGGACTCCAGGGCATGATTCAGTGGTCAGTGGTGGTACAGTTGACGCATGCATGGGTCTTTCTCCTCCACTGTCTTGATATAGCCTTTCATTAAAAGGAAAAAAACCTACCACTACTCTGTAATGCAGAAGTTTGCGAGATTTTTTGGTTTCCCTTTTTAATCACTTCTCCTCCAGAGTGAACAGATGTTTTCAGCTAAGCTATGTGAGAACACAAGAAAGAAATCCTGCTTGTTTTGAGCACCATTCTTTCTATTACATGGATTTTGAAGTGTGGTCAGTATTTCCTCCCTGTACTTTATAAACAGCAACCACCCTGGGATGGCTGGCACTCCTTGGGAAATGGATGACGTCACAGACTCCTGTGTACGTGTCTCTCCATAGGTGTGTGTGGAGTCAGGGATGACAGGAAGGGTGATAGAAGTATTCTGTTGCTTCCCAGAAGGCTAATGAGCCAGTGTCATGGCATGTTTGATGTCTGAGTCCCCAGTGTCATGACAGTTCCACTAGAATGTCAGTAAACAGCCCAACTACCTCACGTGAAATTGGCTGTGGACAATCTGTGTCAGATGAGACATGCATTTAAGGTTGACTTAGTCTGGTTAGTAGATTGAACAAAATGATGTCTCTATAAAGAAGAAAAACATTAGACCAGATGCCAAAGGCTACAATGTACATAGATTTCCTCGGATTAATTTTGTAAGTCAGTGTTGAATTCCAGCCCCAGTATTCTTATCTCGAGTGTTTGTGGTCTCATAGATCCGTGCACTTTGAATACCTGTCACATGCAGTCTTGTGTTAACTGTCCTTGTCCTGAAACATTTTGAATGAGCAGCATAATGACAGTAGAAAGCAAGTGTCAAGTAGTTTGTTGGTTTGTTAACTTTAATGGGCCTTTACTTAGAATATAATGTGTTGGAGCCACTGGGGACCAACCAGTGAATGAGAATTTCATGTTTAGTGTTCATGTAAAACTCTGTCCAAGTTCTTACTCTATATCTTGTGGGGAGGGTTTTACTTTTTTTGCAAAAATGTTTGAAAACATCTGTCAGATTTTATATTCGTTAGTTATAATAAACTTATTTTTAAAGTATTTTATTAAGTGCTTCTCTTAAAGATGTTTGTGTGCATTTCTGCTTAATTGAATAAGCCAATTATAAGTATCATTTGTGGAACACATACTGTTTGCCAGGCATCATTTTAAGCCCTTTACAATATATTAACACATTTAATCATCCTACTCTCTCTCTAAGGCCAGTACTGTTTTATCTTCAAATCACAGATGAGAACACTGAGGTGCAGACTGAGGGAAGCCCCTGACCTAAGATCCCACAGCTGTTAGGGAGGAGAGCCAGGCTACAAACTCAAGCAGCCTAGCTCCAAAATCTATATAAAACTGGTTAAAACCGGGCGCCTGGCTGGCTCAGTCGGTTAAGCGTCCCAACTCTTGGCTTCGGCTCAGGTCTTGATCTCAGGATTGTGGATCAAGCCCCGTGTCAGGTTCCGTGCAGCAGGAGTTTGCTTGGATATTCTCTCCCTCTGCCCCTCCTCCCCACACTCGTGCTCTCTCTCTTTCTCTCTAATGCAAATAAATAAATATTAAAAAAAAAAAACTGGTTAAAACCTAAACAAAAATTAATTTTTGAAGCACCAAAAGACCTCTGTAATGGCATTGCCCTGGGTGTTCCTAGCATTCTAGAAAGACTAGCTCCTTTCACGGTGGCTGTGTTCTTTGGCCTGGTTTAATTCTGTTTTCAGAGAAACCACAAATGCAGAAGAGAAAGATGAGTTTGCTATGCATAATATTTGAGTGGCTTTGTGATTAATAAGTTTACATTCCATAGTCAATACTTCTTGGCCTAAGTCATTCGATGCCAAAGTAGGGTTGAACCTGTTGGGTTTTCTGTCTCATACACTTGTTGGTGGATGTTAAGATACCTGCAGATATAGATAGATCTGCATGGCTGGTGATGGGGTGCTGCCTTGTCCACGGAGAGAAGCTTCCCATGTATTGCCCACATGAGGCCTCCTCTCCAGCCACCTCTTTAAATACATGAGCCAAGCCAATTAGAAGTGGAGGAAGCAGGACGGAAGGAAGAGAAGAAAGTGAAGAAGTGAAGTGTGGTGGGTACTTGAGTGCAAGGAGTCAGCTGGAGTGGCCATGTTGAGCCACACGCAAGAGAAGCAAGTCCCACTGAGGAACTGTGTAGTCGCCAGGGCACCCACAAACTTTCTCTGAAGGCCGCCTTTCCCTTTCTGGAGGCCTACTTTCCTGCCCTGGGATTCCTCCCCTGGAGAAACCTGGACCTTTACCACACAGCCCCAACCCTTTTGCTTACACCACCTCTGGTGGGCTTCTGTCCCTTGAAACAATCACTATGATGAGCATGTGTGTCTTTGTTCCACACCGAATATGGGCAAATCTTAAAGAAAAAACAAAGTGACATTCGTTGAAGAACCACCACCACTGTCCTCCTTGCTGTATAAAATGGGAGTACCTGTCCATACCTGAAGTCAGTCTGTACGAGCTCTGCTTATAGTTATAGGCACATCCCCCACAGAACCCTAGGAGCTTTCTTGTAATGGCTCTGTTCTTAGAAATCTTAAATGTCCGTACTGCCAGAGATGGCTGTGTGAGGACCAGCTATCTCTCTTCTGTCTCCACCATACCTACCAGGAGCAGTGCACTCAGCTCCACCCTCTGGAGTACTTGGGAGCCATGAAAAGTTAAGCTTCCTGGAGGATGAACAAAGGTGTGTTCAAAAAGAGACCATGTTTGAGTATCTGTCCTGAGTTCCAATGGGTAGGAGAGTAGAGCAGCCTCGATCATGAGGAACCAGCTACAGAGAGGCTGCATCTGCTGTTTGCTATTCCAGAATCTGAATACCGGTACATTTTCTGTCTGTTCTAATATTCTACAATAACATGGGTTCACCTGGAAAATCTGTGCTTAGTGGCCATGATGAAGAAACCAAAAGAGGAATTAGGACTGGTACCATCCTAGAGTTGATATTTTTATTTGTTCTTACATTCGTATGTGTCAATCAGATGCCTGAGACCTTTTATACAAGCACACGTCATATGTGCATTTGCATTTTCACACACACACACACACACACACACACAGTGACACTCATCATCACCACCCTTCTATCCAGAGGCACAAAATGGAGAAATGGAGATGCCGCCTTTGGAGCAGGGTGGTTCAAGTTGATAGAGAATTGATGAGTGTGGATGGTCTGACATCAGCACTGGGGACACAAACCACATTTGGGCGGTTTGCTGGGTAATCACATCTCCTTTTTCAGAGAACAGAACTGTCACATCATTGCTAACACTGAGTGTGTGGCCAATTTTAGGGCTTTTTGCTTTGGCTTGACAGTCTAAGTTGTCGAAAAGTTTTTAGATGTTTTAAAATCTTGCTTCAGGGTTCTGCACGAGATCACTTTCGACAGTCCCCTTCACCTTTCCCTTGACTGTTACATGTCACTGACCAAACCTTCCCCTGGGGTTTGTGAATCACAGGGGCACAGGGGGTGACTTTCTGCCTGGTTCTTCCTGATTGAGACCTGGCTCTCTACTCCCTTTCTTGCAAACATGCTAAATGCGTTCATCTCCAGATAGCAGCCTCCTTAAATTATACTTCAGGTGCAGGTCGCTCACCTGGGCTGTGGTCTTGAGCTCCAGCCAGACCTGATCTTCCACCCTTGGATGTCCTACCTTCCTCTGAAAGCCCAGGTCAAACTTGGTTGCCACTTAAGCTTTGCCATTTAAGTCAGTAGCATCACCATGATGCCAGTCTCTCGGGCAGGAAATTCAGACGCCCTGAGCTCCTGCCTCACGTCCTCTCTCTCCACCCAGTTGGTTATGAAGACCTGCCTCAGCCTCCAAACTCCAATGGCTATAGCCTCGACCTCTGAGTTCGGTGATCTTTCAGCGTGTCTGCTACTGCCTTCCAAATCTGAAAACATTTTACTATGACTCCATGCCGTGGTTCAAGTTCCTTCACAAACTTGGAATGCCTTTCCCCGGATGGCCCCTTCCTCAAAGCCCAGATTGAACCTCTCCTCAAAAACTGCCCCCAACAATAAATCCCAGCCATCAATTTCACCTCAACACCTCCTGCATTTTTAAATAATACTGCATAAGTTAGAACTTAGGGATGGAAAGCGTGACTCCAGGGGAGTTAGACTAATTCTTTGGTGTCTGTTTTTGTTTATTGGTTGTAGCACCTTCCTCACTAAATCCTGAACTTCACCTTGTCCAAGTCAGAATGCCAGCACCCGACAGTGCCTTCCTTGCCCATGGGAGGATTCTAGAACTGTCTTTGAAGTTGGGCATTACCTCACACAGTGCTCACCTGGTTCCTCCAGATGTCTTAGTTCCATTATCCAGCTAGATAAAAATACTTGAAGCAAAACCATACACATCTCTTCTTTCCTTTGCTACTCAAGAAATACTCTGAGTACCTGACCACTCAGAGTATAAATAATTTGTTTTTTATATTTTGCCTTTGTTAATACAGGTATAAAATGTTTTCTAAATGGTGCTTATGTGTATCAAATTATGAACAATTAGAAGACAAAGTCCAGCTCATGGTTTTCAGCTCTGCTTGTACGTTTAAATAAATCACTAGAAAGACTTAAACAAACAAGCAAATAAAAACACTGATGTCTAAGCCCCTCCTGATCACTTAAATCAGGCTCTGAAATGCAGCCTGTCACTAGTATTAGTAAAATCTCCCCGGTGATTCTGATATGCAGCCCAGATTGAGAACCCAGAGCTTCTGGTTTAGATGTTTAAAATTATGCTTTGGGGAGCACATGGCTGGCTCACTCGGTAGATCATGTGACTCTTAATCTCAGAATCCTGAGTTTAAGCCCCACATTGGGCATGGAGCCTAGATAAAGAAAATTTAAAGATTTATTTATTTATTTTAGAGAGTGTTGGGTGGGCGGAATGGGCAGAGTAAGAGGGAGAGAGAGAATCTGGAGCAGACTCCCTGCTGAACGGAGAGCCTGACGCGGAGCTGAATCACATGACCCCAAGATCATGACCTGAGCCAAAATCAAGTCAGATGCTTAACCAACTGAGCTATACCCATAATTGGTGACCAATTTTTTTAAAAAATTTTTAATTAATAAAATTGTGCTTTGGGTTTTTTTTTTTTAAGGATAAATAAGACCACATCACAGAATCTCCATCCCCTAAAACCTGACAAAATGAACTACCAAAATAAGTAAAAATTTTAAAGGTGAAAATCAGTAAAAAAATTTCACAAGTGCTTGCAATGAAGCAAGAGAAGGAACCCGACCTTGTCATTAAGCCCTAAACATCAGAAGATGATCACCAAAGAAAAAGACCAGATTTTCTGGCAAGAATGAAAAGAAATCCTAATCCTGCCACCCCATTGGTGGAATTTGCAAAATCCAGAATTCTCATTAAAATCTCAGGTTTTAGAAAGAAACTGATAGGAGAGTTGGGTCAAGATGAGTAGACATCTCTTCCTTCCTCTGAGTGGGGCTGGCGTGTGTGTGTGTGTGTGTTTGTGTGTGTGTGTGTGTGTGTCGGGAGGAGGGGGTTGTTGCTGGAGAGAGATGGGTGAAACAAGGGACAGGAACAACCAGCCCATCCCTGAATTAAGACAAAAAAACGCATCCCAAAGGTCTCCTTCCCCATGGTACAGTAGCTGTGTCTCCTCACCATTTGGAATTCACTGTGGTACAGGACTTGATGCAAGTATCAGAAGACAGAGCGAAGTCCAATCCCGCCAACAAAAATGTGTACCCACAGCTCGTCCTTTCTTCTGTATGCAGACACAGACAAGCAGGTTGGTTTGACTGGTCCGCCCTGGTAGGCTGTACTGGTCATTAAAATATCAAAATACTTTCATACCAGGAGGTAAATGACCACTAGCTGAAGTATCTTCCACTGCTCTGGCCACCCCAGCCCCTCTCACAAGATACCCCCCAACTCCAGACCCCTCCCCAGCAGTCTGGCAACTAATGAAGTAACACGTTGGCCCACCACGGAGCCTTCGGGGGGCCCCTGCCCCAGAGCTGTGGCTGATCTCTCTTATGCTTGCTCACTGTCTGTGTCATGCCGGCTGTTAAGGACTCTGATATCATTCATGCCAGAAAGTACACAGAACAGAAGCCCACAGACAAGAATCATTGTCAGATAAGATGGGAAGTGTGCCAAGGGAAATGCACCAACAGTATACCAAAGCAAACGAACGGTCTGCACAGAGCCTCCACCTTACATGTGAGCCAAGTTTAAATAAAACGACCCGGTGACTACACAAATGCACAGCCAGCAAAAGGAGCGGCAGGGGGAACAGATGAAAGCAACTGGGAAGAAAAGCTAACCTAAAAAACAGGTATACTGTGTTCTCAAAAGAACGTGAATTCAATAAGACGAGACCTGATATATGAGCTGATTAAACAACAGAATGAAATAAAAAGGCAGATTGCAGAGCTCAGAAAACAACTTGGCCAAAATAACACTATTCTAGAACAAATAAGTGAGTTAGAAATAGCAAGAAACGTGGTTGAAAACGGGATAACAAGGGAGAAAAGGCTTGAGAGGGCTGCAGAGACCAAAATAATTCTTGAGAGAATAATTGTAGGAAGACAAAGCTAATCTAACATGTATATGCATAATTGGTGACCAAGAAAAGACACGAAGAAAGTATTAAAAGATAGAATTCAGGAAAGTTCTCCTGAAATGAAGGAATGAGTCTTCCAATTGAAAAAGTGTCCTATATTCTAAGAAATCTGACAGAAAGCCCTTGACACCAAAACATAACCTGATGGAGTTAATGAACTTCAAGAATGAAAAAATTGAGGCAGAGAAAGCAAGTCATCAAAAGGTCTTAAGCTTCTTTACCACAAGATTCAGTGCCAGGAGGTAATAGAGAAATGTCTCCAAAATTCTAAGTAGGAAAGAGTGACTAAGTATATGGTCACCAGCCAAGTTGTCAAATATAATGTCAAGTACTCGGGCATGCAAGAGGTCAGGGAATACAACATCCGCAAGCCCTTTTTTTTTTTTTTCCTTATTTGAGAGAGGGAACACAAGCAAGCACGAGCAGGGGGAGAGGCAGAGGGAGAGAGAGAAGCAGGCTCCACACTGAGCATGGAGTCTTGCGGGATTCGATCCCAGGCCTGGGATCGTGACCTGAGCCGAAGTTAAGCAACCAACTGAGCCACCCAGGCGCCCCCGCAAGCCCTTCTTAAGGAAACCTTTTGATAGGAGATAGCAAGATACTTTAAGTTTTTAACTTAATCTCACCACTGTTTTTTTTTTTTTTTTGCACTGGTTATTTTTCACTCATGAGCCACTCTCCCTTTAGGCACACAAAGATATTACTCATCTAAAACTCCCATTTTATGCAACTCATAAATGTTGTATTCTTTTGAGGCTAACCAGAAAAATCAACCACCAGGATGATACCTAGTGACTGGCCCAGTACATCTGAAACAAATGAGAAGATGGAAAAAGAGGCCATTTGGAGCGGCTGACAGTAAATCTCACGAGAGGAAGCCAGAAAGACTCAGCAACATAGGAATTTTGCACATGCATTGGCTGCAGTCCATCAGAGGAGCTGAGAGGTTTCTATCTCTGTGCCTCTGTGAGTTTGGAAATAAAATGTCAACCCCTCCCCCACCCAAGTGAAGTGCTGGCCAGTAGAGCTATGCCATGCCAGTCGGGGTGCCATGTGGCACCCTGACCTCGGGCCTCCAGCCCTGGGAGAAATAAACGTCTGCTGTTTAAGCCACGCGGACTGTGGCATTTTGTTAGAGCTGCCCGAGCTGATGAAGACAGTCTCTTTTCTCTCGGGTTACAAACTGGGATGGCACGAGAATGACTCATCCGCAGCCTGCCCTCCCTCGTCTGCACTGGGAGGTGATGAGGGCAACAGAGGAGCTGAGAGATGGCAGCACCGAGGGGCAGAGAGCAAGAGCAAGAGAGAATGTGGGGTGCTGGATCAGACCCTGCCTGGGGCCAGCTCCACAAGTAATACCTCCCCCTTTATTTAGATCTAATTGGAATTAACCTGTCACTTGTATCTGAGAGAAGCTTGAGAAACTTTTTTTTTTTAAGATTTTATTTATTTGACAGAGAGAGACACAGTGAGAGAGGGAATGCGAGCAGGGGGAGTGGGAGAGGGAGAAGCAGGCTTCCCGCGGAGCAGGGAGCCCGATGCGGGGCTCGATCCCGGGACCCTGGGATTGTGACCTGAGCCGAAGACAGTCGCTTAACCGACTGAGCCACCCAGGTGCCCCGCCTTGAGAAACTTTTAAATAAATCTGAGACATTTGCCTTTGGCCGGATTTTCGTATTTCTCTCTCGATGCTTTCCGCCTCCACAGAATATATGGACGTGTTCTTTTGTGGTTAACAGAAGAAAAGTGAGCATCATGCCGAAACGGGAGCCGCCTGGGGGTCCAATTCCGTCCGAAGGATTTGGTACCGCTGCAGCACCAGGACACTAGAGAGGCTGCCACTAACACCATTAATACATAACGAACTGAGACTTGGCGATGTGGCTCCGACTGGCCCAGCAGCATGTGTGTGCGAGGTGCAACGGAGACATGAGGCCACGCGGGCTGCCCCCGGGGCCCCCCTCTGACCGCTGCATGTGTGATGTGGCCACCGAGACTCTGGGACCGGCCAGAGCTGGGGTCACTTCCCAGTCGTGGCACACCCCACCTGCCGCGCTCTAAGTGTGCTCCTTACCTTCCTTGAGCTTCACTTTCTGCCCTATAAATGAGGAGACTGCACGCCCTGCTCAGAAGATCCTTGCAAGAACTGAATGAGGCCGCGTGTGAAAATCACTTGGCATGTTGTCTCACCCACCTGGACAGGCTCGGTGGTGTTTTCGTTGTGGCCCACGTTCAAAGCTCCTCTGCACGTGGGGGGGTGCTTCCCCTTTGTACAGGTCCTTCTGCACCCTTCTCATCCTCCTGGATGTGAGGGTGGAAGCTGCACGGGACTTGGACTGGACAGATCTGGATTCTGGTCCTGCCCTTGCAGTTTGCAGTCTGGGCCACCTTGAGTGAACCATTTATCCTCTGGAGTCTTTGTTTCCCCATCTGTAAGACTGAGATGGTGTCGTCATGAGCGTTGAGTGAGGTGAACGTGTTTCTAGCACGTGGCACTGTGCTGGCATATCAGAGATGATGGTGGAGTGGTTAGAGAAGGTCCCTATTTCCTTCTCAGCTCACACCAGCTGCACCTCAACACCAAGGAACTTACATCCTCGGGAGGGACATCTTTAGACTGTTGATAAACGCCATCACTTATATTATACTTCAGGCTTTTTAAGTTCCTTTTAGTTGATTGGATTTAATCTTACTCAGGATTGGCAGGAGAGGAAGTTTCTAGTAAAAGAATATTATTTAAAAATCTCACATTTTAGAAAATAAGATATTTAATCAGACATCAAAACAGAGGTCTCTAATAATACAGCTTCTTGCCAGTGCCCACATTGTAAGACTGACTCTGTGTTTCCACGCCCGGGCAAGAAACAAAACGCTGTATACCCATGGTATTCAGGCATTGTGATAGGTGCCTCGCCGACGCAGAAATGACTCAGATACACTTCCTGATCTCCAGGAATTTGTAATCTAGGAATGGAGATAAGATATGTTCTTGAATAACTGTGCCGTAAAACAGAATGTAATACACGCTCTATAAGAAATATAAACAGGGCGCCTGGCTGGCTCAGTAGGTAGAGCATGTGACTCTTGATCTAGGGGTTGTGAGTTCAAGCCCCATGTTGGGCATAGAGCCTACTAAAAAGAAAGAAAAAAAAAGCATAAGTAAAATGCCTTAAGAGCCCAGAGCAAGGAGTACGTCTTTTTAGATGAGGGCATAGGACAAAGGCTTCCTAGAGAGGGTGGCAGTGAAGTTGAGGACTAGGAATGGTGTGCCAGTGAGCATTCTTTTGGTTGCAAGTGACTGGAGACCAGACAAACACTATCAGCCAACTCACCTCACTGACATGGGTAGAACATGGCATCTGTTTGCAAAATACACATTCTTTTCAAGTACACGTGGGACATCCACCAAGTTAAGCCATATGGTGGACCATAAACCATTTAAAATCCCTGATGTGAAGAAAGATTCTGGGAAGATGAGAGTGTAATAGTGCAGTCTCTGAACTCTCACGTGAGAACAGAACAACTAGACAGCAAAACCAAGAGTTCATGTACAGCTACAAAATGAGGTGTATTCATTCCCTAGGGCAATAGCAAGTCGCCACAAACATGGTGGCTTAAAACAACAGTCACTTATTCTCTCCGTTCTGGAGGCTAGATGTTCAAAATCAAGGTGTTAGGTGGGCCATGTTCCCTAGGCTCTAAGGGAAGAATCGTTCTTTACCTCGTGCCGGCTTCTGATGGTTGTCAGCAACCCTTAGTGTGCCTTGGCTTGTGGCAGCGAAACTCCGATGTCTGCCTCTGTCTTCACATGGCTTTTTCCTGTGTCTCCAAATCCCTCTCCGTATAAGAATACCAGTCATTGGATTTAGGGTCCATCCTTACTCTGTATGACCTCATCTTAACTTGCTTATATATCTGCAAAGACTCTATTTCCAAATGAGATCACATTCACAGGTACCAGGAATTAGAATTTAACTGTATCTTTTGGAGGGACACAATTCAACCTATAACACTAGGTGGCAATATACCTAAGAATATGGCAAGGAAGGCTTTCCTGCAAGATCAGGAACAAGGTAGGGATGTTTGCTCTCAGCACACCACTCCTATTCATGAAGCAATGCAGTAGGGCAAGAAAAGAAAAGAAAACATATACAGATTGAAAAGAAAGAAATAATACCTTTTATCTGCATGTGATATATGTAGAAAACCCTAAGGACTCTACAAAGACTAATAGAGTTAATAGCCGAACTTAGGATGCTTGAAGGACACAAGATCAGTATATAAAAATAAATTGTATTTCTACATACTAGCAAAAAACAGAAAATGAAATGTAAAAAATAATGCCACTTAAAATATTATAAAATCTATAAAGTAATCAGGAATAAATTTAATAAAATATGTACCAAACCTCTACACTGAAAACTATATAACGTATCTAAGACCTCAAATAGATTTTTAAAGGTATGCCACGTTCCTAGGTTAGAACATCTGATAACAATAGGATGTCTCTGATATGTTGGTTGGTTGTTTTTTTCACTCCACCAAGCAATTCTCCAACAGCAGCGGGGTGTCCTACAATTCAACTCTATTCAGTGCTGCTACTATCTACCCACAGAAAGCATCAGATTCCACCAGTTAAGGGCTCAGTCCTACAGGATTGCCAACCCCCCTTCAGATGCCACTCACAAGTCCAGGTTGTGTTACAGGTCCAGCTATAGCTCAGAGGTTCCCACAGCCTCCTTCTTGAGTTTGATTAATTTGCTAGAGTGATTCACAGAACTCTGAGAAACATCTTCTGACACTGAACAGCTTATTATAAAAGGATATAACTCAGGAAGAGCCAGATGGAAGTGATGCATAGGGCAAGGTACCCGAGAAGGTGCAAGGATCATCCATGTCCTCTCCAAGTGTATCCTCTCCCAGCATTTCCCTGTGTTCAGCGCAAAAGGTCTCTGAACCTCATCCTTTTGGGTCTTTTATGGAGGCTTTGTTACTGATTAAATCATTGGCCATTGGTGATTGGACTCCATCTCCAGCCCCTCTTGCCTCTCTGGAGGTCAGGGGCAGGTACTGAAAGTTCCAACCCTCTAATCACATGGTTGGCCCCCTAGCAACCAGCCCCTGCTGTAAGTGCTTTCCAAAAGTCATCTCATTAACATAAAATCAGGTGTGGTTGAAAGAGATTTGTTATTAATATTAAAATGCCTTAATCACTCTTACAATTTAGGAAATTCCATGGGCTTTATTATCTCTGTGCCAGAAACAGAAGACCAAATGTAAATTTATTCTAAATTGTAGTACCACAATATCATTTATTCCAAAATTCATCTAAAGATTCAGTGCAATCCCAGTAAATATACCAGCATGTGGATATGACCCCAAAGGCATGAACAACAAAAGAACAAAGAGATAAATTGGACTTCATCAAAATTTAAAACTTTAGTGCATCAAAGACATTGTCGAGAAAATGAAAAAATAAACCTAAGAATGGGAGAAAATATTTATAAATCATATATCTGACAAGGGACTCATATCCAGGATATGCAAAGAACATGTAACTCACAAGACTAACAATCCAATTAAAAAATGGACAAAAGAGGAAATTCTCCAAAGAAGATACACAATGGCCATTAAGCACATGAAAAGATGCCCAACATCATTAGTCATTAGAGAAATGCAAATCAAAGCAACAGTGAGATCCCCCTTCACACCTACTAGAATGACTATCATGAAAAACAAAACAGAAAACAGAAAATAACAAGTGTTGGCGAGAATATGGAGACAATGGAACCTGTACATTGCTGGTGGAAATGTAAACTGGCCCCACTGCTATGGAAACAGTTTGGCAGTTTCTCAAAATTAAACATAGAACTACCATAGACCCAGCAGTTCTGCTCTCAGGCATAGACCCAAAGGAGTTGAAAGCAGGGGCTTGTAGAGACACTTGTATGTCAATATTTATCGCAGGTTATTCACAATAGCCGAAAGTAGAAATAACCCAAGTGCCTATCAACAGATACATTGATAAACAAAATGTGTGTCTATAAAAAGAATAGATTATTCAGCTATAAAAAAGGAATGATGTTCTGATACAGCCTATCACAGGGATGAATCTTGAAAACATTATACCAGATGAAATAAGCCAGATACAGGGCCCCTCGGTGGCTCAGTCGTTAAGCGTCTGCCTTTGGCTCAGATCATGAGCCCAGGGTCCTGGGATCGAGCCCCGCATCGGGCTCCCTGCTCGGCAGGGAACCTGCTTCTCCCTCTCCTTCTATTGCTCCCCCTGCTTGTGCTTTCTCACCCTCTCTGTCAAATAAATAAATAAAATCTTAAGAAAGAAGCCAGATACAAAGGATGTATACTGTATGATTACAGTTATATGAAATATCTAGATTAAGCAAATTCATAGAGACAGTCGATTAGAAATTACCATCCATGGTCTGGGAGGAGGGAAAATGGAGAGTTACTGCATACTGGCTACAGAGTTTCTGTTCGGGATGATGAAAATGCTCCAGAACTAGATATTGATGATGTTCATACTACATTATGGATGTACTTAATGCCACTGAATTGTTTACTTAAAAACTATTAAAACGGCAAATTTATGTTACATGTATTTTACCGCAATCTTTAAAAATTAATAAAGTAATATGCCAAAAATCACTTGTGAATTGTATAATTTGAATTATATACTTGAATTTTACACTTGCACACTTTAAATGGGTAAATTGTGTTTTGGGAGAAAAAAACACTAGTAGGATTTTGTAGAAAGTGATGGACTAATCCTAATGTTTATGTGGAAATGTAGAGGACCTAGAATAACTGAACAATCTTGGAAGTTAACACGTTGGAGGACTTACATTAGCTTAATTACAGGATCTTCTATAAAGGCGTGGTAATCAAGATGGTATGGTATAAAGATCCGTGGAACAAGAGAGAGTTCAGAAATAAAGCCAGACTTATACAGTCAAATAATTTTTGGTCAAAATACCAAAGTAATTCAGTGGTGAAAGGAAGATCTTTTCAACAAAATGTTGAAAGGAACAAATGCCTGTCTATATGGGGAAAAAATGAACCTCGACCCATATCCCACATCACACAAAAAATAATTCAAAATAGATCATATAACCAAGTGTAAAAGTAAAAAGTCTAAAGGTTCTACAAGGAAACATAGGGCAATATCTTTGTGAATTTGGGGTACACAAGATTTCTTAGGACACAAAAGCACTAATTATAAATGTATGTAAATCATATTCAGATTTAAAAAATTAAGTAACAATCATGTTCTCAGGAACAACGAGGTTAAAAACAGCAGGGCCAATATTGCAAGCAGCGAGTTCAAAACAAGGTATTCCCACACATCAGTTAGGAAATTACACAAACACCTTAGGGAAAGTTACAAAGGATATGACCAGTTAACTCACAGTTGAGAAAATACAAATTGGATTAATAAAGGGAGGTGGCTCGGCGCCTGGGTGGCTCAGTCAGTTGAGCATCTGACTCTTGATTTTAGCTCAGGTCATGATCTCATGGTCCTGGGATGGAGCCCCATAGTGGGCTCCATCCTCCACACCAAGTCGGTTTGAGGATTCTCGCCTTCTCCTTTTGCCCCTCCCCCAGCTCTCGAATAAATAAATAAATAAATAAATCTGTAAAAAGGGGGGCTGGTGAGCACGGTTTCTTATGTTCACTGGCCATTTGGGGTTCTCCCTCTGGGTATTGCTGATATTGATACTGTTCATCATTTTTCTCTTGGATTGTTGCTTTTCTCTTGAATTCTAATTATATTGTTTATATGAGTAGCAAATATCTTCTCTTGGATAGTAGCTTGTCTTTTCACTTTGTATCTCATGACTTTTGTTATAAAACAAGTTTTTAATTTTAATATAATCAAATGTATCAGTGTTTCCTTTATGATTAGGGCTTGTTGCTCTAATTTGGTTTGGTTTGGTTTGGACATTTGGTTTGGCTTAGAAAATAATTCTGTATGCAAATATCACTAAAACATCATGGGATATTCTTCCCAATAATTTTGTAAATTTTCACCTTTAGGTCTTTAAACCATCTGGAAATTATTTGTATATGGAGTGTGGTTTGGATTAATTTTTTTTTTAAGATTTTATTTATTTATTTGACAGAGAGAGACACAGCGAGAGAGGGAACTCAAGCAGGGGGAGAGGGAGAAGGAGGCCTCCCGCGGAGCAGGGAGCCCGATGCGGGGCTTGATCCCAGGACCCTGGGATCATGACCTGAGCTGAAGGCAGACGCTTAACGACTGAGCCACCCAGGCACCCCTGGGTTAATTTTATCTTCTCTTTATGGACAACCACTTGTCACAGCACCATTGGGGCTCTCCTTTTCCTATAAGTTAAATGCCACTGCTGCCATATGTAAATGAGTTTAATTCTAGGCTCTGTTCCATTCCATTTGCCTAATTGTCTCTGTCTGGGCCAATACCACACTATTATTTAAAGAAATTGGTATCTGTTTGGAATCTGTTCCCTCCATTCTATTCACATACCTCTTGTGTGTTTGTTCTCTTAAAAAGTGTTTTGATTATTCTTCACCCTTTAATTTTCTGTATGAATTTATGGATCATCTTATCAAGTTCTGAAACATACCCTGTTAAAATTTTTATTATAATTATACTAAATTTATTAGACTGATTTGGAGGGTTACAAATTGTTACTGTTATTATAAAATTACATCTTCCCATCAATAGTTTATATTTTCATCTATTTAGCTATTCTACTATGTTCTTCAATAAAGTTTTGTATTTTTATTTATAAAAGTCTTGTATACATCTCTTGTTATATTTATTCCTAGGTACGTTTTACTTTTTTTTTGCCATTGAAAAATATATCTCTTTTAAAAATCACATTTTATAATTTTTGTTGCTGGTGAATAACAATGTAACTGATTTTACATACCTGCTTTACACTCAACAACTTTGATAAACTCTTATTTCTAGTAGTTTGTAGATTCTTTTTATTTTTAAATTTTTTTCCTTTCCAATCTTTGTAACTTTTATTTCCTTTTTCTTGTCTTATCACACTAGTGAAATGTTCCAGTACAGTGTTGAGTAGAAGTTGTGGTAGAATAAATCATTGTGTTCCTGATCTCCAAGGGAGTGCTTTCAACATTTCACAATTATATATGATTTTTGCTATATAATTTTGAAAATTGCTATAATTTTGGTAGCTACCATTAACCAGGCTAAGGAAGCTGCTTTTCTTTTCTAGTTTGCTATGAATATTAATTATGAAACAATGTTGCATATATTAAAAGGTTTTCTACATTTATTGAGATAATCATATGGTTTTCTCCTTTAACCAGTTAATACGGTAAATCTCACTAATAGACTTTTTAATTTGAACCATCTGTGCATTCCTAGGATGAATCCAACTTGGTAATGATGTATTTTTAATAGGCATTTCTGAATTCAGTTGACTAATGCTTTACTTAGGATTTTTGCATCTCTGTTTAGAAGTGAGATTAGCCTTTAATAATTAGTTTCTCATCCTGTCCTTATCTAATTTTGCCATCAGGATTATTTTTACTTCATAGAATGAAGTGGGCAGTGTTCCCTCATTTTATATTCACTGGAACAGTTTGTTTAAGATAACGATGATATGTTCTTTGAAGTTTGGGTCTGACTGGTAAAATCTTCTGAGCTTAATGGGTTGTTTTATTTTATCTTTTTTTTTTTTTTTTTTTGAGGGAGGAGGGTGGATTTTAAAACTTCTGATTCAATTTATAAATGTAACCAAAATTCTATTTCTTCTTGAATAGTTTTATTGTTATATTTTCCTTAAAAACTGCATTGTGTGTATGTTTTCAAGTTACTGATTATGAATGTCAAGTAGAATTGTGCACAAGTGACCCTGAGAGCTTACTCTGGGTAGGCTGGACAACGAGCTGGCTAGTCCTGGCCCTGCCTTCTCCTCGAGGGAGAGGCTGTGCCCAAATTCAGCTTCCCACAGGACCAGGAGCCCCCTTCCTTTGGCTCCCCACAGCACCCGCCCCCAGGTCTCCAGGTGCTGGACACCTGCTTTTCTCAGCAACTGCTATAAATGTCACTCTGTCAAGCAGTCTGTTTGCCTCCCATTGACAAGCTCGTCACCCAGGTCCTGACATGACTCCTTACCGTGATAGGAGGACAGTGACCCACATATCTTGTCTCGTCTTGCTGGCCCTTGTGTTGTCGTTTTTCCCCCAGCAGAGCCTGGTCCTTATCTCAAACTGTGTCACATTGTGGAATTCATCCTGAGCCCAGACACCTGACAGGTGGTGACGGTGAAGGAACCTACCTTGCACAGCACTAGTACATAATTATCCTTAGTATTATGATTACATCTCCACTGTTTTGTAGTTTATATTCCATGTGTCAGTTCTAATTATTTATCTGTGCCTCCTCACTCCTTTCCTCTTTCTCTCTGATCCACTGCATCAAGTACACTAAAGGTTTGCCATGGTGGTTTTTTACTTATCTTTTAGAGTAATTTCATATTTACAGAAAAGTTGCAAAGATAATCCAGAGTTCCTGTGTAACCTTCAACTCATCTTCCCTAATGTTAGCAACTCACCTAACCATGAACATTTGTTAAGAAGTTAACTTTAGTACGGTTACCTTAGTACAGCACTATTAAGTACAGTACAAACATTATTCAGATTTTTATGAGTTTTTTCACTAATGCCTCTTTCCTGTTCCAGGATCCAATCTGGAATACCACATTGCATTTAATGTCATCTGACTTTATTTTTCAAAATGCAATTGTATTGGGTAAAATTTATACACCATAAAATTTACCCATTTGAAGTGTACAGTTCAATGGTTTTTATTTATATTTACAAAGTTATACAATCCCCACCATAGTCTAACTTTAGAACATTTGCATCACCCCCAAAAGAAGCCCTGTACTCATTAAGCAGTCACTCCCCATTACTCCCTCCTCCAACCCTAGGCAACCACTGATCTGCTTTCTGTCTTTATGAATTTTCCTATATTGGGCCTTTCATATAAATGGAATCATATGCTATGTGGTCTTTTATGACTGGCTTCTTTCATTTAGCATGTTTTTGAGGTTCATCCATATTGTAGTGTATATCAATACTTCATTCTGCTTTATTGCTAAAAAGTACTCTGTTGTATGGATATACATTTTGTTTACCCATTCATCAGTGGTTGGGCATTTGGGTTGTTTCCATTTTTTGGCTATTATGAATAATTCCGCTATGAGTATTCATGTACCAGTCTTAGTGTGGCACATATTTTTTCATTTCTCTTGGATGTATACCTAGGAGCAGAGCTGTTTGGTCCCCTGGTAACTCCATGTTTAACATTTTGAGGAACTGTCAAACTGTTTTCTAAAGTGGTCACACCATTTTTTAAATCCACCAACGTATGAGGGTTCCAATTTCTCCACATTCTCACCAGCAATTGTTATTACCTGGGTGGTTTTATTTTTAATTATTATAGATATTTTCGTGGGTGTGAAGTGGTATCTTGTGGTTTTGATGTGCATTTCCGTAATGACTAATGATGTTGAGTACCTAATCCAGTGCTTATTGGCCACTTGTGTATCTTCAAAAGAGAAATGTCTATTCTAATCCTTTGCCCAGTTTTTTTAGTTATTTATTTTCATATTATTGAGTTGTAAGAGTTCTTTATTCTGGATACAAGTCCCTTTTCAGGTATATATATGACTTTTAAATATTTTCTCACAGTCTGTGGGTTGTCTTTTCACTTTTTTGATGATATAATTTGAAGCACAAAATTTTTTTTAATTTTGATGAAGTCCAGTTGATCAAATTTTTTATTTTATTGCTTGGGCTTTTGTTATTGTATCTAAGATCATGAAGATTTACTCCTGTGTTTTCTTCTAAGAGTCTTATCGTTTTAGATTTATAATCCATTTTGAGTTAATTTTTATATATGATGTAAGACAGGGGTCCAATTTCATCCTTTTGCCTGTGGATGTCTAGTTGCCCTGGCACCATTTGTAGAAAAGATTATTCATTCCCCATTGAGTTTTCTTGGCATGTTTGCCAAACTTCAGTTGACCATTAATGTCACAGTTTATTAATGCCACACTGTCTTGATTTCTGTCACTTTGTAGTAAATTTTGAAGTTGGAAAATCTAAGTCCTCCAATTTCACTCATTTTCAAGATGGTTCTGGCTATTCTGTGTCATCTTATTTTCACTTTTTTTTTTTTTTTTGGTCTTGTGGTTTTTCTCTATTGCTTCTTACTTCTTGGTTTTCTATTTTACTGATGTCTGTATTTATTTCTATATGTATTTATTTATTATTTCCCAGCTTCTACTTTTCCTGTGTTTGTCATATTTGTTTTATAATTGGAAAATGGACATTTACTATTTTTCAGGCTTTCTTCTGTTCTAACATATACAGTTAAAGCCATGAATGACTCAAGTCCTACTTTGGCTCCATCCCATATGCTTGACTCTGTATTGTTGTCATTGTCTTTTGGTGCTAAATACATACTTCTGGTAAGGGTTCTTTTTTGATGCATGAACTCTTTAGAAATGAATTTTTATGTTTTTTGAGGGGTAATCTTTTCATTAACTAATTTCAAATGGTAGTACATTGTAATCAGAACACCTTGGCTTTTCTGGTGCACACCGAGTGAGGTAAATTATGTTGTTCAAATCTTCCTTATTCTATTTTTGTCTGCCACATTCTGAGCGTGACTTCGTCTGTTTTACTACCTCAGTCTTGCAATTATGCTATGTGATTTGGTGCCTAGAACAGGGGAACGGTTGAGTATTTCTGGGAAATTCCTTGCGTTTTCATTTTGCACCTTCTTACCCCTAAAAAATTTTAAAACTGTCATCTTTTTTTCTCAAATATCAACATAATTACACTGTCTTCTGGCTTCTGCTGTGGCTACTGAATAATGTGCTGCCAGTTTATAAAAATGTGTATTTATATGGTATAATTTTTTTGCCATTCCATTATTTTCAGTCTTTCTGAGTCATTAGATTTTAAGTGTGCCTACTGTGAACAGCATGTGGTTGGGGTTTTGTGTCTGATATTTGAGAGCCTATCTTTAAATTAATGGATTTAGAACATAGATACATACATACGTGTGTGTGGGTGTGTGTTATTTATTGTTTCTGCTGACTGTCATGGAGAATATTTCCTTCTGCACTCACCATTGTTGCTTGTGAGCTCATCTTCACAGGAGTCTGTTTTCTCCGTGAGAAGCCCCTGTGGCCCGAGTTTTGGGTGTATCCCTCAAGAGCTGTTTTGCATTTGCCCCCAGAGAGGGGGCATACCTGTACTGCCTTTTTGGTCATTGATCATCATGTTCCTGGATCATCTGCAAATTTGAACCTCCAAGTTTGGGGTAAAACAGATCTGGAGATTTTCTTTCTCAGATGGACATTTTTCCCACCGAAGCAGAAGCACACAAATACCTTTTTGTCTCTCTATGCTGGTGGATTGGTGTTTTTCCTAATCTACTCTTCTGGGAAAGCACAGCCCTTTGAAAACTGCTTTATTTGGGGATCCCAGACCTAACATCACTTGCAGCAGCATCTCACACCCTACCCCTAACTTCCCTCTTTGTTGCTGACATGCTTAGGCCTTCCTTTCTCTCTTGCCAGTTCATTCACACATTTAAAAGAATGTTTGCTGTATTGTAGCAAGCATTTCTAGGCAATGTGGCAGGAGAGTTTTTAGATTCTTTTTTCCTCTCACCTTACGAGAATTGGAAGTCTCATTCCACCCTTTTAAAAAATATGATGTTAATCATTTTCTCTTTGTAAGAATAATAAAAAATCGATGACGTGTATACAAGTGTTAGGAGGAGGGGCGCCTGGGTGGCTGAGTCAGTTAAGTGTCTGCCTTGAGCTCAGGTCATGATCTCAGGGTCCTGGGACCAAGTCCTGCATCAGGCTTCCTGCTCAGCAGGGGGTCTGCTTCTCCCTCTGCCCCTCACCCACCCCACTCATGTTTTTTCTCTCTCTCTCAAATAAATAAATAAAATCTTTAAAAAAAAGTGTTAGCAGGAAAATGTAAGCTACTTGTGATACCACTACCTAAAAGTGACCACTGTATAATATATGTGCTTAGATACAAACACACATATATGTGTATGTATGTATGTTCGTATTACACAGCTGTATTCGTATGTGTCCACCTGTTTATTGCTTTTTTCACCTGATATTGCATTAGATTTTCATTATATCATTTAAATTCATTAAACTTACTTTTTGATATCCTTCAACCTAGAAATGAAAACTAGAATACCTACTTTAAGAGCCCTATAATCCTAATTCACTTTTTGCCACTGACAAATGATTTGCATTTAAACCAAGGTAATGTAACTTTCCTACAGAACTGATTTTCATTGACTGTTCTGAATAACTAGTTATATTTGAATATATTTGCTGCAATCCAATCTTAGACGCTCCCCCTTCTAGGTTTCTTATTGAAATTGCTCTCTCAGTGAAGGTTGGAATGTCTGAAGCGGCCCCCCCAACATAGTTGCTATATATTACTAGCAAGACTCTCCCTGCCGGGGTATAACGATGATCCGAAACCAAAGTTGGGGAATGACAAGTATGCTTGATGGAATGCCATTCCCCTCCTCGCCTTCTAAAAGTAGGCTGGCTTCGGGAGAACGGGCATTGTGTTCCACTTGGCCTTGCAAATGTAGGTCTAACTTTGGCATAGCCTTTCCAACTGCCCTCCCAGCATCCATGCCCCAGCTGACATGATTGTGGAAGGCAGGCTGCACATTACAGAGGAGACAATCCTGGAAACTGTAAGGGGCAGCGGGGTCAAAGGATGGAAAGCATTCTTGGGAGACCAGGGTTTTCACCTCACGGCAATCAAGAAATCAACTCACACTCATGCAGCAAGAAGAAATACACATTTCCTGGGCCCTCCCCAGTTAAGTCACTGCTATGACATGTCTCCGCCAAATGAATTTCAGTTCCAAATTAGGTTCTTGAAACTCAAATTAGTTCCAAGTTAGATTCGTTGTATTTACAGTAGAAACAATAGTCTTAGAACCCAACACTTTTGATTTCCATCAGCCAGGATTTATGAGGGAAAACAGCATTTTAAGTTTCAAAAGGCTGTCCCCTAAAAAGACCAGTGCACAAAGTCTTTGTGGTAAACAGGATATTAGAAATAAATTAGAGGGGCGCCTGGGTGGCCCAGTCGTTAAGCGTCTGCTTTTAGCTCAGGTCATGATCCCAGGGTCCTGGGATCGAGTCCCACATCGGGCTCCCTGCTTGGCCAGAGGCCTGCTCCTCCCTCTCCCACTCCCTCTGCTTGTGTTTCTGCTCTCACTATCTCTTTCTCTCTCTGTCAAATAAATAAATAAAATATTTTTTTAAAAAAGAGATAAATTAGAATAATAATTGGACAGCTTGGGGCGCCTGGGTGGCTCAGTCATTAAGCGTCTGCCTTCGGCTCAGGTCATGATCCCAGGGTCCTGGGATCGAGCCCCACATCGGGCTCCCTGCTCAGCGGGAAGCCTGCTTCTCCCTCTCCCACTCCCCCTGCTTGTGTTCCCTCTCTTGCTGTGTCTATCTCTGTCAAATAAATAAAATCTTTAAAAAATAATAATAATTGGACAGCTCTATTTCCTGCAGATTAAAGATTGCCCAGACTTTAGTCAAAAATATCTTTTTATTAAAAAAAAAAAGATACAAAAGACTCAGATGCTGGTGAGTTCCTAAGAGGGGCACAGAAATGTCTGTCAGTGGCCAAAGAGCTGTGGAGGGCAGCCATGCAGAAGAAGGTGGGTGGAGGGCGGCCTGCCAGGACTTGGCGAGCTGGGGAGCTGGGATGGCTGGAATTCATCACGTCTCAGTCACACCTCTCTTCAGGGGGATGGGCACAGACTAAATGCTTCCCCTGAAGCCAGGGTGTAACAATATGGAGAGCTGGAAATGTGTGAGAATATCCTGAATTGAGTGAAACCTAAAAGGCCTGGAAAATGCCAAAATGCCTGAGTTTACCTGGAGCTACCTGACTGCTTTTCTGCCAGCAGGTGGAACGAGGGCTCAAAATTCAATTGTGCTACAGGAAAATAAAGTTCAACGGCTTGTGCATTTGCATTCGTGGCCTATGAAAGTCTTGCCCACCAAACGCTGAGGAGCAAAATAAGGGAGCTGATTATAAGCATGCAGGTGGGTGTCTCGTGGAATACAAGGGGAAAAGTGTGAGCTGGACTCAGAAAGGACTAGAAATGGGAACTGGCAAGTCATCGAGGTCCTTAGCTCCCATTCTGCTTCTCTCTGCATATCTACTTCCCTCTTCTCTCTTTGAGCATCAGCTTTCTCCAATACCCCCATCCATACGCCAGAATATAGTGGCATCTAGACCTTAAGTTATGTGGCAGTTCTAGCCATATACAGATTCTAACTTTGTGTCTCTTGGTCTCAATTCCAAATTCTTACACAAGAATCTAAATGGCCCACTTTAGCCCCATGTCTGTCTCCCTCAGTTCAATCCACAGTGACTCAAGGGGCAGTGGCGAGGGGTACAGGGATGACTGCAGGGGGTCCATCACTCTGATTCAGACCTCAGTCCCCAGGGAGCCGGAGATGGTTGTGAGCTGGGAAGACACCCCAAAAGATGATGACTTCTCATTCACTGTGAGGCTTATGCCTCACGTTCCCCACCTACAAAGTAAGAGGAAGAATATCTATAACATCCCTACTTCTAGTGAAGGCAAAGGGAACTCATGTACTGACTTCTCTTCACGTACCAGCCACTGTAGTAAGTTAACCGGGTTATCTTAGCTGCTCCTGGAAACAACCCTAGGAGGTGGGCAGTTTTATTTCTTTTTAATAGATAAGGGAATTGATGCTCACTGAGTTTAAATCTCCTAGCTGGTCAGTTGCAGAGCTCAGCTGTGAACAGAGACACCACCAGGGCAGCTGCAGGGGAAAGGGCTGTTAGTAAGACTGAGAGGACATCTGGAAGCTGTGCATTACACTCCCAGCTATTAGTAAATGGCATGGGACAGTATCTTACACGTAGTAACTGCTCAGAATTAAAAGTCTCATTAATGAGAGCACCCGACCCTCCAATTACAGCAGAAGTCTTATCATCATGGAGTGTTCGGCTCACATTTATTTACCAGACACTTCTGGGAAGTGGGCACCCATCTGCCTGAAGAGGCTTCTGCCATTGGGGCGCCTGGGTGGCTCAGTCTAAGCATCTGCCTTCGGCTCAGGTCATGATCCCGGGGTCCTGGGATCGAGCCCCGTTTCGGACTCCCTGCTCTGCGGGAAACCTGCTTCTCCCTCTCCCTCTGCTGCTCCCCCTGCTTGTGTTCTCTCTCTCGCTGTGTCTCTGTCAAATAAATAAATAAAATCTTAAAAAAAAAAAAAAAAGAGGCTTCTGCCAAGACACATTTGATTAAAAATGAAAAGAGAGATGCAAACAGCAGCAGATACCTGTTTTAACTATAATTGATGTTCAGCCGCCATTTGGTGCAATGGATCAGAGAGGTTCTAAAGCTTCCATTGCTGCTCCTTGTTGAGGTGTGAATGTCCCAGCTTCCGGGGCCTGTTTTCACAGCCTTTAGAATGTGCTCTGATCTGCTGACCTCCTGAAGCTAAATAGAACTCTTTTTGATTGGTGCTGAGCAGATACACAGAGCTCAGGCTCTCTTTGTAAATGTTTGCTGAATGAAAGGTTTGTCAACCGGTAATGATTAATCACCTACTGTATTCTCAGCCCTGAGAATGTGAAACCTCTAAGATAACAGTCCATGCCTCTGGGAACAAACAATTTTCTCTGTGCAATAAAAAAACCTAAGAACCTAAGTCGTAGGGAACTGCAAATCAAAACCACAATGGATACCTCTTCATACTCACTAGGATAACTATACTCCAAAAAAAAAAAAAAAACCAAATGGGTAATAAGTGTTGGCAAGGATGTAGAGAAATTGGAACCCTCATACATTGCTGGTGAGAGTGTAAAATGGTACAGCCGTGGTGGAAAACAATTTGACAGTTCCTTAGTAAGTTAAACATAGCATTACCATGTGACCCAGCAATTCTACTCCCACCCGGGTATACACCCAAAAGAAATGAAAGCAGGGTTCAAATAAGAGCTCACACACAGATACTCAGAGCAGCACTATTCACAACAGCCAAGAGCTGGAAACAACCCAAATGTCCATCGGCTGATGAATGGATAAACAAAACGTGGTTTTATTTATATATACTACAGAATATTATTCAGCCTAAAAAGTCATGTAGTCCGGATACACGCTCCAACACAGACAAAAACGCTGTGCTAATTGAGAAAAGCTATCTACAAAAAACCACATGTTCTATGATTCTGTTTCCATGAAATGTCCAGATTTATTTCTTTATATGCACAATATATACATTTATATTTCTGTACCGAGAAATGTAAAAGCTATGACCAGACATGAGAATGTCAATGTCAAACGCCCTGTGGTTCTGCCTGGGCATTCCATCAGGTGGCCTTTCTTCTAGGAGGTGGAATCAGAACACGTGAGCCTGGGAGCTACTGTTAGAAATTGGTGCACCTGCTTATTCTAATTGGGTTCAGAAAAGAAATACCACCAGATCCATATGTTGATATATCAGTAACCTCATTGCCAAATATATACATAAATCTTACAAGACCCTAAAACTATTTATGTTTTATACTTTGGGTTACACTTCCCACTGTGTTTTTTTAAATACTGTTATTATGACTCATATGCAGTTTCCTATACTCTATGAATCCACCCACTTCCAAGAAGATTGTTTAATCATGTTCATCTGTCTTCAAGCCTTATAGTTGGGAAGTTCTTTTTTTTCCTTTTTTTATTATTAAGGTATAATTGATAGATAATCTTATGTTAGTTTCAGGTACACAACATAATGATTTGGTATCTGGATATATTGCAAAATGATCACCACAGTATGTCTAGTTAATATCTGTTGCCACACACAGTTACAGATTTTTTTCTTGTGATGAGAACTTCTAAAATCTACTGTCTTAGCAACTTTCAAATGTACAATACAGTATTATTAACTATAGTCACCATGTTGTACTTATATCCCCAGAACTTACTTATCTTATAACTGGAAGTTTGTACTTCTTTTTTTTTTTTTTAAGATTTTATTTATTTATTTATTTATTTATTTATTTATTTATTTATTTATTTAAGAGCGAGAGGGAGTGAGTGAGTGTCCTGCCCTTGGGTTCTATGAAATTCTCTGGATTTTTATCAAAGTTCTCTTGGCATTTTATTCTGTTGCCTAAACTAACATGAATGAGTTTCTGTTATTGATGAACAGAAGACCATTGCCTAAGACTGCTGGAATCTACTTCTCTATATTGTTTTGAGCCCCAAAACAAAAGAATAGACCTTGACTCTTTCTGAATTAATGAAATGCAGTTATAGACATTCAGATCTGGAATCATCTACCCCAAACCATTTATTTTATAGATGAAATAGTGGCGTGTGAGGAAGTGAAATCACCCAGACCTTTCCACTGCATCATGAATCTCAACTGCACTCTGTTTAACAGCTACTTTCCCTGCATCATAGCTGAGGATACACACATGCTCCCAGGCCAGGCTCAGGCAAAGCTCACTGTGCTGTCATCTGGATCATCATATCTCATAAGAGATCAGTCTGTAATATGATGACAGCAGCTTCTGGTTTAGCAAATTACCTGGATACATGCCTTTTCCCAGCGGAAATCTACACCCTCATAGGAGTTCTGGAGTAATGCTGTTGGGACCCCTTTCTAGAAGATGAGCTATCTAATCGGGTCCTAACAAGCCTCAACAGACAAATTAAATAGAAGCAGAACTATAATCTTGATCAGAAATGGAAAAGAGAAAAATGTTAAAACAACTGTTTTGCCACCTTAGAGTCTGTGTTTCTCTCTCAGCAGCACCAGTGAGATATTGCTGAAAAGGAAGTTTTGTGTGTTTTACTGAAGGAAGGCAACACAACTGCTTAGAAATAGGGAGTGTGAGGGCGCCTGGGTGGCTCAGTTGGTTAAGCGACTGCCTTCAGCTCAGGTCATGATCCTGGAGTCCCGGGATCGAGTCCCGCATCGGGCTCCCTGCTAGGCGGGGAGCCTGCTTCTCCCTCTGCCTCTGCCTCTCTCTCTCTCTCTGACTCTCATGAATAAATAAATAAAAAACATTAAAAAAAAAAAAAGAAATAGGGAGTGTGAGAAACCATTTTAGTTGAAAGTAAGGGCAGGGAGGGGGAATGATTGAACAACATAGAATATTGAAATGTCTTGGGAAAAAAACTTAAAAAATAACCTCAAACTGTTTGTTTCTTTGACATATATAAAAGGAAAATATCTACCAGGTGAGTTTGATCAGATAGACATGTTTTGAAGGCAAATGTAGCCAAATTGTGTAGCCCAGAGCTTCCTCGAATTTTAGATGCACACTTTTTAGAGGGTAACAAAAAAGAAGTGATTTTGGAAAAATTTAAGATTGACAGAATCAGAAACAAAATTTGGAATGAATTTTCCTGGCCAGAGGGCAGGAATGCTGGAGCAAATCTTTCTCCTGAGCCTGATGGGATATTTGGGTCACAGTGACACACTTATGTAGATTTTTTAATTTTTGCTGATCTTCCAATTTAACTTTTTTTTTTTCAAACTCTAGTTGCAATGAAACAAACTTTGGCACACGTGTGTCTACCCTCCATCCTCCCCAGCCCGCTGCCCGGGCGTCCCTTCTCCTGAGTGTTTAAGGAAGGAGAGGGGACAGCTCTCATCCCTCCTGGGTTACCCTCTCCAGATCCTGGGCTCCACTGACCTCCCCCATCACCATGGTGACAAATCACACACTTCTCTACTGTCCACCACCTCCTGAACCTTGGAGTCAACTGTCCCTCTTGATACCGTGTGACTGCCATGGTCTCAGAGGATGAATGTGGAACCAGCCCCACTCCCCTCTCTGCCTGATTCCACATAGCATAGAACCACAAAGCTGTGTGGATGAAGCAGATTGGCTAGAGGGGAGGGCTCATTAAATGGACTTACACTGTGGGAGTAAATAAAAGGTAAAATTATACGGTAAAGTCAGCCATACGCACACTAGAATAAAAGCCACAGAGGACTTCGAACAGGGGTGAGTGGAAGAGTCGGCTTGAGCAGGAGAATCTAGGGTGTTCTTGGCAATTCCAAATTGGGCTCCTGAGACCTCCCAGCCAGCATGGGGTTTGCATATGCCTTCTCGTCTTACCAACACACATCTCCCAAAGACAAACAGCGGTTCAGAGATCGAAGTTGGGCTTCGAGCTTCGTATAAAGAAAAGAAACATTTCTCTGCATGCAATGAGCGCTACACAGCTCTCCACCCACCGATGGGGATATGTTTTCACCTTCCCTCTGCTTCCAGAGGCAGAACAAGAAGGGGGCTTCAGGAGACGCTAATGTTTCTTCACCCTCAGGCTACATGAAAGACCTGGCTGAGGTTCTGGAACGACCACTGTCCTGTACCTGGAGCCTGAATACATCCCTACATGGGAGGCCTCCCAGGACGCTATCCAAATGGGTGGGAGGCAGAGTGATTTTTCATCTTGTGGTCCAAGCAACTGATTTTCCAAGTTGCATTAGGGAAACTAAGGTTCAAGCGACTTGTGTGGATGCACTTTCCAGGACTATTTGCACTGCTTTATGTGCACATCCCTTCCGTTAATAATAATAAGGCTTGCTTCAGCCTTGTGCAAGACTTTTCTCTCTAAATCTGTAGTTCTCAAAAAGGGGCAGTTTTGCCCTCTAGGAAACGTTTGGTGATGTTTGGAGACATTTTCAGTTGTCATGAGCTGGGGGGGGCTTGGGGGAGAGGCTGCTGGCCTCTCTGGGTAGAGGCCAGGGATGCTGCTGAATACCCTACGACACACAGGCAACTCCCCACAAGAAAGAATTACCCAGCTCCAAATATCCAAAGTGCAGAGTTGAGAAACTCTGCTCTAAGTGCTTGGAAAAAACGAGGTTTTCCCTTCATCTGTGACCACTATTCACTAGCTACTCACCCTCATGTCACTCCTGAATTTTACTTTTAAAATTCATCAGCCAGGGGCACCTGGGTGGCTTAGTCGGTTAAAAGTCAGACTCTTTATTTTGGCTCAGCATGATCTCAGGGTTGTGAGTTCAAGTTCTGTGTCGGGCTCCCTGTTCAGCAGGGAGTCTGCTTCTTCCTCTCCTTCTACCCCTCCCCCTCTGCTCATGCTCTATCTCTCTCAAATAAATAAATTCTTTAAAAAATTCTTCAACCAGTCTTCCTACAAATCATCTTCCAGAAGCAGATTAAGAGTGATAATGGTGGGCACCTGGGTGGCTCAGTTGGTTAAGCGACTGCCTTCGGCTCAGGTCATGATCCTGGAGTCCCTGGATCGAGTCCCGCATCGGGCTCCCTGCTCGGCGGGGAGTCTGCTTCTCCCTCTGACCCTCCTCCCTCTCGTGCTCTCTGTCTCTCATTCTCTCTGTCTCAAATAAATAAATAAATAAAAATAAAAAATAAAATAAAAAAAAAGAGTGATAATGGCATTTACTGAGTTCTTACTGTGTGCCAGGTTCTGGAACAAGGAGTTTACATACTTTATGTCACTATTGTCCCCATTTTTCAGAAGAGAAGATTGAGGCTCCAGGCAATTGAGTAAGTTGCAAATGTCTATAAAACTGAAAATCTCAGGGGAAATCAATCCAGAATTCCAAAGTTTCTGCTCTTTAACTCAATGCCTTTCTTTCTTTCTTTCTTTTCTTTTTCTTTTTTTTTTTTTTTTAATAAGCTCTAAGCCCAATGTGGGGCTCGAACTCATGATGGCATGATCGAGTCACATGCTCCACCAACTGAGCCAGCCAGGCCCCCTCACTCAATGCCTTTCTAAGGAAACCAGCAGTATTCAATTCATTAAGCAATTGCTTTATATGCAGAATTCTATTTTTCATCATGAGAATTTTTCTTCTTCTGACAAAAAGTATTTGTTACATAAATATGACTTCGTAATTATGGTCATCCATCATTTAGAACAAACTTCATAGATAGATTTAAAAGCACAGGTATTTTTTAAACTCCCTCCTTTCCAAGAAAATTTATGTATTTTATATATTTTTTAAGATTTTATTTATTTAGGGACACCTGGGTGGCTCATTTGTTAAGCATCTGCCTTCGGCTCAGGTCATGATCCCAGGGTCCTGGGATTGAGCTCCGCATCGGGCTCCTTGCACTGTGGGGAGCCTGCTTCTCCCTCCCCCTCTGCCCCTGCTTGTGTTCCCTCTCTGTCTCTCTCTGTCAAATAAATAAATAAAATCTTAAAAAAAAAAGATTTTATTTATTTATTTTTGCGAGCGAGCGAGAGAGAAACACCACACGAGAGCATGAGCAGGGGGAGAGGCAGAGGGAGAATCAGACTCTCTGCTGAGCAGGCAACTCCAGACGGGGCTCGATCCCGGGACCCTGGGATAATGACCTGAGCCAAAGGCAGACGCTTAACCAATTGAGCAACCCATGCGCCCTATATTTTGTATATTTTAGTCTCAAATTTAAGGAATCTTTTCATTTTTGGAACTTTCAGACTAATGCATATAATGCTTTCAATGGCAGAACCAGAAGCTTGCTCTATCCTGAGATGCCTGTATTAAAAAAACAGAAAGGGAAAAAAGCAAATTTTGTAACATTTACGAGAGCATATTGAAATTTTTTTTATTCACCTGCCTGTCTCCTCCCTTGTCTTGTGTACAGGTTTTCGAATGCTACATAACAAATTAAAACAAACTTAGCAACTTAAAAAGCAGCCATTTATTAGTTCACAGGTCTGTAAGTCAGGAGTTCCTGCACAGCCACTATGGAACTGTGTTCTCTGCTCAGGGTCTCTCAAGGCTTACATCATGGTGTCACTCAGGCTGACTTCTCATCTGGAGACTGCAGAAAACCCACTTTCAAACCCATTGAGGTTATTGGCAGAATTCAGTTCCTTGAAGTTGTAAAACTGAAGGAAGTCTCATTTCTTTGCTGACTGTTGGCCAGGGGTTGCTCTCAGCTCCTCGACTCGGCTGCGTGGTCCTTGCCAGATGGCCCCTTCCATCTCCAGCATCATTAGTGGAGAATCTCCCTGATGATGAATCTATCTCATGCTTTGAGTCTCTCTCCAGGAAAAGCCCAGTCCTTTTTAACGTCTCACCTGATTAGGCCAGGCCCACGAGGACGATCTCCATATCTTAAGGTCAATTGATTTGAAATCTTAATTACATCTGTAAAATCCCTCACAGCAATACCTTGATTAGTGTCTGAATAATTGGGAGAAGGTGCGTCTATATCAAGCAGGCGTGGAGCTTGGGGATCAACTTAGAATCCTGCCTAGTTTATAGTCTGTAAATTCCTTGGTGGCAAAAATTGGGCCTTGTATGTCTGGTACCCAATGGATGCTCCATAAATGTTCACTGAACTAAACTGTTTTAAAGGAATTGGGAAATTCTGAAGTCAGGAAATTGTTACATGGGAGCATTAACTTCCAGGTGAGGACAACTCCCATCAGGAAAAATATAATAGGCAGTGCTCAGACTGCCTTTGGGCTGATCACTATCCTGACCCAGTCTGCCTCTACCAAAAGATTAAATGGAGTTTCTACTTTCAGTATGGGAATGCAGCTGCGATTTAGTAAGGGAAATCAAGGGAAAAAGAATTCCTATCCCAGAAATGTACAATAGAACAATTTTCCAGAATCACACCCATTCTATTGAGTAAAGGGTGTGTTCAGAGGGTTGATGGTGTCATGAGCTTACCTAGGCTAGTCTGCCAGCATTTTCAGGGTGGAACTACACATTATTCATATTTATATCCCTAGGGCTAGCACGGTGCCCGGTTCAAAAGACCAACTTTAAAGACAAAAGCTGATTGAACGCTTGTAGAATGAGTGCTATTTAACGTGTCTCTGCTAGTAGTCATTCAATTCCTGTGGGTGAGGGCTCTTCCAATGCATTTTTTGCAATCCGGCAATGCCTGTCCCATTCCTGGCAACCAGTGAGCATTCAACAGGTGCAATCATGGGGCTGTGTACACTTGTACACTTACGTACTTTCTCCTCTCCAAACTAGTAGTTGGTCATTTTAAGTTATGCAATATGAATTGAAGGTGAATAATATTCAAGCTAGTAGTCTTACTAGGCTTATTTCTAAGAAATATTCAGCTTTATGGTCACCCCCCCCCCCAAATCTTTCATCTTCCTTTCAAATGGATACTCATATCAGTGTCTAGTAAATGTATTTAGGAGAGACATTTTTTTTTACATCAATCAGAGGACAGAGCTTTGATTTCTGAAAAAGAAAAGCTCCGTTTCCCTTAGATTTTCTCAGCTCCTCCATTGCTAGCCTCAGACAAGATACAAGTTATCAGCAATTCTGTGGGCGTCCCCGGCACTTAAATCGCATTCGGGAAAACACTTTTGCCGACAAGGCCTTCTAACAACAAATAAACGCTAGCCAGGACTACGAGCATTCCCCGCTTCACTGTAAACTGGAAAGCCGCGGATTTCGGGTCCGAGCTGTGACGTCACCGGGCTGGTGGACCGCGGCGCCCGTCTCAGCCTCCTGTGATTGGCTGGGGCGCATGACGTCACGGGACGAGGCGGTGCCGGGCTCGGGAGGACTCCGGGATGCTCCGATGCTCCGGGTTCGCTTATTTTAAAAAAGAGAGAAAGAAAGAAAAAAAAGAAAGAAAGAAAAAGGGTGGTGGGGGCGAACCGAGGAGTCTGCCCCGCCCCGCCCGCCGCAAACCGCGCCGCCCGAGAGGGGCGGGCAGGGAGGCGGGACGGGGCGGAGCCGGGCGCGGCGCCGCGCCGTCCAGGCCACCGCCCACCCGGTGCACACAGCATGTAAACAGTCCCCGCCGGGAGGAGCCCCGGGACCGGAGGGAGCCGCGCCGTCCGGCCCCGCCGCCTGCCCGAGAGCCCGCAGAGCCGCGCGCTGCCCGCCCGGGAGGAGGGCGCCCGAGGAGAGAGGAGGGCGGGCGGGCGGCGGAGGGAGCGGGAGGCGGGCGGCGCGCGAGGAGGCTGAGCGAGCGGCGGGCGCGGCGGGCCAGGATGGATTTCCAGCAGCTGGCTGACGTTGCGGAGAAATGGTGCTCCAACACGCCCTTCGAGCTCATCGCCACCGAGGAGACCGAGCGCAGGATGGATTTCTACGCCGACCCCGGCGTCTCCTTCTACGTGCTGTGTCCGGACAACGGCTGCGGGGACAATTTTGTGAGTGCCGGGGGGAGGGACGGCTGCAGCGGGCGGGAGTGGACGCGCGGCCGCCTCCCTGCGCCCGAGCTGCCGCACGCCGGGGAGGCTGTGGGCGCGGGGTGGAGGCGTAACCGGCCCGGCGTGGCGGTGTCAGCGCTGCGTGGGGGGGGGGGGGCGCGGGGGGTGGTGGGCAGGGGCGCCCTTAGAACCCGGGAGCCGGACTGGGGCGGGCTGTTTCGGGGACGCAACCCTGCGGCCCGTGCTTGGTGCTCGGCAGGGAGCTTCTGCCGAGCGTCCCCGCCGCTCACCAGCCCGGGCCGGGGCGCACGGACCATCCCGTAGGGCCCGGAGTCTCGCGCTTCCTACACCCAGGCGTCCCGTCGGGGTGAGGAATCCCGTTCCCCTCCCCATGCGCAGACACAACTCCTCGAGTTGCCCCGCCCGGGAGAGCCCCCGCCCCCGCCCCCGTGTGATCCCCTGCGCTGCCGGTTTGGACACAAAGCCTCGGTCCACACTAGCGATGCCCCATCTCCTGGACCTTCTTTGCGGAATTACACCCCGGATCTTAAAAACGCACACGCGCGTGCGCGCGCGTGCACACACACACACACACACAGGCACGCCTATCCTCCCTTTCCTATGCTTCCATTGCTCCTCTGGGAGCTTCCAGCGAGGTGTGCGGGGCCCAAGCACGTTCCGTCCGGCGGAGGCGGCGGCCGAGGCCCTGGCGAAGCCCCTGGGTTTTTCCAGATGAGGGGAACCCCCCTCCCCCACCCCACTCCCGGCCCGAGCTGGGAGGGACCGGGACCAGGAACTGCGGGGTCCACCTCTTCCACTTTGTATCCTGCGCCCACTTGGGATCTTGGCGCTGACAGTTTAGGAAGGGGATGCGGCGGGCAGGGGAGTTGGGGTGGGAGGTGCGCAGAATGGGCGAGGATGGCGCTCCATGAAGTGTTTGTAAGGCCGGGGGAAAAAATAATGGTCCCCAAATGTAAGATGGAGGCGGCTGTGGGCTCGGGTTACTGTGTGGTCGCCGGCTGGAGCCTGGATCTGGCGCTGCTGCCGCCCCTGCGGACCGAGGTGGGGCGGCGCCGAGGCGCGGCCTGGCGCTGGCCCCTCAGGTGGGGGAGACAAAGCCGGGCCCAGGTCCCGGCCGCCGCGCAACCCTGCCCGCCGCGGGAAGTTCGCAGAGGAGTTAGAGAGACAGCAGGATCGCCTTCCTTGGCCCCCGAGAGACGAAGGCTTGTGTGTGACTTGCCGGGAAGGCATGCCCGTCCCACCACCGGCACCCTAGCCCCGCGGACGAGAAGAACACACCTGGGCCCCAGAATGGGGCACTAGAAGAGAGATGCCTTGGGTGCCAGCCAGATTTGAGTTCTGCCTGTGTGACTCTGGTCAGATGCCTTCCGGCAGCTCAGTTTACACATCAAAAAAATGGGCATAATACCAGCACCCAGGTGATCCATAGATAAAACACCTAACCTCTGGGCAAAACAGCAAAGGCTCCTCAGAGACCTGGGCTTCCCCAGAGTTTAGAGCTTGTCTGTCTTTCTTAAGAGCCTCAATTTTCTCGCCTGTAAAGTGAGGTTAATCAGAACACCTCCATCACAGGGACTTGTGAAGAGCAAGTAAACTATAAATATATGTAAGAACACTGTTACCTGTAGTTAAAATAAGTGTTATTTGTTATTGGGGGGAAATGGGAGATCGTTAAAAAGGGATTTACTCCACTGCAAACATGTGAGAAAACCCCAGGGTTATACTGGAAAGGGCACCAGTGTCCAACTAACTGCCACATTAGGGTTTGATTAGGAGTCCCTCCTAACCCTAGTCTGCCAAGTGGCCTTTCCCACTCCTTACTGTGTGAGATAGAGCAAGAATCACCCAAGGTTCTGGATTTTATGGGGGAGAGTTCCACACAGCCTTCTTGCTGGAACTGCTGGAGACATACCCAAAAAAATTACTCCTTGGAGAACCATTGTTGAGAAACATTATGTATATCACAACTTTTTTCAAGGCCATACAAAATATATTTTAAATGTTTTCCCACCTGTGTGAGTAAAATGCTTGAACATATTCACTCTCTAACAATTAAATGAAATAGATAAGGAAGAAAGTGGATGCAAGGAAAAAGTAATTCCTTGGGTAGATTGGAACATTCTTAAAGTTTCTGGAGGCCATAATGGACAGCATGCCAACCACCAGAGATTTCTTAGCCCAAATCTCTCCTCAGATCTGTCCCAGGCCAGGTTTGTCAAGCTGCCATTTGCCCCTAGTTAAAGGGACTCAGGCATGAAGTAAGTGTCCTGCCTCCGTCCTTTTCCTTTTCCCAGGAAAATCCTGTTAAGTATTAGAAGAAATCTGAGATGAATGGAACTCCCGTAATCCGAAGGATTTATTAACAATAAGAATATTTACATAGCTTTTCTCAATTTACAAAATGTTTTCACGTGACTCATTCATTCATTCATTTATTCATCAAACATTTATTGAGGGCTTGCTTTGCACCAGGCCAGGGCCACCTAGAATATAAATAGGATCTCTGCCCTCACTTTCCTGGGGCCATTCTCCCCATCTAAGGGGCAGTGTGGCACAGTGGTCAGACTACGTGGGCTTGCACCCCAGCCCCCATGTCTAACTGTGTGCACTGGGGAAAATTCTTTAATCCCTCTGTGCCATGATTTCCACATCTGTAAACAGGGAAATGATAACATTAGTACCTTTCCAGCAGGCTTGTTTAGGACAGTGCCTAAAATAGGGGTGGTGTTATTAGTGACTCTCTGGCAGTCTCCATATAGCAATCACTCTGGATCTATTTAAAATATAATCCAGGTCATGACCTATGATTCTCCACCTCACCTAAACTGACTTCCTATAACTTTTGACCCTAAAACCTGAGCCCTTGCCCTGGCTTCAAACCCCCACACAGTCTGTCTCCTGCCACCTCTCTGACCTCATATTAGACCAGTCTTCCTCCTTGCTTACTGTGTTTGTGCCATGCTGATTTTTCTCGTCCTCAGACATGCCAAGCTCATTCCTGCCTCAGGGCCTTTGCATTTGCTGTCCCCTGTGCCTAGAACATTCTTCCCCCACATCTTCGCATGGCTAGCTCCTTTATGCCATTCAGGCCTGGGAGAAAACTTCCTGACTACATATTCCCTCATCTCACCCTCTTTTATTCCAATCACAGCACTCATTAGTACTTTATACTCTCTTGTTTGTTTTCTGCCTTCCCCATGAGGCTGTAAGCTTCATAAGAGCTATGGCCTTATCTGTCTGATTTATCACTGGATCCCAGAACTTGGAGTAGTATCAGACCCGTGATAGGTGCTCAGCCCATGTGTGTAAGTCACTATCATACCACCATGCCTTCACCACGATAGTGAAGAAGGCAGATGTTAAATTTCAAGAATGCCAGCTTCAAAGAACAGTAACTACCACTTATGTGCAATTGACTATGTATCAGACACTGTTCTTTGTGTATACAGTAGGTACTTTGTGTATATGTGCTTGTTTAATCTTAGTAATCCTACAAGGTCCTCTCTGTGATTTTCTCCATTTTACAGATGAGGAAACTGACACATAACAAGGTGTACTAACTTTTCCATAGCTAATAAATAGTAGAGCAACTTGAACCATAGTCCTATACTGAAAACATAGCGTCCCAGGAATGACAGCTGCAAGGGCAGCTTCTTATTGGGCCTCACAAAAAGTCTGTGAGTTAGGTATGAACCCCATTTTGTAGGTGAGGAAACAGGCTCCATTGAAGGGAATCTATCCAGGACTATGCCTCTAAGAAATGACAGCCAGGACTTGAGCTCAAGCCCAGAGGCCTGTCATTTGCACCATGCAGAGTGTCAAGCCAGGAGCTCCAGGGGGCCTGGGGAACAAGGGCTTCCTTTTATTTTCCTTCCACTTTGGCAGCTCCTCAGTCCCTTGTGCACTGTTTCCTCTTCTCATCTCGCAGGCCACCCTGTTCACACCATCCCTTTCCGCACTGCTGCCCTGATTCAGGCCTGTCTCTATGGACAGTGCACAAGGTCAGCTCCTGGGATAAAACGAAGCTGCCTTTGCCCTCTATGTTGGGCAGTCGGGGACAGAGCCAGCCCTGGCTTGCTCTACAGGTGCGACAGGGAGGGGCCGAGAGCTCACAGACAGGTGGCATGCTCCCTTCTGCCAACACAGAAGGTCCGGAGGGTTTCGTCAGGCTGCAGGAGTGGGGTGTTGGCATCCACTAAGGTACCAGCCGGACAGACGGGCACGTGTGCATGCTCTCCTGGGCATGGCAGCACCAGCTGCTTTCCGTCCTTGTCGTAGGCCAGGAGAAAGGAGTTCTAAACCAAGAACGCTGCCCTGCGGCTCCCTGGCGCCTGGGTGCTCATGACTGGAGAAGGGGAGGGCTGCCTTATTGTCCTATTTTTTCTGCCAACCCATCAAAAACATGTTTGGATCTAAAATTTGGTACAGTTTATCCCTCCTCAATGTGAAAACAAAGATAGCAGTTGTCACTCTATTGAAGAAAAAAGGCTCTATTTATAGAAGGACCATGTGATTTAATTTTAAGTGCATGTATACATATATTTGTATATATATTCCCCCATTTTTGTTCTAGGCATGTCTCTATTCTTAACTATGTGACCAAATAACAACGTTTTCATTTTGGAGAAGAAAACAGAACTTGTCTAAATGAGATTGCATCACCTCATGTGGTGGGACAGTGGAGAAAAAGCACCTTCTTGTCCAATTTAAACTCACCCTCAGTTTCCTCCTATGTCAAATGGGGATAATCATACCTATATTACGGTATTATTGTGGGGATTGAATGAGAGGTCGTGGTAACTGTAAAGCTTACCACAATGGCTGTGCATTATTCATATAGAGATTCTTTAGGGGAAAGCATATGTCTTTAGTATATTCATAAAGTGGTCATCCTGAGGAGAGTGAAGTTATGCTAATATGAATTTCAACAGATGGGAAGAAGCACTCTGGGCTCCTGCTAAATGAGAGGCAGTCTGTAGGCTATCCCCTATCATCTTGCTAACCACACTGTATTATTATTTTCTGTGACTTACAAATGAAGGAACTGAGGCTCAGGTTGAATGTGTGCTCACCTCTGTTGATATCTTGGCTTTGCCCCTTGCTCTCTGTGTGACCACAGACAAGTTGCTTAACCTCTCTGAGCTTCAGTTTCCTCCTTGGTAAAACATACCAGTGGCCGGCACAAAGAGCAGGTCATAGGTATGGCCAGCCACACTCTTCTTACCCTGTGCAGAAGTATTTTGGGGGGGATGAGATGGCGTGTAGCTTTTCTCTTTTAGCATCTCTTCAGTGGACAGCAGTCAGTTTTGGGTTAAGCCACATTACTCAAAATCGACTCCCCGGTACTAATGATGGCAGAAACCCCACATGGCAGTCCTACAGTGAGAGTGAGGCCCCTGGCAATGAATTTTCACTCCGATGACTGAGTCCAGGGAGGAGAAACAGGTGTGTTCTTTGCCCCCCAGCCACCCCCCACTCTGCCTAAGCACCAGGAAGCCAAGCGCCATGCCTGCAAGTGTTAGAACAGTAGGAGCACACAGACTGTGCTCAGAAAGATATTTGCAGGATTGAATTACCATAGTGGTCTAAGACCATTTTTGGATGAGCTGGGTGTTCTCATCTATACTATAGAAAACAGAAAGGTGTTCATTTTCCTGTGTGCAGATGCCACGGTTCTAATGTCTTAAGCTGGACAAACTTTGATGCTAAACTCTGGTCCAACTTAATGACAGAAGGGCCACAGATGGCCTGTTTTAAAATCAAAGTTCTCATCAGGGATTTTCATCCCCGCCCCCAAATATGATTCGTCGAAGTTCTGCTCTGGTTCTGGTTCTCACAGTGTGGGCCCCAAACCAGCAGCATGAGCAGCACCCGGAAACCGGTTGGCAATGCAGATTCTTAGCCCTGCCCCTGGCAGTTGTGTCTTAATAAGTTGAGGGATGGGGAAGGGGGGGTGTTGTGGTGCTTGCTGTAGCTGGAGGACCACTGCTGTCCTCTCCTTCAGAAGCCTTCCCTTGGTATTCCTCCTATTATAAGGTGCCTTAGCTCTCACTGCATGGTTGGAAAGTCAATACATTCTGTACCTAGATTTATATTTGCCAGAGTTACATTTGTTCAAAGCCACAGGTTCTCTGACCTCTGCTATAGTTTTTTCATGGCCAAAGTGGCTGTTTGGTTGAATTTCCAAGTCGGAGTCATTGTGGACACACCCGGTGGTGCAGGGTTCTGGGTCTTCAATCACCCATTTATCTTTGTTTAAGACTAGACCCCAGGATCTGCTTTCAGGAGCATCAGCCCAGCCACCAGACATTCTGTTTGCCCTCTCCGGGTTTTAGAATGGGCCCCTCTCTTTTTCCTAAGAAATGACCCTCAGTCCATCACCTGTTCTGAAGAGATCATCTGTTTTTTCTGGGGGCACTGCCTCGGGCCACTGATGGAACCTCCTTCTCTGCATAGGCCTGTAGAAAGCCGTAGAGGCAGTCTGTGTCCCATCCACAGCAAAGGGCCAGGCCTGTTTCCCTGGCACTGTTGGTCCTAATCTCACTTGGTTTTATATTCTTCTCCTTCCATTGTTTTCTCTCTGTCCTTATTTTCCCAACTACCTTGTCTTTTATGGGTCTTTAATGACTGCCTTGATTCATTTCGGAAGGAAACAGTTTCAATAAATAAACCTGAATACTTTCTGTGATGAGCTCCTGTGGGTATGAAACAATTAGCATTAACTAAGGGATGTCCTTTAAGCGGCCACGAGCACCTGAGTTGGTCTGACTCCAAACCCCATGCACCCTCATGTTATCATAGGGGCAGGGATTTGCTTAAAACTTTGTTAAACCCACAAAACCAACACAACTGAGAGTTAGACAGCCAAATCAAGGAGATTTAGGCAGACTAGACAGAAGGTTCTTTAGCAGGTGGTAAGTCTTCCTGCTCCAAAATATATTCATAAGTCAGCAACTCCAGAAGCGGAGCAATGAAAATTGTGGCCTGAACACTCTCCTCACGAGGTTAGAAATGCCCTAGAGACACTTAGAGAACCTGTCTGATTTCCAAGCAGTAGTGGATATGAGGCAAGTCTGTTGCCTGAGTGATATACTTTCCTTAGTTTACTTTGTAATTTAAAGCCCAAATATACTTTCAAAAGTAGATATCCAAGGTTCTCATAGCTACACCGACTGGTGAATGAACTAGAACTCAGGTTGCCTTGGGTACTGTTCTCCGTGAAATCACAGTAGGTGTCTCATTTGCTCACTGCGTGCCCTTCGGCTTGGGACAGGTGGAAAGCCAGCCCATGCCCTTCCTCTCCCTTCTCCTGCCCACACAAAAGAGGTGAGAGGGTGCTTACGCCCACCGCCCACCATTTATTGAACATCCACTGCATGCCAGCCAGGCACAGTGCCAGGCACTTAATGAACTTTTTCCTTTTTCTCTAATTGTTACAAGCCTAGGAAAGGTAGGATTATAGTTTTCTGTTGTGCGGTGCTGGATATTAATCCCATCTTTCACTTGGTTAAGAATTTGAAACATGCTGGACCTTTAAAAAATGTGAGCATGAAAATGGGTGCTGAGCAGAGCTTATATGAAAGCAGGACTTTATTGTTCTTGCTGAATCCCTGCCGCTTGAGAATGAAGTGTGGTGATGGATCTAAAAGCACTTTGTGCTATTACACTTTTGTACAATGTAAGAGACTATTACATAAGTGGCATTTGGGTGGCTCGACAACTGTAAGGGTCTCTAATTAATAGGGAATTGTGTTTGAGCTATTGTCTAAAGTTAGGGAATCTAGAAGTTATCTTTGTTAGGTCGGGGCAGAAGTTCCTCCAGAAGTCTGCTGGAATTAGAGCAGTGCGTGTGTCAGAAATGGAACTTTACTTCTACAAAACACAGATAATTTGGGGGGGGAAATGGCACATTAGCACCTAGGTAGTCTCTTGGACCTGAGCAGTATTTTAAGTCTGTAGGTCCCGTTCTTAGAAATGCTGCCAAGGAGAAGGAAGGAGGGGAAATGTGTTTCTCGAGTGACTGACATAGAACTTTCTGGGGTGATGCCCTAATCATTGTATTAATGGAAGGGAGCAAGGGCGTGCTTGGCATAGACTATTTCTCCAAATAGATCTCGTCTCCTGCTGCCTCGTTTCTGCTCCTTGCTTTAATTTGCCAGCTGTCTTCCTCCCTCCCACGCCACTACACTTTTCCACCAATGGTGGAGCTGTCATGGATTGGTCCCCTCTAAACAGTGACTCTTGGTCAGATACCCTGACGTTACCCTGGTAGCCCAGCGCCTCTCCCTAGCTCAGAGATGCCGAGCGGGGGGTTCTGCACTTGGGATCCCTCAAGCCTGTTTCTTGGGCTTATTCCAGATCTTTGAACATTCTGGGAGAGACTTGTCTGGTCTTCAGGAGGTGCTAAAACAGATATCCTCATGCGGGAAAACAAACAAACAAAAAAACCAAACCTTGTCTAGCCTTAAGAAAAAATAAACCCTAAAACCGGTCTCCTCTTGGTGCATGTTACCATTGGGAAGCAAGCCCTCTTGGAGCATTTGTAAAGAACGTGAGCTTTCAGAGAGCCTTTGCTTCTCTGTGACCCCGGCAATGGCTTTTCTGGGTGTTCTTGTAAATTCATTTCATTTTTGTTTTGTTTTAATTCATTTCATCTTAAAGTAAATATACCATCACCCGCACTCACAGGCTCATCTGAGTAAAGAATGTCTCATTGCAAGTTAGTGGTTACAAACTATGCTTAATTAACCCCTCAGCTATAGTTGAAAGCGAGGTTAGAGATCCTGCAGGCTCTTGGTTCTTCCTCCCTGCTGCTTTAAAACCCCCCTTACCCAGCTCAAGAAGAAGGACTGTGGAAATTGTGGGTGGGGGACTGTTGATCACCCCCCGCCTTTTTTGCTACTGCTGAGCAGATCTGCTGGAGAATTGAGCAGGTGAGATTATGGACGGAAAGCACAGGGATTTTCTACGGGGTAGGCATTTTCTCATCCCCTTCAATGCAAGCGAATCAAGAATGAGCATCAGAATTTTACTTGGGAACAGAGGCCTTCAAATTTCTGTCATTCAAAAAAAAAAAATCTTTTGGGCTTTTCGAATTTCACACTAAGGGTAATGACTGTGTGTCTTTTTTTTTTTCCTCCCCTCCCCCCGCCCCTGGCTGTGGGCACATAGCACGTGTGGAGCGAGAGCGAGGACTGCCTGCCTTTCTTGCAGCTAGCACAGGATTACATCTCCTCCTGCGGCAAGAAGACGCTCCACGAAGTCTTGGAAAAAGTCTTCAAGTCTTTCAGACCTGTAGGTGCCTGCTTGGCTTCCAAAGCCATCTTGTTTTCTACAGTGATTGTGCTCAGAATTACAGGGACGGTGGGGAAAGTGGGCAAAACCTGGGATGACTAATTGTTTTTCTCTTGTCTGCTTTGTGGCTTAAAGATAGCAGCGAGGGGAAGGAGGGAGAGGGCGGGGAGGGAGGGGGGAACGGGATGTGACACAGCTGTTTGTTGCAGGAATGATGGTTATTTCTAGCATCACTTGAGAATCTCTGATAGGGTGGGAAGCAGACAGCCTTGATGAGACTTCTGAGTATTCCTGCTCTTGTCCAGTAGACTTAAGGCCAGAATGTTTGGAAGCGCCGTGGAGGTTCTCTTACCATAGTGAGGCCTATATTTGGGGAGCTGCCGGAAGGCTATATACAGGATGTGCTTCCATGTCTGTGGGTACGGAGAAGGATGAAAGTGGATACTGGTTGTGTTCTTCTCTCTTTTTATAAACTCTCTAGTAGAGAGCTTGCTTTCTGCCCGCCACCCCCCAACCACCCCCCCCCCCCCCCCCAGTGTAGGATTTAAGAATCTGTATATCCGGGGCTAGCTGACAGTTTGTTTTCATTCTAGCTGAAAAACGTGTAAAGTGAATTCTCACCCCTATTTTGAAGATGACCTCTTTCCCTTTATCTTTACTGGGAGGTAAAGTCACATTACTGGTGTCATGATACTCCTCCTCGCCCCCCCTCCAAGTTCAGTTCCCTGCCCACCATAAATTCTCTACACCTTCAATGATACTCGCTCTAGAATTTTTTTTCAGATCTTTTAAAAGAGTATCTACTTCTCTGTTGCAATTTTCAAGCTTGCCTTTCAGTGCTCTGAACATAGTGGGCATGATTGCATGGTCGTGTGAGAGACTGTCTGACGTTCCAGTATTTTAAGGTTTGTAAGTCTGTTTCGTTGCCTTTTGTTTCAACTGGCTCTCACTCTTGGTATCTGGTCTCTTTGCGTCTTGGATTATCTCTGTGTACTAGTTATAGTATTTGAAAATGTGTATTTAGGAGTAAATCGAAGTCTGAGATGATGGTACCTTCCTCCAGAGGGGATCTTGATCTGTTTCTGCTGGGGCTTGGGAGGCCCTATCAGCCTGAGATCACCTTAAAACGATTTAAGACATGTGGTTCTTAGAACTCTCCAGGTGATGAAAAACCAGGCTGCACGTCTGCTTTCTAGTCCATCCTTGTCCTGAGAGCTGTCTTATTAGTCCATTTAGGCTGCTGTAACAAACTATCAGAGACTGAGTGGCTTATAAACAACAGCCATTTATTTCTCACAGGTGCAGAGGCTGGGAAGTCCAAGATCAAGGTGCCAGTAGATTTGGTGTCCAGTAAGGGCCCACTTCATAGACAGACAGCTGTCTGTTCGCTGTAACCTCACATGGTGGAAGGAGAGGGAGATGTCTCTAGGGCCTGTTTTATAAGAACACTAATCCCGTTCATGTGGGCTCCACATTCATGACCTAATCACCTCCCAAAGATCCCACCTCCTAATACTGTCCCCTCAAGGGTTAGGATTTTAACATGTGAATTTTGCAGGGACACAAACATTCAGACAATAAGAGGTCTTTGGGATCTCAGCTTAAAGTGGGGATGGCTTATCACGGTGTGCTCCTTTGGAAGACCCTGGGTTTGACTTTGGTCCCCCTAGCTCTTAGAGTAGGCCAGGAATGCAGTAAAGTTTCGAGCTGTTTCTTTCTAGGTCAACAGATGCCCTCAGGACAAAAGCAGCTTTTTATGTTTACCTCTCTAGGTTCTAATTCTTCAATATATTTAAGAAGGCATTTTTCACATTTAATCCAGCTTTTTTAGTTCTCTGAGCAAGAGTTCGTCCCAATCACTCAATCCACCATTACAAGAAATAGAATTTCAGTGGCTTTTCTCACTCTCTGTGATCTGTATCATTTGTCTACCCAATTTGTTTTTTCTTTCTTAATTTTCTAAGCCTGCTTGGCTCATTCAGAACAGACTCGTGACTGAAAAGTACTGATCTATCCTTAATGCATTCCATATATATATATGTGTACCCAACTACTCTGTTCCAGCACTTAATTCAAACAGATGAAAATCTTATCCTTATATTCTAGTGGCGGTGGGGGGACAAGGTAAATAAGTCCAGCACATAAAGTATTAGTGATAAGTGCCAAGGAGAAAAAATGGGTAAGTCGGGGTAAGGCAGTAAGGAGTGTCAGAGGTACTGGATTTTTTTATTAGGAGACCAGAGGAAGCTTCACTATGAAGTTCACATTTGAGTATGACTTGAAGTGTGAATCATGAGGAAATCTAGGGGAGAGCTTTCCAGGTAGAGAGAACAGCAAATACAAAGGCTGGGAGGGGGGCGGAGGTGGGTGGGGAGAAGAAATCAGTGTTCAGGGAACAAGGAAGGGCTTATGTGGCCCGAGTGGAAGGGTGGTGGGGAAGAGCAAGAGAGGAGCCTGAGGTATTTCACAGGTTTGCAGGTCACAGAAGGATTTAGGTTTTACTCTGGTGTGACGGGAGCCATCGGAGGAGTTTGAGTGCAAGAGGGATCCGACTTGGGGTGCCTGGGTAACTCAGTTGGTTAAGCATCTGCCTTTGGCTCATGTCATGATCTCATGGTCCTGAGATCAAGCCCCGTGGTGGGCTCCCTGCTTGGCAGGGAGTCTGCTTCTCTCTCTCCCTCTGCCCCTTCCTCCGCTCCTGCTCTCTCCCAAATAAATAAAATCTAAAAAAAAAAAAAAAAAAAGCCAGAGGTATCTGACTTCACATTTTGAAAAGCTCCCCCGTGACCAGTTGAGAATAGGCAGCAAGGGGCGGGTGGGAGCAGGGGACCAGTGCGGAGGCCGTTGGGTCGCACAGGTGAGAGGATGAGGGTCACAGTGAAGGTGGAATGAAGGGGTCAGACTCTGGACTTGCTGGCGGGGCCACAAGTGGGGAGTGAGAAAAAGAAGGCAAGGATGATCCAGAGTTCCTTGCCTGCGCAAAGAAGGGAATGGCGCTGTCCTTTACTAAGATGGGGGAGGCTGCAAAAGGAATAGTTGGGCGCCCATACTACCAGGAGCTTGGTTTGGGGCACGTCACTGTCAGAAATGCCTATTAGACATCCAAGCAGAGATATCAAAGTAGGCAAATTTTTTTTTAAAGATTTTATTTAGTTCCTTCACAGAGAGAGACACAGCGAGAGAGGGAACACAAGCAGGGGGCGTGGGAGAGGGAGAAGCAGGCTTCCGGCCGAGCAGGGAGCCCAACATCAGGCTCGATCCCAGGACCCTGGGATCATGACCTGAGCCGAAGGCAGATGCTTAACGACTGAGCCACCCAGGAGCCCCCAAAGTAGGCAAAATTTTTAAAAAATTGAACCCCCCCAGGAGCACCTCGTGGCTCAGTCGGTTAAGCATCCCACTTGATTTTGGCTCAGGTCATGATCTTGTGGTCCTGGGATGTAGCCCCCCCGCCCCCCCCGCAAGGCTCTGTGCTCAGCGGGGAGTCAGCTTCAGATTCTCTCTCCTGCTCACTCTCTCTCTCTCAAATAAATAAATAAAATCTTAAAAGAAAAATTGAACCCCTCAAGTCTTAACCAGAAAAAAAATCTATTCGCCAATGAGATCCACTTTGCAGCTGGTGTCCTCATGGGGGTTGCATTCATGGCCCCACCACCTGGTTTTCTTCCTGCGCCCCTTCTCCTGGATGGCGAGCAAAATTCCTACAGAATTGGCCTCACTGGAGAAGGCGAGCTCCCGCCAGAACTCGTTTTGCTGTTTTTCTTTACCAAGAAGACCTGGCCGCGTTTCGGCAACTAGGCAGCCACACGGAGAGGGAAAGAAATGAATGCAGTCCAAGAAAATCCAGGTGCATAGCTGAACGCAAGTGGGTTGTTTGAACATTTTCTTTCAGATTCTGCTGCCGCGTGCCCTGGAGACACACAGACTTGATCTGATGTCGGACTTCCAGGGTCCCCTTCTAGAGCAGAGCCTGACATTCTAGGCAAGGCTGTGCTCCCCAGGAGAGGAGGCTCCCCGGTACAGCGCCCCTCTGGTGGGGGAGTTGATAATGTGCCAGGCGCCCTCTGGCTGGGCTATTTTGCCCCTCAGGGAGAGGCGGGTGGGAGGGCCGGGCAAGGTGAAGTGCAGGCAGGGCTTTGGGTTTCCCTCAGCCAGGATGTGCCCCAGGTTGGATGATTCGAGGAGCATGACAGCCCACAACAAGGACCTTCTGCTGGAGGTCCACAGGAAACTTTCCCCGCTCTCCTCCATTCACGGGTGTGGTTCCTCCCACTGCTGCTATTTGTCTGTTGGTTTCATGTAAGGGAGCTTTGTGTTTAGAAATAAGACCCAGAGGGGCACCTGGGTGGCTCAGTCATTAAGCGTCTGCCATCAGCTCATGTCATGATCCCAGGGTCCTGGGATCGAGCCCCGCATCCGGCTCCCTGCTCAGCGGGGAGCCTGCTTCTCCCTCACCCCTCACCCCGCTTGTGCTCTCTCTCTCTCAAATAAATAAATAAAATCTTAAAAAAAAAAAAAAAAGAAGAAGACCCAGCACAAGGGCTTGCCCAACTTTGCACACTGTGCTTCCCCCCTTCTCCTCTCGTGTGTGCCTTCCCCCCACCGAAACGAGCAGTATCACAGTCAGAGTCCTCCCCCGACACGTAAAGAAATCTGTTGTTGGATTTGAAAAGCAAAAAAGGTTTTTCTTTTCCTTTTTCTCCATCTCACTCCTCCTCTTTTTTCACTATTTCTTCATCCCATTTTCAACAAAATATATTGATCATTTGCTCTTTGCCAAACACCACTTTGGAGAGTGAGGAGCAGGATGCAGTGCCCAGTTCTTGCCCTCGAGGAGCTGACTTTCTGGTAGGAGAGACAGCCATGAAAACGTACGTGTTACAAGGCAGAGTCCAGACACTCTCCTAGATACTGTGCAGAATTAGCAAAGGAGTTCCATTCCCCGCTGTGCTTACTCCACTTTGGGGAAATATTTCCTAAGAGGACGTTAGTGACCTTGTACCGCAGGGTGTTGTTGGTAGTCTCTTTACCTAGTTGTGGAGGCTCAGGATATTACATGTTGAGGAACCCAAGCTTGGTGGGCAGGCCGCTCTGGCACTTGCTGGCTGTGTGACCTTAGCCAAGTTACTTAACCTCTCTGTTTCTCATTTTCTTCACTTGTATAATTAGGAGACAAATGATGATCGTTCCCTCAGGGATCTATGAAGATCAGGTGATGTGGTTCTTGTCAAGTACTTAGTACACTACACAGGCTCAGCACTGAATGAATGCTGGCAGTGATCTGGACGGGATGAGCACACGAGGCAAAATACTGTTGGGAAGTGAGTAGGCCTTAGTGAAACCTTTTGCAGGACTCTTAGATTTTTGTTGGAGAGAGAAAACAATTGCTAAGTGATTTCCACACACGCTTTCAACATGTGATTTCAACACATGATTTCAACAGAAGCATCCAGCTAAGGTAAGGGATTTTTAGGGAAGTATTATTGGGGTATTATAGGCAGAAGTTTATCAACACTGGTTTTGGCAAAATAATAAACATCCACATTCAGTACCTCATCCATGCACCTCACTGGTTAGAGGCTGGTGCTGCAGGGAGGACAGAAGCAACCATCCCCTAGAGGGGCATATGAGCAAAGAGCCTCTGGGCGACGGGCTTACGGCTGATACTTTTTTTCTTTTCTGTATTTCCTAAATGTTCAGTGCTGTCACAGAAAACAGTATCAGAAACTATGTTGTGTTTTTTTTCAAACCTATATTGTCTACAGTGTGTAAGAAGGGCTAGGGGGGCGCCTGGGTGGCTCAGTCATTAAGCGTCTGCCTTCGGCTCAGGTCATGGTCCCGGGGTCCTGGGATCGAGCCCCGCATCGGGCTCTCTGCTCCGCGGGAAGCCTGCTTCTCCCTCTCCCACTCCCCCTGCTTGTGTTCCCTCTCTGCCTGTCTCTCTCTGTCAAATAAATAATAAATAAAATCTTTAAAAAAAAAAAAAAAAGAAGGGCTAGGAATATCCGATGTGAGTGGGCTCACTGAGGAGCAAAGTGCCGGGCAGTGGCTTCCTGAGAAGCTGAGACCTGGAGACATGGCAGGATCCAGACGGGCTCAGAGGGGAGGAGAACTGGCCAAGAAGGAAGTCCAGAAGGGCGCATCATGGCCCCGCAGCTCAGAGTCCTCAGAGATGCCCCCTGGGTGGGGGAAGGTGGCTCAGCCCTGCCCTGGCCTGTCGGGCTCCCCTGCCCTTGCGGCCTGCAGCAGGTCACTTGACCTCAGTGTCCCCATCTTTAAAACGGGGGTCATGCCTGTCTTGCTGTCTTGTGGATTCTTGTGGAGCTTCAAAAGCAGACTAAGAGTGCAAAGGACTGTCAGAGCCCGTTCACACTGCTGAGGTTCGTCTCAATTTCTGGTTCCCTGAGTGAATTCATGACTCTGGATGCAGCCGGGCAGCTTCCCTCCCAGAGGGACACACCTTTGGCTCCTCCTCCAGGGGCCTCCCAGCTTGGACCTCGTTCCTGCTGGAACGTCCTATCCAAACGTACCTGTATGTAAATGACAGCACCGAGCAGGCTGTCACTGGCATCTGCGAGCGGGCAGGTTTCTCCCTGTCATGCAACCAGTAAAGGCCTCAGAGACACCCATCAAGAGCCTTGATAAATGCGAATTGGAGAATCACTGGAGTCTTACATTTTTCTTGTTTAAGTGGCCCTTGGTTGACAATTGCTGGTCATCACATGATTGAGCTAGGTAATAAAATAGCGGTTATGGATCTAAATAATGGTGATTGTGCCATTTATTTTTTTCCTCAGTGTTTTCATATCTTTTATTTACTGACAACTGAAAGGCTTCCCCTCGTTAAAAAACAGTTCACAAGAGAAGAGAGAGCTCACTGTTTCCAATTGAGCTGCAGAATCGAACCTTATCGTTGCCCTTTCAGTTTCTCTCAAAGCTTTATTTTATTTTATTTTATTTTATTTTATTTTATTTATTTTATTTTATTT
>NC_058414.1:60090096-60156893 GCF_002201575.2 Neomonachus schauinslandi
ATTTTATTTATTTTATTTTATTTATTTTATTTTATTTTATTTTATTTATTTTATTTTATTTTATTTTATTTTATCTTGGACTATTACTCCTCCTCCTCTTACTAGCGCTGTGGACATTAGGGTCGTGAGGCATCTTTTATAACAACATTGTGTGCTGTTCGGTTGATGTTGCTTTGATGGCCCTATGTGGAGTTAGAACCCATGGTTCCCCATGTTTTCTTGCTCTCTTTGACCCTGGTCCCCTCCCTGGGGTTGCTGTTCCAGCTCCATGTTTTTTCTCTCAAAAAACAGACACTTCTTTCTACCAGCAAAATTCCCCTAGTTCTAGCTCGTGGGCCTGAGCAAGATTAATATTTTCAGTTTACCAGTAATGGGTGAGGAACCAGGGATTAAACCCCACAGGAAAACCCTTTGTGACCCAGAAAAAGTCCAGTTCTTGCTTCTACTCTTATCGTCTGGTTAAGAGCCTGGAAGAAGAGAAAGAATCCACCTGTGGGAAGCTGCCCCAATGGGTCAGAAAGTCTGATAAGAAAAGATTATGCACTCATGTGGGTTTTAGTAAAAGACATTGAATGTTGATAAGCTTATCATAGCTTTTGTTTTCTGCTCACGTATGAAATTTCAAACGTGTGTATATTTTAGGAAATACAATGGCTCCTGAAAGTAAGAGAGTACTTACTCGTCTTGCCCATTTGGGTCTTATATCCATCTTGCCACCTACCCCTTTTTTCTCCTTTTTTTCAGACTGACTGACCAGGATCTCGTTGTAGGTTTCTTGGTACCCCCAGCATCATTGATCATTAAGATAAACAGTGGCAAATTCCCCAAAGCTCTAGGGTAATACTTAATATCCAGAGTATGTTTTTGGACCAGTGTATCCCCATCACCTGGGAGCTTGTTAGAAATGCAGAATCTCAGGTCACACCTGAGACCAGCTGAATCACAATCCACATTGTAAGTAGATCTCTGGGTGAATCACATACATAGTAAAGTGCTCCAAGGAGTCCTCTGGAAGGAGCTTCCAGGGACCTCTGAAGTCATAAGACACTTGCTAAAAGCACCCTAGCTAATTGTGCCCTCCAAAGCAGAGACGTCCTCTCCCTTTCTTCCATAGACACACTCTAGCTCCCTGTGCTGAGCGAGGGCCACCTTTGGAGACAGCAGATGCGAAATGCCAACTAAATGTGTCCTCAGCTAGTTTGCCCCACTTTCTCAAAGACCTGGAGTGAGTCCTGAAGATCACTGATATTCTCCTGGGTCTAAAGAACTTTCATTCTCAAGCATTGGCATTTCTACCTTTCAAGTACAACCCTGTTTGGGTGGATGGGCCCCAGAAGTTTTTATGTGATCATAAGTTGCCCAAAGGCACCTTCATGCACAGCAAACCCCTGGAAATGTCAACACCATTGTTCAGGGTTAGCATAAAGATTTTCCAGTCAAGTGAAAAAATTTTACTGAACAGAATTAATGATTGTGACTATTAAAGTAATTTAAGTATATCAGATAGGATTTCTTGGTCTGTATCCTTTTCTTTATAAGAATGTATACATGCAGTAAAAGCAAGAACCCCAGAATCCTTACCAGTCTGTTTGTATTCCTGTGTTTGGCATATCTTCTTGACTCTTAAAAATTTGGATCCAAGAGCGCCTGGGTGGCTCAGTCAGTTAAGCATCTGACTCTTGATCTCAGCTCAGGTCTTGATCTCAGGGTTGTGAGTTCAAGCCCCACGTTGGGTTCCACGCTGGGTGTGGAGCCTACTTTAAAAAAAAAAAAAAATGGATCCAGAAGTTAAATGTCAACTTAACCTGCCATAGATGGGACTAAAGACAGGTGGGAATGCTGGGTTATTACTTGTCTGTATAGTATTCTTTGCAATCCCAGGCAAATTATAGTTCTAGTGCTTTTTCTGTTCTCCTCTGTGCTTTTCTCAATTGTACATACTTTAAATGTAGACATTAACGTTGCGCATTGAATTTTTTAAAGGGTGTGTTACTCAGTAGAAGACATTGAAGCCTCCAGCTGTAGGAACAGCCCTGGCAGCTGGAAAGGAATCTCCCGGGTACCTGGTGGGTGAGGTTGTAGTCTGTGATCTGATGGCCTGGGTTTGAATTCTGGCTCTGATGCTAAGGGACTCTATGCAACTTACGCAGCCTCGCTAGGTCTTATCTGTAATAGGGGGATAATACCTACCCCATAGGGCTGTCGTGAAGACTAACGGAATTAGTATATGTAAGGCTGCCTAACTCTGTGCCTAGCAGACAGTAACATAACCAATATTAACTATCATTATTAAATCTGAAGTATGACCAGGTTGATCTGTTGAATGGCACGCTGGCTGTGAGTCTGAGAATCAAGTGAGGAGGCTAATAGAGTTGAGTTTCTTACTCCTCTTCCTGCTTGTTGTATACTGATTTACAGTGAGCTTGTTCAAAAGCAGCACAGCCGAAGGGAAAGGGAGAGGCAGGGGCTGGAGGCCATCTCCCCTTGAATAACTGCTGTGCTTTAAAACGAGAAGCCAAGATAATAGGACCTAACTCACGAATTCACCTAAGGCTCTACAGCTTGCAGCCCATGGCCACATTCACTTTCTCATTTCCTCTCCGTAGTTTCTCTGGACATAGAGCAGGTGTCATGGTTCCCACTTTACAGAGAGGGATGCTGAGGTTCAGCAAAGGGAGTGGCTTGGCAGAGGTCCCCAACTAGAGCCCTGGCTTCTGGATGCCGGGTCCAGTGCCTTTTCCACACAGCCTCTCAGTGAGTCTGCAGACCCTGCACTATGATGCCTTGGAAGTGGGGAAGGCCAGAGAGAACTGCTTCTGTTCTTTCATCCTCCTGGAAGGGTCAGGAGTGGGCAGTTCTGGAAATCGCATCCCAGGGAAGGGCCTTACACGTGCTGATGCTCTAGACCTGAAACTATGTGCTTTGGGTTCACAGCAAAGGGAAGGTGGGGAGCTAGGCAGAAGAGAAGTGGTAATGGTTTCATACTTGGCTGACTGGGACCTCTTCTACAGAGCACCCTAAGCCAAGGAGAGGAAGGGTGTTGAGGGGTGCCTATGGTTGGGGCCCGTGTGAATTACTCAAGTGTATCATGAAAAAGAATAACCAGTGGTACGTGTCTTTAGGACAGGATGGCAGTTGTGTAGATGTGTGCCTCGACTGTCCTCTCTTTACCCATGGCTGCATGGTGAATTGACCACAGTCTTTCCCACTGAGCCTTGGAATCCTCAACCCAGGGCTCCAGACAGCCGCTACCCCTCAGATCTGTTAAGTGAGAGGGAACCCATTGGCCATTCCTCTTTTAAGGGGTATCCCTTCAGTGCAGTGAGGAGTCACATTTATTGTTGAATTAATGCATCCTCTGTTGGCATCTAGGTGATTCTGGGGTTCTCGGTAGGGGCAACGATATTTCTTGTTTTATCAGCAATTTGAATATCATCACTCATTCGACACTTTTACCTTGCTGTGTCACCAAGCAGCTCTTCAGATAAAAAATGGAACATAAAATACTCGCCATCTGTGTTCGTTGTAGCCATCTTTTCTCTCTCTTCAGAGACGAATGTTATCTTGTGTTCATTCCACCGAGATGTGAGAGGGTGACAGCAGGAGGAGAAAGGGGCTTCTCGCTTCCCCCAAGCACACACGAGATTGCTCCACACTGTCCAGGCTAGCGGAGATGCGCTCCTCCCTCCCCGCCCCTCCGAGTCAACAGTGGCCGTTTGAGACAGCTGCGGTCCTCTGGGCTCGAAGGGGAAAGCGTGTGTCTACAGCTGGTCATGCCTGTCCTGCCAGGCCCCATGTAGAATATGACCAAGGGCCTGGCAGATGATCTTGTCCGGAGTGTGTTCATAGGGCTCTGGGAGACCCGCAGGAGTTGGGGTTGGAGAACTTCAAGGGAAAAGCATTATTTCGATTGGGACCTAGGGTTTCCTCATGTCAGCATTTGGGCAGGGGATGGGAAGAAGGGGAGGGGTCGCAGGGCACTGGGGAGGCAATGCAAAGCAAACAGAATGGTCCATCTTACTGTAGGGGCTTCAGGCAGTTAGCTTGGGTCCCAGGGCCATTCAGTGAAGTTGCCTGAAAGTGACCAGTCGAGGGGGCCACCATGTGAGAATGTCAGGGCCACGCTCAGACTAAATCGGATGGAGGAGCTGGCTTTTCATTCATATTGATCGGGCCCAGCGAACGGCACTTCGTTTCCAAGCAAAGACCAATCAGTGCTTTAAGAAAATGTTTCCTGGGTATTTGTTGTGAATTTCCCCGATGATAATTATAGAGCCTTTGGAAAATTTTACAAAAAGATAAAAAGGAAAAAATTTACCCATAACCACGCTGCCTGAATCAATACTCTTAAAATTTGGATGTATCTCATTCGAAGTCTTTTTTGCTATGGAGTTGTGTATAAATTTTAAGAAAATCTGTATCGTAATGAAAATGCAGTTTTTACCATGCTCTTTTTACACTTATGAGCATGTTTTTATATCAAATTACTCAAAATACTATTTTAAATAGGTATATAAGATCCCATTTTACAGATGCACCGTAATTTAACCAAAAAATTAAACATTTCAGTGGTTTTCACATTTTTACATATGTGTTATAAATACTAGCAGCACATGTTTTTTGGGAAGAAAATATAGAGGGGGATAGATTTTTGACATCTTGATGGAACAGTCAGTACTGTTCATTGTACTACGGCTGACATCCCGTGTGTGTGTGTGTGTGTGTGTGTGTGTGCGCGCGCACATACATACTATATTATTCTACGTTGGTGGTCTGTGGTGCCATGTTTTGATACTTAAAAGTAGAGAGTCTCCAGGCTCCCCAATAAAACCTGGCCCTTTGGGCACCAATCCATTGAAGGATTGACATTTCTCATCTAATATGTTCATAAAAATAGTTGTAGGGATGGTTGACTCCTGTGGGAAATCCACAGCTGCTGTGCTAAGTCCTGTTAAATGCTGTTGAATTTAGATCCGATGTCTTTGGTTATCTTGCTGCCCACGGGCCATTTGGCACTCATGGCTGGTTCTCTTCTCTCTCCTCTAGTTACTGGGGCTTCCGGATGCAGACGATGATGCATTTGAAGAGTACAGTGCAGATGTGGAAGAGGAGGAGCCCGAAGCAGACCACCCCCAAATGGGGGTCAGTCAGCAGTAACCTTCCGAGGGCTCCCACCTGAGAAGGAGAGTGAACCCCCTGGTACCTGAGGTGGGGTTGCGTGTTCCTGGGTTAGCATTTTTGCATTAGCACTTCGAAACAGGACGTCTGACTCCCAGCATCCAAATTAAAACTAGGTACCTTTTTATTGACCGCAAAATATCTGGGATGAGCTTTGCTCAGAAGTGACCTGAATTTTACTCCCGTTTCAGTGGGTTTCTATGGGGTTGTCTCGGTAGCCTTTGCCATTTTGAATTTAGAGTCCATTTTGTGGCTGACTGTTCTCTCTTGAGTTTGTGTTGGAGAACTAACATTACCTGATTCGAATGTAGAGAACTCTGAATGTATTAAGGATATGTTTTGAGTCCTCAAAGGTGACATTATTGAGGGAAAGCATGACAGAGAAGAAATGCAGTCTGCACTTTTTATGTACTTTTTAAATGTCCATGAGTGAAGGAATTTGCTTATAAAGCATGAGTTTTAATATCTAGTCATTAAACGGCACAAGTGCAAATACAAGGGCAGAAAAGGATAATCACTTAGCTTTGGATGAACAGGGGAAGAGAGGCAGAGAAGCCTTTGTTGAAGTGTTCTGCCATTACTAAGTTACCTGGATAGATAGCAGCTGGTTCATGGTTAGTATAAACATTACTTTGCATGTTCAGTTATTTTAAAACATGCTAATTCCAAAGCCTCTTTTGAAATCTAATAGTGGAAAATATCAATGGGGTGACAAATGATTGATTTCTTTAAAATTTCTATAAACTGTCCCACATATGAAATGAAACATTTACATTCTCTCTTTGTAACCGGATGGCAACTTGTTAAATCATGAAAACATTCAGAATCCAAGTGCCACTTAAACTTTGAAGCCATAGATAAATTTAATGGGGGAAATAAACCAGGATAAAATTTTTTCAAACATATGATGAAATTCTTTAATTTCTTAATTTGTCTTTTATTCCTTAAAAAAAAAAAAGGTCAAGAAAAGGATCCCACTGTATAATTTATTTAAAAAACTGTAATCAAGTCCTTGGAGGGACCTAACTGTAGTGAATTTTTAAAGCGATATGAAAGTGGGAATCTTGCAGTCGTGGGTTAGCTTGGTTCAAATGGGAAGTTTCAGTGATCAAAATACTAAGACAACTCACAGAAACAGCTACTTAATAATTGGAAACACTGCTGTCATTACTTAGCCAACAAATACTTACAAGGGAAGTCCTTTGTAATGCTAATGTGGAATTATTTAAAGTATTCATTTTCTTGGACCCTTCTGGATCTCTCAAAGCGGAATGCCTCTTTCACAACCCTTGACTAAACATAGCATCTGGGGCGGGAATGTTTTTAACATGCATACACATGCCTGTTAGGTTGTCATAGTTTGGGACTTAAAAAAAAAAAAAAAACAGCAGCGGGCACAGAGTTTCTGGGAGTCTTGTGTATCTTCCAGACATGTCAGTATTAACCTGGTGATCTCTCCATTTTCTGCTTGATTGATTGGTGCCATGGAGAGTGCGGCTACTTGTGGTAGAACAGGGTACTGGCGTTTTAAGTCATGGTGGGGAACGTACAGTGGTTTCCATCCATGCTTCAGTATCCACATTTTTCCTTTTCTTGGCAGAGCGTATTGAAGGTTAATTTCAAGTGAAATGAATTTCCTTCCGAGTAGCCTATTCCCACCGCAAACCTTGATGTTTCATCCAGCAGGGTGAGCATATTCTGTGCTTTGCTCCCTTGCCTGTGTCCCCATTGGCTCCGTACCTGAGCGCAGGTAGTTGTGAGCTGCATTCTGTAGATAGCACTCGGGTTTGGTAACCTCTGTTTTAACACAATAGGCTGAAAGAATGACTTCTGCCACTGGGATGAAGAAGCTTGACTAGCTTGCTCCATTTGAAGGTAAACTGGAATTTTATACGTAGAGGCTTAAAAGCTCAATTTACATATGTTTGCAAATGGAACGGACATTAATATAAAATGTATTTTATGAAAAAGCGTTTAGGCTTTGACCAAATGCATTTTGGTATTATTATGTTAATGTTCTATTTATAAAAATTGAACTGAGATCAACTCAGCCATTCAGTGGGCTGAGGAGAAATCTCGTCTTTGTTCTGCCCCAGGGGTTGAGGATAACAGTACTGTGTGTTGCTTACTTTCATGGCAAAACCCCAGAAGGCATTAGCAAATCGCACCGTTTCCTCCAAAACTTCCTTGTTTTCTGATGGTGCACCGCCCCGGCTGCCCTTGCTGCCGCACATGCCCGTGCCCGCGCTCCCTCCCACCGGCCGTGGGTTCGCTGTTCGGCTTGTGTGCGGCATTAAAGCTCGCCTGGCGCAGAGCTCCCCGCCCCCCATGGGCAGTGAGGCGGGCAGCCGGCAGCCGGCGTTGTTTGGGAAGAGGTTCCGTGTTTTGACAAATTCCTGACTTTCACAAACAGATAAACACTTACAAAGAGGCAGTGTGGTGCGGTGGGAAGAGCATGGACCCGGGAGTTGGGAGAGAGACTTGGGTTCCAGCCCTGGCTCTACCAGGGACTGCGTGACCTTGGGCAAGTCCCCCAACTCCCCTGAAACAAGGGCTGTTTGCCCTTCCTGCTTTCACCACTGTCGTTCCATACCTGCCTTATGGTGTGTGTGTACTAAGAGCAACAGTCAAGGAAACTTTTAGGGAAAGGAGAAGGAAATACGTTTTGAATCTTGCCGGGAGGCAGTCCTGAGCGTGCTGGCCACAGGACTACCTTAGAATATGTTTCTGCTGGTCTGTGAGTGTCCGGACCCCCTCGAGCCTGATCCTGAGGGGCTGATGACTTCCGGTTCCTTAGGCGGAGGACAATGTCAGGCCTCAGAGATGCAGAGACAGACTTGTCACAGAGGTGCAGGCTCTGTCTGCTGAAGGCGTGGGTTTCCCTTGTGCCCCGACAGACTGCGGCTTTGGAAGTGGAGTGAGTTTGCATGAAGAAGAGCTGGGAGAGAGTGAAAGAGGAGTACTTTGACTTTCTGTCCTGTCATCCAGGAGAGAGAACGAGGAGTGAAAGAGAGAGACTGTGTGTGTGTGTGCGAGAGCGTGTGAGTGTGTGTGAATGTTGGGGGGAGGGGGATGACTGATGGCCTGTTGATCACTGTGGGCCAGCCGTGAAGTCCTGCCTGTGATAACCTTACCAAACCTTGATCCTGGGTTTGAGTGAATCACAGAGACATTTTTCTTATGGCCGCCTAGTCACTGGCTCTGCCTGAGAGTCATACTGAGCATACTTTGGGGAACCGGAGGATGAGTTAGGGAGCGAGGTGGGACCCCACACGACACCCGCCACCACTCCGGCTCTGTTACACTCACGTCTCCCAGGCTCGTAGCAGTACGTAGGACTTTGGGTTTTTTTCTTTTTTTTATATGACTAGAACATGAAAAGTCTCATATTTAGGAATTTTCCCTGTGTCCTGGTGCCAGAATTAGGTTTCCAGGGTCCTTAAGTGAAAAATTTCTCTCCTCTCATGGCTACTGTCATTTTTCACATACAAATGGAAACTTTTCCTCCAGCACAGCGACATCTCTAAAGATTGTGTCTGTCTCATAAGAGCACAAAGTGTGTGGACCTCGGGGAGCTATGCTTCCAGAGCATCGCTGGAATTTATATTTTAGAAATCTACCCTGCATATTAAAATTCACAAGTTGGGAAACTGATATGAACAAATCTGATTTCCCACGGTTCAAGAGGCAGGAATAGGAATAGGCAGGACTTACTCTGGGGTGGGAGGAGATGAGAAAGGGAGAATGGGAGAGTTAGGGTCTAATTCTTTTAAAAAAGAGAGAAAAGAAGAAGCCGGAAGACAGGTATTATGTACGCGACAGGAGAACTGTTTTCACGGCTGTCCCACTAGGAGCTGGCTTTCCTCAAAGGGGCTGCCTGCACGTTGAGAGGCAAGGCCCGTGTTGGGGATGGATTTGTGGCTCTACAGATGCCCCACAGCCAAGGACACAGCAGGTGTCCCGCAAATCTGGTGTGGTTTCCCTCAGTAAACCCGCTGTCAGCCAGAGAAGCCCGTCTTTCCCAAGTGCGACCACATCTGCGGGCTCCAGTCACCTGGCAGGTGGCAGGTGAACCAGACTTGATCTTGCTCTCAGTGTTGTTGAGGCCATGGGTCAGGAATGCCCTCGGGGGCTGGGCGGCAGAGCCCGCCTACTCCACTTGCTTCAGGGCTGTAGAAAGAGCACAGTTAAAACTCAAGTGGATCACAGATCCCTCTTCCCTATAGCGACTGTCAACCCCAAAGAGGGGCTCTGCCTACTAGTCTTCAGATTACCAGAGAAGCCTAACATTTTTATTTTTTATTTTTTTTTGAATGAAACATGAATCCTCTTCCACAAAGAGCCAATTAGTTATCTTGGTTTTGTGACACCAGGTATGACCTGAAAGGCTGCAGTCTTTTAGATGTTATTTAGAACATCTACAACTTGCCGGGATGCCTGTAGTCTCTGGTGTCCATGGCAACGTGGGGTCCGTGGTAAATATCTATAGCTCCCGTCCCCCTGGGTAAATCGTTAAATAAGATGGTGTCGTTGATATTTTTATTTAAATTTGTATTACAAAAATAGAGGACCCATGAGCATCACATGTTAGAAGCCTCATTTACGGCACTGTGTGGCTGAATAGACCCAAGCCATTGAAGGCAAGCGCCAAGCCGCATCAAAATAAACACTTCATTTACTAAGAACTGTATTCAAGTGATTCAGGCCCACCGAGAAAGCAGATAGTCTGTTCTTTGCACAACTGCCTTTCCCTGGTTCTTTCTTTTGTTTTTGTTTCTTAAGAGTCATTTTTTACATTTTTTACTCTGAGTACCTTCTGATAGCCAGGCAGATAAAGACGCAGCAGTCCTGCGTACACACGTCACCTTTCTAGAGGAGAAAGCAAATTGTCAGTTCTTGGGAAAATCGGAAACGATCTGTGAGCCAGCCTTCGTTTGTGTGTGAGAGCAGAGTTGAGCCATCCATGTGAGAAGCAAAATCAAGGAACAGTTTTGGGGTTCTTTTTCCTTAGGCAAAAATGTTTCATGCAGGGTGTGGATGTTTTCTTTGCCTTTATATTTCCTTTCCAAGAAATCTCTTGTAAATGACAAAACTGTGAAATGGGTTGCCAAAAAAATTGTTGCCCTTTGTTTTAGATGCCTCCAACAGTGTAAATCCTAAACTGAACCCTGTCCACATCTGCTCCATCCTCCCTCCCCAGAGAGTGAGGATCTCATCCACCAATGTAATTACCATACGCTTGCTATTAAAGAGCCTTCCAAACTCTGGTGATGTTTGCCTCTTTTTTACTCCGTCCACAGTGTTTGGTCCAGAGGGTGTCTCATGGGATACAAACGAGGGACAGAGAATGAGGACCGCCAGCTAGTTCTGCAGTTGCCTGTGTTGGGGTTGGGGGTGGGGGCGGCCAGGGGGGGAGAGAGGGAGGAGGTCATTTCGGGAACCACTGACATGGTTCAAATGTTAGTAATTGAAGACATTCACATATCTGTTCTGATGTGGCTGCTAGTGAGTGATTTCCCAGCCTTCCTTCAAACCAGTACTTGAGGTGTGTATATGAGGAGCCTATTTTTTCTCCCATAGGGAGGTGCCATGTGCATTCTGTGGCACCAGTTAGAAAGCTGTGGTCACTCTGTGGCAGTGTGACGCAGTTTCCCCATAACTGTCCTCCCAGTGATTGTTATTCAGTAAACAGTGGCATCTAAAGAATAAATCAGGAGTTGGTGGTAAGTCCCATTATTTGATTAAGAACAAGTTTCTTTCCCCAAATGAATAGGTCTCCGCAGATTGTTAGATGAGATTTGAGATTGCCTTAGCAGACGCAGCATAGAGGTTTGTGTGTGTGTTACCTACCGTCATTGGTGGTTCTCGGTTTGGGACGTGGCTCTCGTCAGAGATTGGACCCGAGTGGTGGGCTGTGTGCAAGCCTTCCGAGCCTCACTCATCAAAGATTCTGGCTTCAGCAGGGTGGTGGCATGATCTTCCCCAGACAAAGCTTTTCTTCTGGGGGAATTTCTTTGTTACTGTTATTTGATCACTTGCACAGATAACCTTTATAAAATATAGCTTGGCTCCTTTATCTAAGTGCAGGGCTGGTGTTAGAAAGACCCACATTTTCCCCCTTTGCAGTGAATCACTCTGAAATCGGTTGGCTGGGGAAAATGGTTCTAGCCCTTTTGGGGCGCCTGGGTGGCTCAGTCGTTAAGCGCCTGCCTTCTGCTTGGGTCATGATCCCAGGGTCCTGGGATCGAGCCCCGTTTCGGGCTCCCTGCTCAGCGGGGAGTCTGCTTCTCCCTCTCCCACTCCCCCTGCTTGTGTTCTCTCTCTTGCTGTGTCTCTGTCAAATAAATAAAATCTTTAAAAAAAAAAAGAAAGAAAGAAAATGGTTCTAGCCCAGTCTCCCTCCTGACCAGCTATGTGGCCGTTGGCGTGTCACCTCTCCCCATCCCCCACCTTTGTTCCCTCCTCTGTAAAAATAAGAGTATGGACTCATTTCCAAGTTCCCTCCAGGCACTAGCGTTGGGGGAATGTATCTTGTCTTGGCTAGTGGGGTTAGGGAGGGTGGGAAGCAAAGTTTATAAGGAAAATGCTGTCTCGTGAAACTGGGACTGGGCAACCGACATTAGCAAAACTATTTCTCTGATTTTGAGCCCATCTTCCTTAGAATCCCTTTTAGAAATAAAAACCCCAGCCAAAATAGTGGGTGTATATTAGCCCAAATGCTGACATCCCGGAGTACTTTCTCCTGCCTTCCTACACTTCTCTTCTCTTTGTGATCAATGATATGGAATAAAGAGCTCTAACAAAATAGGAAGATTTGGAGTGTTTTGCTTAGGGATGTAACAAGCAGTCTCATTTCCTTTAGAAATGAATCTCGTTTCCATAGGGAAGTCAGGTCGGGTGGGACGCTTCATTGTTTCTCGTGTTCATTGTGGACATGAATGGGTCGAAGTCAAACAAAGTAAACCAAACTAAAGCCACTACCCAGTGCTTGGACCCTGCGCCGGGGCTGGAGGGGGCGGGCTTGTGCCTCTATGTGGGGGGGGGGGGGGTGGGGGTGTCTCTGGGGGCTGGCACATAGTTTTGCCCGGTGCCCTGCCGAGTTGGGGTGAGCGAACATTCCTTTCCCTGTGGCAGGCCAGGCCATGCATTACTTTGGAAACTCAGGAAATGGCCGGCAATGTACTTTTCCTCTTAGAGCCGCAGTAGGAAAGTAACTTTGAAATATTTTGCCTATCTCTGACCCACTTTTTTCCCTTCGGGAGCAGAAAACATTGACATTTATAAAAAATCTGGGCAAGCTGTAGTTAGGCAGCTTAAGAATGGGGTAGGCATTTCCTATTAGGTAACATTTAAGGGAGCCAGAGACATTTTCTCCTCCTGATTTTCTAGGAAAACATGGCAACCACACAGATGGAGGAAAAACAGCAGTAAAAGTAAGTTGGTCCTTTGGGATGCTTTTTAATTGGAAGCCTCTAGAGGTCAGCACTGCATAAAAAAGGGCTTTCTAGTTCTGGGTCAACCTGGTGCCCATTTCTTGGGGGGAGTGTTTGGGAGAGGAGGGCCAGCAGGCCCCCAGCAGGGAGAAAGAGGGTGAGCAGCCCCGCCGTGCATGGGGGAGGAAGGTGTAGGGTCCTTTCCTTGATACAAAATTCTAACATTTGTCTTGGGTTGGTTTTTTGTTTTGTTTTGTTTTGTTTTTTTAATCCCCTTCTCATCCATCTTTCTGCACCGCTCCCACACCCTGGTATGCACACACTGTCAGCTCAATAAACACGACTTATTGACCGATCGGTGAAGCATGGCATTTAGCTCCCTCGGAGAAGGGCTGGGGAGATGCCAGAGAGGAGATGGACGGCACATTGCATTTTGCTTCGAGCAAGGGGAGAGGCCCCTCTGTTCCCAGGCAGCCTGGGCCTTTCTCATTATCAGCCAGCAGGCTCTGCCAAGCCCCGCAGCTTCCAATCAAACTTCAGGATGCCATGGCAGTGCTGGGACCCCAGGTTTCTACTTGGAACCCACATCGGGTGCCCTGAGGCTCCCAGGTCGGGGCTGGGTAGGGAAGGCTTTGAGTATCTTTAGGAGATCTGGCCAGAACTGAGGTTTTTGGGAGCCCCTGAAAACTGGTGGGACACGCCTGGGGCTGGGGTGCTCCGGAGCGTGAGATGCAGCGGCAGTATGCCACGGTAGCTCAGACTGCACGGACCGCCGCAGGCCAGGGGCCCCCCGAGGTGCCCCCGAGTTTCTCTTTAGCCCAGCAAGGAACAGGAAAGCCTTTCCTCCCCCCTCTCTCTTTCTCTGTCCTGCTCAGGGTTTTTATCATTCCTGTCTATTGAGTTCGGCCTAACCCACACGACAGTGTCTGGTGCTGGGTGATTTGATGGAGTCTGGGACCCACTCACTGAAAAGGGACATTGGTGAAAAGAACAATCCACATGTCACAAGCACCATGGAAGCCCAGACTCCCCCCAAAAATATCTTAACACTTAGCAGCTTACCAGTATTCTCACTGCTACCATTAGGTTTCAAATGATGTTTTTTGATCCTTTTAAGTGTGGACAAGGCCCAAGGTACCCTGCTCCCTGGTATCAGCTGTGTTCTGTGCGAGCATGGAACGGCCTGATGACCCTTCAGTCGTCTTGTCATGAAGCCCACAGTGCTGAGTATGTCCCAGCTGTGTATGCCGTCACCTACAAACATCTATTTTAACAAACTTTCATAAAGCCCCTTCCAGGTACCAGGCACTGTACTAAGTTCCTTTTAACTCCTGATATCCTTCCAACATGAGGTAGATGTTACGAGTGATGGCCCCCTTTTACAGATGAGGAAACCGAGGCACACAGAAGTTAAGCAAATTTCACAAGATCACACAGCTAGTAAGTGTGGGAGCTGGGATTCGAACCAAGGCAGTTTGGCTTCAGGGCCCTTTTAAACTACTCTGCTGTGAATAGGTATCGGGGTTGGTCTTACTTTTAATGAAACCTCTGGTTCTTTTTGTTCAGCATGGCAGAGGCCTACCCTTAAACTGTGCAGTGAATGCTGTCCGTCTACCTGGTTGCTGTGCACAGGACAGACTCAAGAAAACGGTTCATCAGGTCTCTGCCTTGCCCAGGATCCGGTTGGGCATGCAACCTGGTTGAGTGGATTAGGACGATAACTGATACGTTTTTTCCAGTATCCATGTGCTTGCAAAGATTTGAAAGTGATCGGAAGAACTGGAGCAACAGGTTTGTTAGAATCATTTAGTGACTGGTAAAATAAGATTATCTCTAGGCAGTGGCGAAGCTGTGGAAACAACCAGTAGGCCCCCCTTTCTGTACCCTTCTTCTAGGTCTCGCCCCCTGAACAGCCCTTTCTGAGGCCATTGCAGACTCTTCTACTAACAGAAGAGGCTATTACGGACTCGCGGTCATGAAGGGCCTTTCACCCAAGCTTACCCGGAAATAGCCAGGAGCCCAATTCGGTCTGTGGTCAGGCCAGGACCTGAGAGCAGGGAGAAAGTTCTCCTCGTCCACTCCCACCTGATACCAGTCAGCAGACTCACCACTACACACTGGAGACGTGAGTCTCCATGTATGTCCTGGAGCCATCCCAACACACGTACAGCCTGCCCTCCAGCCCCGGCCTTTCCCCTTCGGTGCCCCCTCCACCCCCTGCCCCTCTGCTTGTCTTAACACAGCTTCACGCAGAAGGAATGCCTGGCAATCAAAGAACACGTTCAGAGGCAAAGTGAATTTGCTTCAAAGCTCATCTGCTTGTTTAGATGATCTCTACCATAGTTTCCTGCACTAATGCAGGGGAAGAAGAGCCGACCAGATCAGAGCCCGTAAGCATTGTTGGTGTCCCAACCCTACTTTCCTTGGTTCTGAGATCCCAGGGCTCATCACATAGATCCCTCATGATGGGGACCCTGTGGTCTTGGCATGCCAGCGTGGGCTTGTGGGTAAATGGCTGCAGGGAGAGCGTGCCATACCCCAGGAGCAGTGCTTTTGCATTTTCCAAATGATGCACAGATGAAAGGAAGGAAAGCAGAAAAGGTGAGGCCCTTTAGGGGCGTCTGGGCGGCCCAGTCGGTTAAGTGTCTGACTCTCGGTTCCGGTTCAGGTCATGATCTCAGGATCAGGGGGTCTAGACCCGCGTCTGGCTCTGTGCCCAGCATTGAGTCTGCTTGAGATTCTCTCTCTCTCTCCCCCTGCCCCTCCCCTTGTTCGCACTTGCTCCCCCCAACTCAAATAAATAAATCTTAAGAAAAAAAAAAACAACAACAACAAAACCCAATCCTTTAAACCTATCAATTGCCAAGGAACATGAAGCTACACAGGTTTGGAAAGAGAAGGGCACAGTGTCACAGGGTAATGAAGACAAGTTGGTTTTCTGGATCTGGCTCTTCCTTCCTATATGGCCTTGGTCTTTTAAATCTGTAGTTTCTTCTGCTTCGAAGGGTTAAGGGCCACTTTGAGCCTTGGGCTGCAAGGGGCAATAAAAATACAAACTGTTGTGGAGAATCAACTTTAAAACGGGTCTGGGAAGTGTCAGAGTTGACCAGTTTCTGACTCCAGGATTCCCTGTTATCAGAAATGTCAATCTAATAACTAGAGAGGATAGGAGCGACAGCCTCGCCCCAAATCTCGCTCTGCGATAGGATTTCAAGTGGAACGCACCCTTCATTAGGTGCACCGAGGTGAGGGCTGTGTCGGGGTCGGCCTCTGCCCCCACCCACCCTCCTCCATTCACTCCTTCCCCACCTTGCCTGACATTGAGCACTTTGTAATTTGCAGTCCATCTACATTTAATATGGGGTATAATTACATTATTAGACAACACTATGTCTTCAGAAGCATGTCCTTTGTATTTGCAAGTGGCCTTAGCTTTTAAACTGAACTCAGAGGAAAATCTGTATGAAACATAACTGCTGCGTAGTCTGTGCCGTCCACCAGCTGACTGGTACTGCGTTGTTCGAACTGGTGCTTGGCTGACAAGTTGGGCTGGACTTCGTGATGGAGCTAAACTGTCCTGATCTCTTTTCTGACTCTTTCTGACTCTGGCCAGCTCCTAAAGGACTCCCGTAACTGGTTATAAGGGCGAAGCAGGATGACAGGACTGGTTTGGGTTAAAGCCCCCGCTGTGCTGGAAACATAAACCAAGGCTCTCCTCAGGGTGGGTGGGAAGCCTCTTCACATATAGCCTTTAAGCTTTTGAAAAAGATCTCTTATCCACACACAAGCCAACAATGTCATCTAAGTCCGTGCTAATGAACTTATCAAACCCATCCGCAGAGTCTGTTTCAGAAGCGGGGCCAGCCCTCCGCTTGGTGCATGAAAGCGTGCTCCCCGAGCTGCCCTTCAAACCTTGCTCCGTCCCCGTCCTCTTCAGCTCTAGAAGAGCCCACACAACACTGGCCACGTGCTCTTGAAAATCACATTTGGAAGCTAGCGTGGGTGAGTCTGGGTAGGATTTTGGCGAAACAGATGCTGAATCAGGTATGGTGGTGGCTGCTTGGAGTCTGTCTCCCCGGGCCGGGGGCGGGGGTGGGGTCCTGCCTGCTGCTGAGGGAGAGGGTTCCAGATGTGGAGCGGGGCCGAGCAGCTGCTGGGAAACACAATGACCACAGTCTCTTGGTCTGTCATCAAGACAATGGCACTTTTGTAAATCTGCTAGAAATAGAACTTTTCATCTGGCACCACAGTGTGCAACCCTCTGGAGCAGTGATGTCACAAGGAGGCAGAAACTAGGGAATTCATCCTCTTGGGCAGGGTGACGAATCTTGTTTCCCAACCTCTGCCCATGTACTGATGTCACCCATTTTCCCCAAACCACACCAGCCGGGGGTGAGCAGAGAATCACGACTGCAGACAAATTCTCATTTCTCTGGTGCCGACACTGACTTTGGGGATTCCCAGCCCTTCTTAGATTCCTCCCACCTATTTTGGCAGAGGTTGGAACTTGCCATCCTCCTGAAATAGGGTGGGTAGCTCCCTGGGGTAACCCCTGTGGTGCTGAGTAGGGGTGGTTTAGCCAGGGCAGGAAGGCTCAAGGTCCTGGGGGATTTGAAGTCTCCTTTCCCATCCAGGAAGTACTTTACTGAAGATGTGTGCATCAGGTGCCTCCACACTATAAAAGCTATTATGCTTGGTGTTGATCATTAAAAAGTGATTTCTTGACCTTCAAAGTAACAAAAGTCTGGGCTGCCAATCAAAGCTGTAGATAAGTGAGTTTCCAACTTCAGGCTCTTAAGGGAGACTGTGAAACATGCAGGTTCTGATGGACACAGATAGCTGTGTGTTTGCAAATACTCCAGGTGGTGCTGTCTCAGGGGGTCCGTGGACCACACTTTGAGAAACGCTGACGTTGAGCTGGCCTCAGGCTAGGAATCATTCACTGTGTTGAGAGGGAGCCAAGATTCACCATGCGGTTCCTGAGTGCCAGGTGCTGGACAAAATGCCTTCATGGTCCTAATACATCTTATTCCACAAAGAGAAAATCCTTACAGAGATGCCACAGTTTTGTCTCCATTAACATCTCATGACTGGGAGGAAAAAAGTCACTCCTCTAAGCTCACATGGTGGCAGAGCTGGGAATAGAAGCCAGCTCTGTCTGATTGCAAAGCCTTAGTCTCTTGTCACAAGGCATCATGCTGCTCCTGTGGCATTTGGGGAACAATAATGGGCAGAGGCCAAGTTGTGTTTGGCAACAGTGCTTTATTCCAGCTAAAAACGATTACACTGCCCTCAGTACAGCTGTCAGCCCCACAGCAAAGAAATGGGAGTATTGTAAAGAGACCAGTACGCTTAAGAATCAGAGGACCCCCCCTTGAAGTTCACTACACTTTCCATGATATAAATGTACCATAAGGCTGGCCAACCGAAGGTGACCCTTCCCAGGAGAGGACAGAAGGCAGGAGACTTCATTATCTAAGTATGACGTTATCTTCTCATTTCTTTGTTTACTTATTTATTGCCTATCAGCCCCACTGGGATAATAAGCTACATGAGAGCAAAGATGCTATCTGTTCTGCTCTCCATTGCATCCCTTGTGCTTAGCACAGTCCTGGAATGTCGAAGGCTCTCATGAAACCTTTGTGGAACAAGTGAATGAATGAATAAATGAGGTATGGGGAGAAGAAAGAAATGCTACCCTTTCTCTTGGGAACATAGGGAGACTGCTTTGCTCTGAGATTCACCGGCTCTCATTCATTCACGTGTTGAGTGGCAAGCGTGGAGGTAACACAGCCCCCAAGACAGAAGCTTCGGGAACTCACCTTTGTCCCTACATCTCAGGGAAACCGTTTGTGTTCAAGAGTTGGAAATGTTGTTGGTAAATCTCCAAGACTTCTGCATTTTCCCAGGGAATGGGAACAAGAGTGGGTGGATGACACAGGTGTCTCTGCCCCGAACCCCATGATCCCTGGATGACCTTTAGGGAAGTGTCATCAGTAGACAGGAAAGTCAGAAGGCAGATGCAGCCCTGGACACATCCTGGTGGGAAAGCAGGAACATAACACTTTCTGCACGATTTCTAACCAAGGATAGAGGCTGCTCAAGACTCAAGACACCCACTTTCTGGTGCTCTCCTAGGCTGCCTGCCTATACACCATCTCTGAGAAGACTCAGAAACTGCCCCATTCCAGCAGGACAGCCTGGGAGCAGAAAAATGCCCTATGGGTCTCCTAGGCAGCAGTGAGAAATCGGTATGACGTTGCTCTGTCAAAGAGTCTTAATCATTAAGTTTGAGAAGATTGAAATCATATCGTGTATCTTTTTCAGCCACAATGGTATGAAACCAGAAATCAATCAGAAGAAAATATTTGGAAAGAACATAGTGTCCTAATCAGTTTGGGCTGCTATAACAGAATACCATAGACCGAGTGGCTTATAAAAAATGGAGATTTATTTCTCACAGTTCTGGAGGTCCAAGATCAAGGCACCAGCAGCTTCAGTGTCTAGTGAGGATCTGATTCTGGGTTCATGTGTCCTCACATGGCAGAAGGGTTGAGCCCTCTGATGTCTTCTGTAAGCGCACTGAGCCCATTCAGGAGGGCTCTGTTCTCATGACCTAATCCCTTCCAAAGGCCTCACCTCCAAACACCATCATGTTGGAGATGAGGTCTCTACATATGAGTCTTGGGGGAGCCCACTCAGTTTATAGAATAAAGTCACCTAGGTTTCTGCATCTAGAATAACATATGTGGAGCCCCCGATCGCCTGTTCTCAGAGTCACAGAAACACTGGAACTCTAGGGTTTCTTTTTCCAACTCTCTCTTTAAGAAAAAAATCTTCCATAGGTACTCACCACCCTCCATCAGATCCCACAATTTCATGATCACCAAGGAGGTGGGGTGGATCCCTAGGCCTCACAGGGCCAGGCCACCAGGGCAGGGCCACTGGTTCTATGAAAGCCATTGGCACAAATAGCCCTTGAGACTCAGTGTCCTCAAACCTTATTTGTTTCTCACTTCCATTTTTCTTTTCCCGTCGCTTAACTCCATTTGGTTCCTCGTTTCCTACTCCTTCCACCTCCCTTCTCATTCCTGCACTGACACTCTTCCCATGACAGGCCTGCCTTTCTCCCTCATGACCCTTTGAGCAGGCTGGGCTACCAGGTATAGATAACCAAACTATAGACCTGACCCTTCTGCTGCAGACCCCACAGAAGACTGAGTGGCCTTTCCCTGCTCTTTCCAAAGATGGGAGTGGGGAGTTTGCCTTGAGAGCATTGCATTAGAGCTGACACCTTGTCAAAGCGGGGCCACTGGGTGGCAGAACTGAGTTCTCACTGGGCCCAGGTCCCACCTGTAGTATCAGCCAGCAGTATCCGTGTTGACCTCAAGGAGCACCAAGTCAAGGATCAGTGAGTGAGTCTGGAGTGATTCAAGAATCCGGTTCATTGACTTGCCAGTCAAACAAAACCCCTAAGCTGCCTGGTTTCCCTGCGACAGTAATGGCAGCCACCTTCAGGAGGGGTCGCCTGGATGCTGGTCGGTGACAGCCCCAGGCTATGGGGTCCTCTGCCCATCCTCTGCCCAGATTATCTTTCCCACCATGCCTACAGCTGGCCCTGGGCAGAATGTATAAACATGGTGCGAGGCTCTTAAGGCTGCCAGCCCATGGAAGCCCTGCAAAGGACTTCTATTTATAGGGAAGGCATTCCGCGGGCACTGAGGCACTCTCCGGCCTGCTGAGAAGTCGGCTGACAGATACCAAAGGGCAGGGCTGCAAACCGCCTCCACCAAGGAAAGGCATTGTTCTGCCACAAACAATGGCCGGGTGGCCCTGGCGTGATGTCAGCGGACTTGACAGCAGCTGCTGGTGCATTCTCTCTCCACGTTTGCAGCTGAGCTCTGCCAGATCCAGAGTAGTCTTGGATTTGGATTTTGGAGAATGAATCGCACCCAAAGCCAAGGATGGTCCAGCTCCAGTTGGTTTGACTAAGGAAATGGCAGTAAGCCAGAGGTTGTTATTTCTGGCTGCCTATGTCTTTAGGGGCAACGTAATTGCCAAATGTGGTAGAGTGGGTGGCCATGGCCAACGTGGGCCCACAGGCACGGTGGTCAGCCAGGTGGCCCCGTAACCTCCCCGAGGGCCTTCCCGGGGAGAGCTACAGCATAGAGCCGGGCACTTTCGGGCAGAAGCAGAAAGGGCCACACCTCTGCAAGTGAGTGAGACTCCTGTCCTTATGCAGCCTTCAGGTTTTCATTCATCAGTTAACCTTGACCATAGCCGAGAAGCAGACTCCCGAACCTGGTGGTTGAGAATGTGCCCTTTTGAGAAATAGAGTCAAGCTCAAGTCCAGCCCAGCCATTTACTAGGTGTGAGACTTTAAGCCAACTAACTTAATTTCTCCAGTCCTGGGACTTTCCATTAGTAATTTGGGACAAATAACCCATAGAAAAACAAACCAAGGATACAGAGTGGCAATTCACTGAAGAACGAATACAAATGGCCAATAAATATGTGAGAACGTATTCAAGCTCTGGTTATCAGGAAACTGTAAATTAAGACAAGACCTCCTTCTTGGAAGTTCTTCAAAAGATTGATAATGTCCAGCACTGGCACAGAGGCCCTGTCGATCACCGGTGGTGGGAATGTAAACCACATTAAAGGGTCATTTGTCAGTCTCTACCAAACGTTTTATGTGCAAATCCTTTGACTTCGCAGTCCCACTTCTAGGAATCTATCCTGAAGAAATAATTGTGCATATGGATATGGATGTTCATTATGGTATTGCTTGTAATATTCTCTTTTAAAAAAGGAGAGGAAGTGGTCTAGCTGTTTGGCAGCCGCAGAAAGGTAGTAAGTAACGGGCAGGTGACTGCAGGTAGCCCTGTAAGTTCTGATACAGAAACAATATGAATATACATGGTGAGAGAGGAGTGAGGACAGCCAGACAGAGGGAGGAAGATGTTCACTTTTTACTCTTTTTACTTAAATCTAGATTTTTGCATCTTTTACAGTATGCATTCTGAGGTCATCCCTGCTCACTCTAGAGTGGTCAGAGCAAGACTGAAATGGGCAGACTGCAGTGCAGCAGAGCTCCGAGGAAGAGTTGGAAATCAGGAGTTCGGATCTGGGCATGTGAAATCTCAGATGCCCCTTAAATATTCCAGGGGAGATGCTGAGAGGACAGAGCTAGGCAAGTCTGATGTGGGGCTTGGGAATCACATTTGGCATTTATGGGCAGTATGGAGAGGAGTTCCATCAATGGGGGGCGGTGCTCAGAGCCAACCATAGTGGGCACCTAAGCCCTAGATTCCAGTGTCCTTGGCACAAGTTGACTTCAGCTATGCATTTAAACACTTGCTGTGGCTTAATCGCTTCTTCCCACCCATTGGCATCACTGGCACCTTATAAAAGGCTCCCTCCGTCTTAATGTTAGCACTGTTTCCTGCTTTTCCTTTGAACCTCCCGCTCTGTCTGCCTGAACTCTTTTGATGGTCTCAGGAATCCCCAGCTTTGCCTTCACTTGACACCCTGTCTTTAGCTCCCCGAGCTCCAAGCTTTATAGCTGCAGGGAAGCCCTTCCCACTCTTCCCACTGAGAAACTCCCCCCATGGCTCTTACCCCCAGTCCTAAAGATCAAGCCGAGGCAGAGCCCAGATCCTTTACTCACTCAGATGTCAACATTTATTTACACTTTTTTTTTTTGCAGTTTCTCATTTAATTCTCCAAAGGCAGCCATATTATTCTTATCATCATCACTTTTATTATTATCCTAGCCATCTTGACAGATGAGAAAATTGAAGTTTAAAGGGGAAATAACCTGCCCAAATCCACCCAGATGAGAAGTGTCTTAACATTCTATTGCTGTGTGAAAAATTGCCACAAACTCAGCAACTTAAAACAGTGCACATGGACTATTTCATGGTTCCTCTGCTACCAGAACCTGGGTGCATCTTAGCTTGGTCCTCTGCCTCAGGGGGTCTCCTGTGCTGCAATCAGAGTATCATCCAGGGCTAGGGTTTCATCCGAAAGCTCAACTGGGCAAGGATCCGCTTCCAAGGTTCTCAGCGGTTGTTGACAGAATTCAGTTCCCTTGAGCTGTTGCTCTGAGGGCCTCAAATTCTTGCTGGCTATTGGCTGGAGGCTACTCTCCTCTCCTTGCCGTGGGAGCCTGTATGATGTGGCTGCTTCCTTCATCAGTGTGTGAGCTGAGAAAACAATAGATAGAGTCTGCTAGCAGGACAGAGCCTATAATCTCTTATAACCTAGCCTCAGAAGCAACATCCCAGCACCTTTGCTTTATTCTGTTGCCTAGAAGAAAGTTGCTAGGCCAGCCCACACTCAAGGGGAGGGAGCATGTCAGGAGGGGGATCGCTGGGGAACATCTGAGTCAGGCTGCCACAGGAAGTCACACATGAGGTTTCAGATCTGTGAACCTCTGATGTTAGGGTTCTTCTTCCTCTGCACGCCTGGATCCTCATCGTCGTTCCCTGGTATGGTCTGAACAAAAAGGTAATGGTAGTATCACTTTGCCCACATGACTCCATCAACTAAAAACTCTTAGCCAGTGATATTGAGTAAGCTGATTTTAATGAGCAAGACATGGGAGTTTCAAATTAATATACTTATCAGAAACAAAGTGTGATTTAGAGCTGAGTAGCTTAAGTGGTGCAGAGAGGAGCACGTGGTGCCCTGTTAAAAAGGCGGCTGATCCAACTGTTGGCCCTGTCCAAACCAGTCCTGAAACCGCAGACCACTGGTAAACAATCTCTGTATGCCCAGCTCAGCAAATTGGCCTTTTATGAAATGCTGCCACTCTAGAGAGGGAGGTGGGTCAGAAGAGCAGGAGAAAACCAGCCATGACATCATCACCCCAGCCTTCTCTGTGAGCCATCTTCTTCCAAGCCACTCGGCAGACACAGATTTCAGTCTGGGTGATGAACCAGCCCCTGATGGACAGCATGGTCTTCAGTGGTGACAGCTGGGACAGATGGTTAGTGTCTGCCCTCTCTGCCCATCTCCCCGACCAACACCATCGCTCCCTGAAAACTTCTGACGGACAGTTCCCAGCATGGCGGCTTCTTGGCAGCCCTATGACAATCTCACACCCCTCTGCTCCCACGCCTATTTCTAAAGCTGCTGCTGGGTGGGGCTCTCTCGCCACTGCCCCCACCCCCTAGAATGGTCACTTGGTTTCCACCACCCCCATTCATCTCTTCATCTGGGACTGTCTGTCTCTAGCTTGACCTAGATGGGTATATTTAATTAATAGCTCTTTATTAAGAACTCACTATAGGGGCACTTGGCTGGCTTAGTCGGTAGAACATGCAGCTCTTGATCTCAGAGTCATGAGTTCAAGCCCCACACTGGGCATAGAGATTACTTAAAAAAAAAAAAAAGAAGAAGGAAAGAAAGAAAAAGAACTCACTATACGTGGATAACCTTCCAGGCACTCGAAAAAAAGATATTCCTTGTATGTGGACATACATACACACATTCCTATGATATAGAGGCTAAGGGTGCGGCTTATAAATCAGATCCTGCCACTTAGTGGCAGTGGACTCCACTTTGGCAAGTTACTTGAACTTTCTGAGCCTCAGTTCCTCTTCTGTAATGTGGAGATCATTATTCCTACCTCGTAGGACTGTTGTGAGAATTCAGTGAGATAATTAGTGTGCAGCACTTAATACTGTGCCGAGCACCTCATAAATACTTAATAGTACTTCTGTGTGATCAGCGCAGGACCATTAACAGCACTTTCCCATCGCCACCAAACCATAGGCTCCATGAAGGCTGGGACCACATCTGTTGTCTTTACAGTTTTGGCTGGCCTCAATACCTAGCAGGACACCTGGCACCTAGTGAGAGCTTCGTAAATGTTTGTGGGATAGGTTAATAAATGAATAAGTAATACTGCAATTAGTGACAAAATATTTATCTAGTTCACCTTTCCAGGGAGCGTGAAGATCTCTCAATATCGTCTAATTCAGTTTCAAAGTCCACCTGGGATGATAAGTAGCAAGTTTGGCCACTTAGTTAGGCAGCTGACTAAGGTCTAAAGGAGTAGACTGGGACTCAGCTTCAGACTCTCAGCTCACTACTCCTGCATGCTGAGTATGCTGACATCATCTTCACTGCCTGATTTAGCAAAAAGGGAAAAGCCCCTCTGAATGGGGACTTTCTAATTTGTTGTGATTATGACTCATTTTGAAAGAAACCAACCAGTTGGCCCAGGCTTGGTGCTGAGCAAGTGGTAGAGCACAAGCAACCTGCCTTCTACTTGTGAGTCCGAGAGTATGATCTGAAAGTCCCTGCAGAGTTCAGCCAGTACCCCTGTGGGTAATTGTCCTGCATGGTGAGGTTATCTGCTCAAGCGTGACCAGCAGCCATTCTTGGAGATTGAGAGCAAATCTCAGTATCAGGTGATCTGGCTTCTAGTCCCAGCCACACTACCTGGGTGACCTTGGACACATTTACTTAATGTCTTTGCATTTTCATTTTCTCCCCTGAAAAGGAGGGAGAATAATACCTTGTAAGGATTTAATGATACGATGTAAGACAAAAGGTAGTCTGCACAGTTCCTAAAGCACGCTTGTGGAATTGGGATCTGAATGCAGGCAGCATTCATCACCCCATGTGGTGACAGGCCTGGGAAAAATCTCCTAGTCCCCTGAATCTCCCCCATAGCTGGCCATATTTCCATTGGTACTTGGTACAGCTGATGAAGTGGAGTCCCTTGTCAGAGCAGAGCTGGGGACAGCCTAGATCTTTGCTCGTGACCTGTCCCTTGAGATTCGGAGGTGGCCTACGTATCTCCCTGAGCCCCAAAGCATCCCAGAACTTGGTTTGAAAACAACTGCACTGCAGTATTTTACATGGCCCCTGCAAAGTACTAGTCATATCAATGCATTGTGATAATATAAATGCTAACTATTATAATACAATATTATTATAATTTATTGCTGACATTTGCTGCAGTGGTTCTCAAACTTCAGCTTGTGTCAGAATCACCTGGAAATCTTGTTAAAACACAGGTTATTGGGCGCCACACCCAGAGTTTCTGATTCAGTTGTTTTGGGGTGGGACCGAGAATTTGCAATTCTAACCAATTCCTAGGGATGCTGATGCTGGAGTCTGGGGACAACACTTGGAGAACCTGCTGATTTAATGTGTGCTTTCCATGGGACAGGCACTATGCTGGGCACTTTACTTGGGTAGTTTTACTTCCTGCTCCCAAGTAGGCTGTGAGGTAGGGATTGTACTATTTATAACCCTTATTTACAGATGAGGAAATGAAGGCTTAGAGAATCTAAATAACTTGTTCAAGGTCTTACAGCTATTGAGTGGAAGATTCCAGTCCAAGTGTGATTCCAAAGTCCTCGCTCTTCACCATAACATTAAAATTAAAATGTGTTATAAGGAGGGATGGGCACACTTATTGCCATATATTTATTTTCACTCATTGACCCAGTACAAACGAGTTAATGAAATGAACTGGCTCTGTAGAGGGAGGGTTCCAGCATAGTTTGAGGTTTGATGGAGAGCAGAAAAATGAGACAAAACAGGACTGCTTGAAGAACAGACCACAGTTTACTGAGGTCTGCCCATCTGGGGCACCTGGGAAGCTACCAACTTCTCAGGATACCCTGGAGATATTTGACCAAGAGAGGCGGTACTTGTGACAAAGGAAAGAAGACAAATTTCACTTGATTGATTGGTTACTTCATTGATGACTTCATTTCACTTGATTGATTAATTACTGAATATGCTGGGTGCTATTTGGTGCTGGGGATACAATGGGAAGTAAAAATAGGCATGGTCCATGATTCTCAGAGCCTACAGTACACTCAACGTTATTAAGTCTAGTAACGATTTTGCCCAGGTCTTGAAATCTTGAAATTCAGCTTTGGCCATATGATTCTTTTATGTCTCAGCCAGTTGGTTCTGACTCTTCCAAGTCTTATTATCTTCTATTATTCACTCTGTCTATTGACCTAATGACTAATTTCCATTCTGACTCACTCATGCAGTTCAACCCAGCTCTGACATCATGATCTCAAAAGTCTGCCTTCTCAGTAGATCTTTTTTAAATTCTTGATTATGGACAAAATTTGGCTGGTGTTTGGTAATTGGTAACTTGCGAATGTGACTAATAGGTGGAGGTTTTTTAACTGGTCTGCTCTTGTCTTCTTACTCATCACTGCTAATTACCCAATGTGTCTGATTTGCCAGGTGGATGCTTAATGAACGGTCTCATTACTGGGGCTGGTACACCATATTCAGGTCCAAGAGACCATGGTCCTGGGAGGCAGGCTCTTGCAGTTCTCCGTTCTGTCATCTAGAACTCTTCCTTCTAGAGTAGGTTTGAGGCCACATCTGATCCTGGAGATCATGTAACACTGTTTGATTGCAAGGAAATGTCCTCTGCATCCTGGGCCTTATTTGGGAGGACGCTCTGTGCTACTTACCCCAATTTGGATTTGCTCAGTCCAGCAAAGTTATGACCTATAAAAAAGAAGTAGTAGTATAAGTGGTCCTGATGGCTGGCATGGCAAGTTTCAGAGGCTCATGTGAAAGAAAGAAAAATTATAAGGGAAGAAAGGAACGCTTAGGAAAGAAGGGCTAGCAAGAAATTCATGACTGATGTGAAACACAGTTTTCACAGCGAGCTCAAGAAAACCTCCAGGCTGCCTCCCAGAGACACAATTTTCGGCTCTCTAATCTGTAGATTGGTTTGCATTAAAACCAAAACTAAATGTACGCTTCAAAGTAGGAAGTCAGCGTTCAGGGCAGACATATGGACTGTTTGTTTTGAACAAGTGGCTGTGGCCAGTCTTCTCATAGAGTTGGCCCGGAGGAAGTGTGTGAAACACAGACTGTGATAATAGCTGGCCCGGGGGGCCCGTGGAAGGAAATAAGTGTTCTCAGAAAGAAAAAATGAAAAAGAGAGTAATGAGAAGCAGCAGCCCACGCATTCGGTTCTTTTGGTTAATGTCAGATTTTACTCACTGCTCCTAACAGACCCACTGGTGATTTTTCTTATTTGGGTGCTTCCAGTGGAAAGGTATCCAGATTCTAAAAAGCCTCGGTAGTTGCGTCATAAAGGACAATACCTCCGTTATGGCAAAAAATTAGCCTGGGCTCTTCCCGCCACCCAGACACCCCCACGCTGCCTCCTCACGTCCTGCTCTGCTCTCGATTTTGGCAGGGCACCCCTCCAGCATGACGTTCGGCCTCAGCCCCATCCCTAGGTTGCCTAGCCAGGCCCACATCAGCGTAAGGGGCAGAGGAAAATGAGGGTGAGGAGCTGGTATCACTGAATGTTTGAGAGCTCAAGCTCTAAAGCCAGAAGAACATCGGTCAGATCTCCAATCTGCCTTTTACCATGGGGCCCTGGGCCTCAGGTTCCTAATAAGTCTTGATAATAACACAAACGCATTCTAAAGATTCAGTGAGATAGGATAAAGTAAGGGCTGACTTGGTTCAATGCAAGGCACGTGATATATAACCAGCGATTGGACCCTGAGATTACGGGAGTCTTGGTCTTGGTATTAGTCTGGGTGGTTTAAAAGAAGAAAGTAGGTGGGTTAAGAGCAGTTCTCAAATGAATCTGTACCAGTTATGAAGTTTGTCCAAATTAGTTTCTAAATCCATTATACAGCGCTAGAACATTCTGCAATAGAACATTCTGCAATAATTAAAAAGGCCTATATCTGTGCTGCCCAGTATAGCCATTGGCACATGAAATTGGGCTAGAGAAAGTAAATTTTCAAATCTAACTAATTTAAACTTTAGTGACCATATGTGATCTGTGGGTACCATGGGGCAGAGCTCCATAAGATGAAAATTGCCAAGTATGGGGGCGCCTGGGTGGCTCAGTCATTAAGCGTCTGCCTTCGGCTCAGGTCATGATCCCTGGGTCCTGGGATCGAGCCCCACATCAGGCTCCCTGCTCGGCGGGAAGCCTGCTTCTCCCTCTCCCACTCCCCCTGCTTGTGCTCTCTCTCTCTGACAAATAAATAAAATCTTAAAAAAAAAAAAATTGCCAAATCTATATGAGAAAGGGCAGACATTGTGAGGGAACAGTTAAATGTGAGTATGAGGAAGCATAGAGCTCATAGGATTGAAAATGTCAGAAAGAATCAAATGTTTAATGAGCAATGGACATAATTCTTATTACGGCCCCTTAGCACAAAAACAAGTAAACTATGAAACATCTGTAAACATAAGAAGTCAAACAGCCCAGTTTCTAGAGTTATGTGACAAACTGTAATTCCACTGAAACGAAAGAGATTGAACTTTGGCTTGGAATGGAGAATCGCAAAATGTGCCCCACTTGGGAAGCAGCCCCTATGAGTAAATGAGGCAGCATCAGGTCTAATCGCGAACCCCATTAGGCGGAGGAGCTTCCTGAATGTCCTTCTTGCAGGCATGTTGAACCTGTGCAGGTGAGAGTCATCTGGGGGAAAGCTAATAGAGGAAGGAGTGCTTATATAATCACTGCTGAACTGGCAATGAGCTTGCTCATTGGCAGCCTAATGAAAAAGCCCATATGGGGAGAAGATAAAGTTGGCATGTTTTCTGTTCCTAATGGCACAACCCAAGATATAGGTATAAATGGTGTTTGTTCAGGAATAACTGTGTCACAGATGTTGTGACAGAATGTCTAGTGTCTATAATAAGTTTAAGTATTGGGCGCCTGGGTGGCTCAGTCGGTTAAGCGACTGCCTTCGGCTCAGGTCATGATCCTGGAGTCCCGGGATCGAGTCCCGCATCGGGCTCCCTGCTCAGCAGGGAGCCTGCTTCTCCCTCTGACCCTCCCCACTCTCATGCTCTCTGTCTCTCATTCTCTCTGTCTCAAATAAATAAATAAAATCTTTAAAAAAAAAATAAGTTTAAGTACTAGGAGAATTATAATCCGGAGCGTCAAGGGTCTAAGATGAAAAAAAAGTCTCCAGCAGCACTGGTATCACATAGCACTGAATATTCACATGGAGATCCCACAGAGTTGAGGCAAAAGTGGCCCTACCTTGAGAATGAAGATACTTGGTTTTGAGACCTGGTTTCTGCTGGTTACCGTGCGAGGGTCCTTTAGCAAGTTACTTACATACTCTTTGCCCCACAGTTTCCGCGCGTGTAAAAATGGGGTTGGGACCGACTACCTCCTCAGATTCTCATAAGGGTCAAATAGAAAACGATTTGGAAAGCTGTAACGCACTTTGCAAGTGTTACCGTCATCACTGTTGTTTTGACTTTCTCCATGGTGCTCCGAGAGGCGAATGGTGCAAGTTGATCACTTTACAGATGAAGGAATGAAGCTGAGAGGAAGGGGTTTAATGACCTGCCCAAGGTCACACAGCTATGTGGCCAGCACTCTCAGGGGGCTACGAGAAACCAGGCGGGGTTTAGCCGATGATCACAAAGTTTTCGTGTTTCTTCAGAATCCCTTGCTTTAGGAGTGCTTAAACTCATGAGATTGTGGGACTGGATCGGTCAGACGGCCTTGAGATTCAGACAAGAGAGGCCCTGCCCAGGGCCCCGTGTTTTAGTTAGAAAGGGCTGCAAGCTGGACCAAATCCAGCCTGTTTGGGTAAATAACATCTTATTAGAACACAGTCGCACTCATTCATTTACGAATTGTCTTTGGCTGCTTTTGTATTGTGATGGCAGACTTGAGTAATCTCAATAAAGACCAAAGCCAAAAATATTTACTCTCTGGCCCTGGACAGAAAAGGTTTGCCCACTCCTGCTTTCCAGGGCCCCAGTATCACAAACCACACAAAAATAAATGTATTGAAGAGCACACGGGCCTTCTCTCCCTGGGGATCTATCTGATCAGCACCTGGCAGAGCGTGACCCATACCCCCAAATAGCCTCTGTCGTTACCAGCCCCTCCTCAGGTCTCAGGCCCCAGACCTCCACATCTGCACTGTGTGCACAAAAGAGACCACATCTGGATGCCAAGAAGGTTTAGGGCTTCTACTGTTCCTGACTCAGGTGGGCATGGAGGGCTTTGGAGTGCAGGGAGGATTTGAGGTGCATAAGTACTCAGCTAACCGCAGTGACAAATCGATCAATGCGTCAAGCCCTTCCCCTCAGTTAGCATAAATGTAGTAGTAGGCTGTTGCTTAACCAAGTGTCAGTTCCTGGTGGAGCCGGGCATCCTTGCTTCTCTTTGAGTTTCAATTCCTGGTTCTGGGTCTGGGGGTGTTCACAGATTGGTGTGGTATTTACAACAGATGCACGTGGCAACTGGGAAATAGTTTGCAATATTAACTCATATTACATTTAAACGATTTTCGTTTACATAGATCTTGATATAACATGAGTAAAATGTGATGCATTTCTTACATTGGCAACTCGATGGATGGGGAACACTAGAATCATGAACAACTTTATTTTTCTAAAATGATTTTATTTAAATAATTTTGATTGAAACTTCACATATTATACGTTATATTTTGCCTTTTAATTTTAAAGATAAAGTTCTAATTTTTAGAAGACAAATACATCTTTGAAAACATGAACATTTAAAAATGTTTCATGTTTTTCACCTTTATTTTCATTTGCATTATTTGATGGAAACATATTCAAATTTTATATACTTTGAATACTGTTTTGACTTAATTTTATAATCCTTTGAGCGTTAATGTCAATGAAATAAGATCTAGGTTTCTTATTTATGATGGTAGTCATGCCTTTTGGGTTTGGCAAGAGCAGAAATAACATGCCTATCTTTGATTTTATTTATTTATTATTTTTTTTAGACAACAGATGGGAAAGTGACTGAACAGAATCATTAATAGTGTTATTTGTCCCCCATCCCCCAACCTCCTGATAGGAATTCTCTCGTTAGAATTATCTTGATTACCTTCTACCTTAGTATTTCTGGGAATCTGTTTTTCAGGGAAAAAAAGTTCTCTTCAGTATTGGGACTACACAAACCCATGGGACTGCTTTCCTGGTGGGTTCAGGTCTCTTTCTCGAGTGGCTAATTTACTAGGAGTCTGCATCTGAAAGGTTCCTGCAGCTGCCAGCGCCGAGCTCCTTGAAGCCCCATCTGAGGCTGTCTTGCCCAGGAGGAGGAGGAGGGAGGACCTGGCCAGGAAACTGGAAACAAGGTGGCCTGCGTCCCTTTGTCCTGTAGAGAGCTGCTTCCCCTGGGGTGCATTAGGACCAGCCATTCAGGGAGCTAGCCAAAAGCCCACTTCTCTTGTGGAGGGGAGAGACACATTTCCAAATCCACCCAGGGCTCTCCTGGAAGACTGGCACAAGCCATTTTTAATTATCCAAGTGTCTCCAAGGCCAGGGCTCAACTCTGGCACCCAGCGCCTGGGGGAGCTTCTCCTACACTGCAGAGGAAATACGTATTCGTTGGTTAGCTCATTCATTCACTGAGCAAATGTTGCACTGTTGCACACTGGGCCAGCCACTGTGCGAGACATAGGACACAACTGTGAAACATGGTCTTCTTGTGGTATAATAAGACATACATTTGGCCTTTGTCTCTGATTCCTGGTGCTGAAGTTCCAGAAGCCTTGGAACTTCATCATAGGGCTGTCTTTTGTGTTTCATAACGAGCTCCTTTCTATCACACTTGACTTTATGCCAGGGAGGTGACTTCAGGTGGGGTCCCTAGAGAGCCTCGGATGGCGCCGATCACCAGAAGGACCCGAAGTTTAGAGGGTTGGTAGTTTCAGCCCCATCCACTGTCAGGGAGCAGGGGGGCGGGTTGCTGGAGATTGAAGTCCACGAAAACTCTTAAAACGGGCAAGAGAGAGTCAGAGCAAGAGTGTGATTATAGGACTTGAGCTACTGGGTCCAGCAGTACCTCATCTGAGGTGGATGGATGTCTCACTTTGCAGTTAAACACAAACCAACACACTCCCTTTCTTGTTTAAGTTCATTGAAGGTGGGGTTTTCTTCACTAACAAGCAGGAGTCTTGACTAATAGAGCAGACAGGCAGAAAATCTGCTTCCCCAGAATGTGCCGGATGCCATTCTGAGAGACAGAAGATGGGAGGCATGGGCGAGTAGCTACACAGCGGCTGCTCTCGGGGCCCTGCTTATCCCCTTGGCCCACCCTGGGCATCCCCACAGCCTCCTGGGCCATTTCCATACACACCGTCAGCTTCCTCCTCAGTGCCTTTGTGTGGCTGTCTGCCATCAGTGGGCTCCCACTCCTTCCAATCTGCTCTCCAAGCACAGGACAGACGAAATCACAGTCTGAAATAAGAGAGTTGATTTCTTTTTCACGTGACAGTTTATGCTGGAATAGCAGCCTGGCCCGGTGACGTTGTCAGAGGTTCACGTTCCTTCCACGGTGTCTTCTCCTCATCCTTAGGGTGCTGACATGGTCCTAAGGGGTCCCAGCTGTGCCTGTGTCCTCATGTCTGTTGTTCTGGTTGTTGATTCACCACTGAGGTACCCCGCGTTCCCTTCCGTCTCCGCTCTCTGTGCGAGTTTAGTGCCACTCTTGGGCACCTAGTGGCCCGCTGGCTCTCAAAGAGAACTTGGTAAAGCCTGCAGACATCTTCTCTGCCATCTTGCCACTTCCATACATCTACACACTCCAATTTCTCCCACCTTCCAGATCCTTCCATCATCCCTTGCCTTCTCTAAATCTCAGTGTGGAGTAGAGAGCAGGGCACAGCACACCTCCAGAACCCATCAGTGGTTTCCCACTCCTTCCAATCTGCTCTCCTTCCCCCACTGGGAAAACTCCAGTTTGGATGAGGGAGTGGGGATCAGGGGAGTAAACCATGCCCCCTCATCAGGTTTTCTTACAAATCTATTTTTCACACCCTGGGCTTTTTTTGTTGTTCCTGAGACTTAGGCTTTTGACAATCAAAGGCCAAGAACTGACTTCTTCAGGTATTTCTCAGCTTTTTGCAGTGTCTCCTCATCTCTGAAGCAAGGTGGGTGTCAGGCCGACCAATGGGCAAGGGACACAGCATGGAAGGACAGGGGGGAGGAGAGAATCTCATCAGAGAAAACTTCAGTCTAGCCCCTTAACACCAGGAAAACCACAATACTGTGACTGAATAGGACGCCTTAGCTTCCTGTCATCAAGATGGGAAACCTGTCTCACACACCAATGTCTGGTACATATTTTTGCCCTGGAAGCCTGAATAACCCCTGGGACTATTTTAATTTTGCAAAGAAAATTATGCACATTTCCCCATCTAGGCTGCTAGGTTGTGGACCTATTTCAAAGTAATAATAGCAAATGCCATGAACATGCCCTCAAATCTCATCTTTGTAGGTAATATGCCTGTCTCTGATTTGCCACTGACCTAAGTGTCAAATGTGTTTCCATTGCTGCGTCTACAGGAATGAGACCCAGGCTGGGGGCTGGCAGCTCTACCCCATGGTGCCAGCCTTCGCAAGGCTGTGCAATCAAGTTGCCCACTTTCAGGTCTTTCTGGTCTACCTGCCAAGCCTCGCTTGCAGGGTGTGTAGCTACATGTAACTCCTGTGGCAGATGGTCAGGGTCACCTTTCAGTAAAATAAGGGAAACGTGTGTTGGTAGCCAATGACCTGCCTGCCATTTCTGGCACAAACATATTGCAGGTTGCAGATCCGTGCTCCACCTGCATGAAAACACGTCAACAAAACTTCAGGCAACGATGTCTTTCTAAAGTGTGTTCTGTGTAAAAGTGATAGATGTTATATGAAAATAGGGCTCTAGGATCAAATATATTTAGCAGGCCCACTTCCCAGAGTCTTTAACATACAAGTGCACATTGTAATGCCTGAGATGGGGGCATAATGTGTAATGTTGACCAACTCACTTGGCCCCCGAGCACTTTCTGGCACAGAGAGCTCCTGAGACTGTGGCTGGTTGGGACACACTTTGAGAAATGCTGTGGCAGTGTGCCCTTCTCTTGCCATAGTATATTGTTCTGTGGCTCTGACCGTTGTGGTTTGGGGTCAGAAGACAAGATTACCTTGTAGAAGCTAAGGGACTAAGAAGCAGCAATTTGGAGTCACTTTATAAAGGCAGCATCTCATCATTCCTGCAAATGTCCAGATATGAAGAAATCAATGGCTGGACCATTGCCACTGCTCACTTCAGGGCTGGGTTTGTCTGGCTTTGTGACTGTGTGTCCAAGGTCCAAGTTGTTTCTCTTATTTATACTTTTTCTGGGGGGGGAGGGGCAGAGGGAGAGAGAGAGAGAAAATCTTAAGCAGCTTCCATGCCCAGCACAGAGTCTGATGCGGGGCTCGATCCCAGGACCCTGGGATCATGACCTGAGCCGAAGGCAGATGCTTAACGACTGAGCCACCCAGGTGCCCCAGAGAGAGAGAGAAAATCTTAAGCAGGTTCCATGCCCAGCACAGAGCCTGACGCGGGACTTGATCGCACGACCCTGAGATCATGACCTTACCCCAAATCAAAAGTCAGATGCTTAACGACTGAGCCACCCAGGTGCCCCATACTTTCTTTTTTGACACAAGCACAGTCTTCAATAACCCTGAAACATGGTAGGGATCATACAAAGCCACTCAGAGTCTTTTTGGGTGATAAAACCAGTGGCTTTTTTATTATTAAATTCATTCATCCACCTACTGTTCAGCGCCTACCAGGTAGTGGGCCCTATAGAACACACAAGGTTGAATAAGGCAAAGTCTCTATTCTTAAATATCTCCTGTGCCGGCTCTATCTGATGTCTTCAGCCATTTGTGTTCTAGGAAATGTTACAGTAATGCATTTATAGATAAAGGAACCCATCTGGAGATGAAGTAAATAGCTGGTTCAAGTTTTGGTGCCATGAGAGGAGAGGCTGTTCCAAGGCAGCTGAAAAAGGAAGGAAGATCGTTATTTCACTTCCACTTAATTTTAGTGAACTTCTTGGAAGAGGTGGTATTTTGACAGATCTGAAATAAGAGCATTGGACTGATCTCAAGACAAGTCGTTCAATAAATGTATGAGGATCCAGGCTTGGAAATGTTAGCACTGTGAATGAAACGAGGCCACCTCCACTGACAGCTCAGAAGCTGGGTATTCTGAATGTCTCTGTACACTGTTGAAGAAGGTTCTTCTGCATTTCCTAATTCCCACCATTGTGAGCTGCCGAGCCAGTGTTTCATCATAATCTTGGCCCTTAAACAGTACAGTTCATCCAAAGATGACAGGGTTTTATGAATAGAAATTTGGCCTTGGACCCAGTTTGTAATAAATCATACGCTTCATTATACAGGTGAGGAAAAGGGACCAACTGCTGGATAACAGATTTGCCGTGCAGCAAGAGGGCAGACTCCGTGCGGTGTTTCAGAAAGGGTCCATTGTGAACTTTGACCCATGAGGTGACTTTCTTTTGGAGGCAGTGGTGTGGAAGGAGGACCATAAGAGGCCAAGGAGAGAAAGAGGGAAAAATTGGGGGTGGATGTTCCCTCCATCCACTACTCCATCTAAATCATTTGAAGCCCCCAGAGAAATGTTAGCATGGTATGGTGCTTAATAAATATTAGAGGAGAAAATAAAATGCTTTTTCTATTCAAACCCAATCAAGATCTACATGAAGAACTGGAGAATTTTTCCTCTCACTCAAAATTAACAAAAGACCTATTAATAATGTTAGGATGTGACCTCACTGTGGTTAAAAAATATCTGTGTTGCTGTTATGTGAAATGGCAGGTAAACCATTCAGGACTAGGGTGGGCAATGAGAAATATAAACATAAGAGAGAAAAGGAAATAAAAATGCAGTGGCAATAAAAGACTGGGATTGACACCAGTATTTTCAAAGAAGCCCACACAACTTCAGATTCAATAGAAGTCCCTTTGCCAAGGACTCTGACACATTGCATCTATCAGCAGGCTGGCTGCTTATTCCTAAGGAACATCCCTAAGACTGCCCTTTCCCGTTGGTCCTCTGAGCCAAAGTCCACCTTGTTCTCGGCTCCTAATGCTGCAGCCATCATTGTACGGCCCTTAAGCTCAGTCAGGCTGCTCCATATGCTGCCTCAGAGTTATAATCCACCTTCTCTGATTTTGCCACACTCACAGACGTTCAATTTTTTTCTCCATCTGTAACGGAGGAAATAACAGATAATTAATTTGGTGACTAATTAAACCTCAACAAGGCACTCGGACTTGTCTTGGTTTGTTTGGTGGCCTGCTGAAGCAGTGGACCCAAAGCTTTGGTTGATTTCAGTGGCCTGGAATCTCTGCATTTGACTACAAGTGAGAAGTGGTACCTGGTGTTGGAGAGGGGACAGGATGCAGGTGACTGTGCCTCTCTTTGGTTCCACGGACAGTTTGGGAGCCCTTCTAAGAGAGAAAAGTTAAGAACAAAAGCTAGAGAAGTCGTTTTTTTAAAGAGATCTGTGATACTGGGGTGAGATTGTAAGGTGGATGGTGAAGGCAGGATGCCCCAGCAAAGCTGCTAAGTCCTCTCCCCACTGTCCCAGGTGACAGTAGGTCGCAGAACAGGGGAAGGGCTACTTCCCCCCCCTGCTGCAGAAAATGGCCCCTGGAGGCCTGGCAGCTTTGAGAACAGAAGCCTGTGATAAACAACCACGGGCTGGCCAGAAACCTAGGGTAGATTTGTGAGTGGGCCATTATATGCTCTGTCCGGGGAGAATAAAGGAAAACGTTAAAAAGAATAAGCCAGTTCATTCGAGATAGAAGCTGCTGGTGCCTGCCAATTATCTGTGTGCTCTGCTCCTCCTGTGGGCACTGCCAGATGACATCTCCCAGCCCCCTTGCATGCAGGGACCATGTGACAAGTCTTGGCCAATGAAATGTGAGTGGAGCAATGGACACCACTTCCAGGCCTGGCTCCCAAAACCTTCTGTGAGATCCTCCACACCCTCTCTCTTCGTTGATCTGCTGGCTGGATGTAGAGAACCCAGTAGAGGACTCTAAAACCCTAGGTGACAAAAAAATAAAAAAAAAAGAAGAAAAGAGGGGCACCTGGGTGGCTCAGTTGGTTGAGCGACTGCCTTCAGCTCAGGTCATGATCCTGGAGTCCCGGGATCAAGTCCCGCATCGGGCTCCCTGCTCAGCGGAGAGTCTGCTTCTCCCTCTGACCCTCCCCCCTCTCATGCTCTCTCTATCTCATTGTCTCTCTCAAATAAATAAATAAAATCTTTAAAAAAAAATTAATTAAAACCCTAGGTGACAACAGAGCCACAAGATGGAAGGAGCCTGGATCACTGAATGACAGCATGGAACAGAGTCTCTCATACACACCACACCCCCATCTTCACTGGATGTGATGTGAGCGAACATGTAAACTTTTTTGTGTTAAACTACTGAGATTTGGAGCTTGCTCGTTACAGTGACTACCATACTGGCTAATACTGAACTGAAGGTGAGAAGTCATGACATTGAGAGAGGGGCCGAGGCTACCTAGTACCTTCTCAAATGTTTTTCAGTGAAGTTTCCAGAAGTGCAAACGAGAGTACATGCTTATCCCCAGGTCCTGGGGCTCGTGACCCAACTGGTTCACTTCAAGTTTCAGTTTCCCTTAGCCTTCTGAATGGAAAATTTGTCTTCTTTTCTATAAGATATTTGTGTTTATCTTCACATAAAAGTAATCTTTTCTGAGTGTTAGCCCTCCAGTTGAATAGCCTTTTAACCTGGCCTCCCAAGTGGCTGCTTGTTACAGTTGGGCTCCAAAGATCCCTTCCCCCTCCCTTTGCCCTGGTTGTTTGGTGCAAAGCAAAGCTCCGTCCGGAAACCCCTGTGCAGGCTTTCAGTGAGTTAACACCCATCAGATTTCAGATGTTTGATTTAGTTCTTTAAAAACAAAAATGAAAATCGCTTCTCAGCCTTTTGGCTAAGATCAAGTGTAAAAACAAAAATGAAAGCAAACTTGGTCTCATTTTTTGTTAATGCTGAGGCTATTCAGAATGTTTTAATAATTTGGTTTGACCAAAAAGAGCTTATTATGGTTTTGGTTTTAGTTTTAGACAGAGCTAATTAAAAAAAAAAGAAGAAGAAGAAGAAGAAGGAAAAAATGTCTGGAGACGTTTACTGAAGCCATGTCCCTCTTCGAGGTGGGGTAGCCAAGGTGTAAAGATAGCTAATACCATTTTCCCTGCCTTAGTGGGTTTTCCTCCTGTTCTGATTGAGGTCACACTGCCCAGATGGTGACAAGCCAGAGATGTAGCCTGGGCCCTGGAGATTCACCTAGTCAACACTTGATTTTCAAAAAGGAATCCTTCAAGATTACCTTAGATCGGGGAAAGGCACCTGAGTCCACTTCTGGACAAATTGAAAGCGCCCAATTCTCTTTATCTTTTCTCAGTCTTATTTTCTTATCTTCAGTGATTTGTCTGGGAGAATCACTGAGAAATTTGCTGCCAGAGACAGAGCAAGCTCACTGGGCTGCCATCAGCAGAGGTGTGAGCATCAGAAGGAGTCACGCTTGGACCAGCTTCTCCATATCTTACTGTCTTAATTTTACCCTATGATCTTCAACATAGACTTAACAACCATTGTGTCAATATAGGACCTTCAAAAAAGTTGTTGAAACAGAAAGAATGGAAAACAGGGACTTGAAGCAATATTTATGTATCAATATTCATAGCAGCATTATTCACAATAGCCAAAAGATTGGAAGCACCCCATGTCCATTGATGGATAAACATGGATAAATAAAATGTGATATACACATACAATGGAATACTATTCAGCCTTAAAAAAAGGAAGGAAATTCTGACCCATGTTGTAACACGGATGAACCTTGAGAACATCATGCTAAATGAAATAAGCCAGTCACAAAAGGACAAATACTGTACAGTTCCTCTTATATGAAGTACTTAGGGTAGTCAGATTCATAGAGACAGAAAGTGGAAGGGTGGTTGCCAGAGGCTGTGGGGAGGCAGAAATAGGGAGCTAGTGTTTAATGGGTCAAGAGTTTCAGTTTGGGAAGAAGAGAAAGTTCTGGTGATGAACAGTCAGCGATGGTTGCAGGGCAATGTGAATGTGCTTCGTGCTGCTGAACTGTAATTTTAACATGGTGAAGACAGGAAATTTGATGTTCTGTGCATTCTCCCACAGGTAAAATGGTTGAAGGGACATGACATTGGAGAGTATGTTTAGGTGACAGTCCCCTCGTGGTTCCCTTGCCCTCAGATACACCTGGGCAGTTGGAGTAATTTCTTTAGTTACATATTTTGTTTGCATATAACACCCAGTTAGTGATTTATTTTGCTGCTTTAGACTCCTGAGGAAAAGAATAAGACAATTTCCTCCCTTTCCCTCACAGCAAAGAGCCAGGCTTTTGTGTTCTTCAGTTCTGTGCCCACTTCTCCCACAGAGAATGATTGGCTTTTCTGTGTTTTAAAAGCTGCTAAAAAGACAACCCCACCCAGGTCTCTATTTAGTCATTCTGGACCGTTCTAGGGAGAGTTGGGAGTCATCCAAGATGGGGAAGGGTTAGAGCAGGGGGGGTGGAGCCCGGGAGTTTGAGATGGGGGCTTTGAAGGACTGGGAGGGGCTGCAGCCTGAATACTAAGAGGTGGGTGGGAGGTTTTGGATTTGGGGGGGGGTGGGCCCCCAATGGAAAGTTATGTTAACATTTCAGAGAAGGCGCCACTGATTGCAGCAGAGGGTTTCAGGGCAGGGCCTGTGTCAGTGAGGAGGTGGCCATATGCCCACACTCTGGCAGCCTACGGCTTGGAGAAGAGCCCACCAAAGGCATAGAACCAATGCCGGAGGCAGTGGCAGGTAGCAAAAGTAGCCTCATGCCCAGGACAGCCACAGTGGATTAAGGAGCAGGCACCACCTCTATTTTGGAGGACCGCGTAAGCTTCCCTTTCAAGTGCCAGTCACTAGAGGGAGGGGGGAGGGCCCCGGCTTGGGGGGTGGGGAAGGAGAGAGGAATAAATGCTCAGCTGGATAGGAGTCAATGGGGAAGAAACAAAGAAGTATGTCACTGCCTACATCTTTAACAAGTGCCTTGGCACGCTTCCAGCCATCACGATTGTCCATATTTTACTCCAAATCCAATCTGTGGCTCCTATTGTCTTCTTACACTGGGGGACACTTAGGAAAACGTAACAGATGGCTGTGTGCAGCAAGAGCACTCCTTCCCCGCTGCCAGGAGGGAGTTTTGTCATAAATGCCTTTCTCTTTCACCCCCCAAATATTTTTTCTTCATATCAAAAGCAATATATTGTGTTGATATTGTAGAAAAGTATAAAGAGGAAGACGTAATGCTACTAGCCCAGAGACAACCACTACTAACATTTCACTGCATTTCCTTCGCTGTTTTCCCCGTGCATTGTTTCATGTCTTTAGCCAGGTACGTCTTTCAGGTCCCATTGCCCACATGTGCTGATGAGCTTATACTAAACACTTCTGACTCCAGGCCCTTCATGAAGTGGCAGACAGAGCCGGGAGGACAGTGTGCGACACTAAACAGAGAACGCTAACCCACCCATAAAGGACGCAGACACCACCTTCTCAGCAGATTCCTCATCAAACAGACTTGATCTGAACATAAGCAGTTTAGATTATATTCAGCTGGTTCCAAATGTTTGTTGGCACTTACATGATATTTACCCATAAAAACAAGACTGTAAATGCTGGTTAGATTGGCAGGCCATAAAACCTGAGGTGACTGAGAGGTCGTTGATAACTGCTCTGATCACAGATTCCTCCTAAGCCTTTCTGAATTCTAGGTCCCTCCGAGACCCAAATCCCAGATGTCCAAGTCTTTTTTTTTTTTTTAAGATTTTATTTATTTATTTGAGACAGAGAGAATGAGAGAGAGCACATGAGAGGGAGGAGGGTCAGAGGGAGAAGCAGACTCCCTGCTGAGCAGGGAGCCTGATGTGGGACTCGATCCCGGGACTCCAGGATCATGACCTGAGCCGAAAGCAGTCGCTTAACCAACTGAGCCACCCAGGCGCCCCCCAGATGTCCAAGTCTTGACCCCTCACCTGGTCATGAATCTCTAAACTCTCAGAGTGTGTAGATTTGGCTGGGCAGATGGCAATGGAAGGTCAAAAGCAAGGTAAGAGGACTCAGGTGGGAGAGACACACACCATTCACAAGTCCAGCACTGCTAATTAGGGAGTCAGCATTGAAATCATGGGCTTTGGAGACAGCCCTGCCTGGGTTCAAATTCCGGCTCTGCCTTTGATTAGTTGTGTGAGTTTGGGCAGCTCACTGAAACTCTTCGAGTCTCAGTTTTCTCATCTATAAAATGGGAATAATAATACATATTCTTAAGGATTTATTTGAAGATTAGGTAAGATAGGACATGATTTCTCAGACTTGAGAATGACAGTATCTTATAGATTCCCACCGTTGATTTGAATTTCTTAAATTAGGACATTTCCTAAATGCTGACAAATACACTCTTTACAACTACAAAACCGAAGGCAAGATTACAAATTAAAAAGACCCAGCCAAATTAAAATGGATTAGTGTGATTAATGATGTTATTTTGCCAAAATTAATTCTGCTTCTTGAAATACTAGTTTCTGGGACATGGTTCTTTTGAACTTGGCATCCCTAATCCACCATATGCTATGCAATGGTTCAACTTGCCTCCAACCTTTCTCTAGTCTAGGAGGGCTGGAGGCTGTGTGTAGCCCTTGACAGGTCCATTTGACCCTCACAGGACTCATTTTTTTTTTTAATTAGTTGCTGTTATAAGAGAATTAAGACATTACCCATAAAATCTGTCCTTCCAGCTTCTCTTGAAAAGCTGGAAGATCTAGCCCCACAGGGCTGCAGGGTCTGGAGCTGAATGGCAGTCCCCTCTCACCAGAGCTGGGCTTCCCGGTGGACCCCACCTCCACCCCCCTAGCTGTCCTCATTTGGTTTAGCTGCCAGCCCCTGTGCCATTTGGGTCTGTGACCTCTTCCTATGGGACTTACTGAAAAGCACGTATTCTTTCTCCACTCGTCTGCGACAATTAAACAGCACTTCAAGACACCAACAAAAGGTGAGAAGCACAAGAGCAAAAACGTTCTGCTGAAATGATGATCAGTATTCAATTCTAAGGTGCCCATCCAGATGACCTGGCCAAGTTTCTTTATGTAAATGTGTTAGAAGATTATTATTGAAGTGAAAATACAAAATGTTTAAATCCTCCTAGGATATCTTTAGTTCCTCCAGGATCCCTGAACCCCAGTCTGAGCACCGATTCGCTCTCAGCGCTCAGCAGGAGCCAGCACTGCCGACATCTTGATTTCAAACTTCCAGCCTCCAGCGCTGTGAGAGAATAAATTTCTGTTGTTGTTGTTTTTAAAGACTTTATTTCTTTGTCAGAGAGAGAGAGCACAAGCAGGGGGAGCGGGGGCGGGGGGGGGGAGAAGCAAGCTCCCCGCTGAGCAAGGAGCCTGACGTGGGGCTCGATCCCAGGATCCTGGGATCATGACCTGAGCCGAAGGCAGATGCTTAACCGACTGAGCCACTCAAGCACCCAGATTTCTGTTGTTTTAAGGCACACAGTTTGGAGAAATGTGTTAGGAAATTCTTACGGAACTAATACTGTCACCTTGCATAGAATCGGACCCCAGAAAAGAATGAGCTGGATGGGACTGTGACTGAAAGGAAAGAAACTAAGGAGAGGGAACAGTATCCATCCAAATATGCAGTAGGTGGTCTCCCATCCCTCGCCCCCAGTGGACGCGCTGGTGGACTAGGGCCCACTCTCCCCCAGGCTGCCCTCTTCTGTCTGTTGCTTCTTCAAGGTATACTCTCCACTCCTGTGCACCTCCTCCTCTCTCTACATTTGTGGTGAGCCCTGGGTGGATTGAGCCACCAGAGCAGGTGCATGGCTGGGAGAGAAGGATGAGAAGCAGGGTCCACCTCGGGAGTGGGAGATGGCTGCTGGAAACGGGGAAGGCCAACAGGGCTGGGAGGTGGGTAGCATCTGATAAACGTTCTGTCCAAAATTTGAACCAGGCAGACCGTGATACACAGCATCTAAAGACAACGCCGTTAGTATCTACAGTGAAGTCTTTGTTCTGGCTTAGCCAATACAATACAAAACTTTTTTCTTTTAAGGAAAAAAGAAATCTAAATAGCACTCCATCTTCAACAAAGCTGTGTACGGAAACAAACCATCCTTACAGTGTGCGTTTTTAAGGAGATGTTCCAATTTTCTGCACGCTCTTCCAGGGCTGGTATGAAACCTTTCTGTGCCACACAGGGGAGCTCTCCCAGCCAGTGTGTTCCCACCTCACACATCGCTGCCAGCCATGGCCATGGCCATGGCCACGGCCACGGACAGGATCTCAGATGGACTCTGACCATCTGGTCCTTACACCCACTTAGCCTGCTGCCATCTATCTGTTGTAACATTTCTGTCTGTCCTCAGATCTTTGGAATGAGCTGAGTGTATTTTATCAGAACTTTTGTCTCCTCATCTGTGACCTTCATGCCCTTCACACTGACACGCTGTGCTCAACTTTCAACCAAGTGTTTGCTGCTGGTGGCACTTTCTCCTGCATTCATGTCCTACCATCCTGGTATTTGCATTGCATTAATATACAGATTAAATGAAATGAAACACTTCCTCTTTGGTTGAGAATTCACAGTTTTAGGGCTGGAGATCGGCGGGTTTAGTGTTTCATAAGTACGGCTCAGTGGTATTTAATGCATTCACTAACAAGTTAATTTTATAGATACCGACAAACTGATTCTAAAGTTTATATGGAAGGGCACCTGGCTGGCTCAGTCAGTAGAGCATGCAACTCTCAATCTCAGGGTTGTGAGTTCAAGTCCCACATTGAGCATGCAGCCTGCTTAGGAAAAAAAAAACCAAAAACGAAGTTTATATGGAAAGACAAAAAAACAAAAAAACAAAAAACCACCCCAGAATAGCCAATAGTATATTAAAGGAGAAGAACAAAGTCGGAGAACTGACACTCCCTTTCCTTCAAGACTTACTATAAAGCTACAGTAACTGTGGTATTGGCAAAAGAATAGACAAATAGATCAGTAGAACAGAACAGACAGCCCGGAAGCAGACTCACATAAATACAATCAAATGATCTTTGACAAAGGAACACAGCAATACAATGTGTAAAAGGTAGTCATTTCAACAAATGGTTCTGGAACAGCTGGACTTCCTCATACAAAAAAAAAAAAAAATGAATCTAGACACAGACCGTATTTCCTTCACCAAAATTAATTCAAAATGGATCAGAGACCTAAATGCAGAATGCAAACCTATGAAACTCCTAGAAGATAACATAGGAGGAAATCTAGATGACTGTGCGTTTGACTTTGACAATGACAACACCAAAGGCAAGATCCATGAAAGAAGTCATTGGTAGGCTGGACCTTATGGAAATTAGAAAGATGTGCTCTGCAAAAGACACTGTTATGAGACTGAGAAGACAAGCCACAGAACTGGGAGAAAACATTTGCAAAAGACATATCTGATAAAGGACTATTAATCAAAATATAAAAATTCAAATTCAAAATAAGAAAACAAACAACCTGATTAAAAACTGAGCAGAAAAACCTGAAAAGACACCTCACCAAAGAACACATACAGATGGCCAGTAAACATATGAAAAGATACTCCACATCTTTTATCATTAGGGAATTGCAAATTAAAACAAGGTACTACACACCTATGAGAATGGCCAAAATCCAGAACGCTGACACCACCAGCTGCTGGTGAGGATGTGGAGCAACAGAATTCTCATTCGCTGTTGTGGAGAATGCAAAATGTACAGCCACCTTAGAAGGTCACTTGGTGGGCACCTGGGTGGCTCAGTCGGTTAAGCGTCTGCCTTCGGCTCAGGTCACGATCCAGGGTCTGGGATCAAACATCACGTTGGGCTCCCTGCTCAGTGAGGAGCCTGCTTGTCACTCTCTCTCTCTCTCTGCCCCTCCCTCTGCTTGTGCTTTCTCTCTCTCTCTCAGATGAATAAATCAAATCTTAAAAAAAAAAAAAAAAGAAAAAGGTCACTTGGCAGTTTACTACAAAACTAAACATACTCTTACCATATGATCCAGCAATTGTGCTCCTTGGTTATAACTCAAATGACAAACACTTGCACACAGATCTTTATGGCATCTTTATTTGTAATAGCCAAAACTTGGAAGCAACCAAGAATGTCTTTCAGTAGGTGAATGGATATATGAACTGTGATATATCCAGACAATGGAATAGTATTCAGTGCTAAAAAGAAAGGAGTTATCAAGCTATGACAAGACATGGAGGAAACTTAATGGCATATTACTAAGTGAAGGAAGCCAATCTGAATAGGCTATATACAGCATGATTCCAACTATATGAGTTTTTGGAAAAGGCAAAACTGTAGATATAGTAAAAAGATCAGTGATTGTCAGAGGCTAGTGGGGAAGGAGGGATAAAGAAGCAAAGCACAGAGGATTTTTAGGGCAGTGAAATTATTCTGTATGATATTACAGTGGTGGATACATGTGATTATACATTTGTCAAAATTCATAGACTGTACAATACCACAAGTGAACTCTAATGTAAACTATGGACTTTGGTTGATACTGATGTATCAATGTAGGCTCATCGATTACAACAAATATACCACCCTGGTGAGGGATGTTGATAGTGGGATAGGCTGTGGGTGTGTGGCTGTAGAATTATATGGCAACTCTCTGTTCTTTCTGTTCAATTTTGCTAAAACTGCTCTTAAAAAGTCTATTTAATAAACAAATATTTTAAATAATTCAATATTCACTTACTGTATGACCTTGTCATTCCATTCCTAGGTATTTACACAAGAGAAATAATAATATATGCCCACATAAAGACTAGGACACAAATGTTCAGAGAAGCTTTATTCATATGAACTAAAACCTGGAAACAACGCAGATGTCCATCAGTGGCTGAATGGATAAACAAAAGAGGGCATATCTATGAAATAGAACGCTGCCAGCAATAAAAAGGAACAAACTACTGATACCCATCATTACGCTGAGTCAAAGAAGCCAGAAGCAAGAGGGTACATATTATATAATGCCATTTATATAAAGTTCTAGAAAATGTAAGTTAATCTGTGTGGTGACAAAAGACGGATCAGCATGCTGTACCCAGGGGTTGAGGAGGAAATTACCATAGGGGGCATGAGGAGACTTTTGGGGGTGATGGAAATGTTCTATGTCTTGATTGTGGCAGTGATTTCACAGGTGTGTGTATTCCTATTAAAAGTCATCAAAGTGTACACTTTAAAAAGATGCAGTTCATTATATGTAATTGATCTACTTGAATAAAATCTAATTGATTAAATTAAAAAAAGGCCTTCACTTGAATCAGGTTTGTTGAAAAACTGAGCATGAGACTAAAGAAAAGCCATGTCTGGAGAAGAATATATATGAAAAATGATTTTTGGTACGGTGCCTGGGTGGCTCATTTGTTAAGCGTCTGCCTTCAGCTCAGGTCATGATCCCAGGGTCCTGGGATTGAGCCCTGCATCGGGCTCCCTGCTCAGCGGGGAGCCTGCTTCTCCCTCTCCCATTCCCCCCGCTTGTATTCCCTCTCTGTCAAATAAATAAATAAAATCTTTAAAAAAAAAAATGATTTTTCGTCCAGCATTTCTAAATCAGGGAATTGATTTTAAGAAAGTCACAAGAATTTTCATCCTAATATTACTCATAAAGGACAGATTGAAATTACCTAAATGGTTAATAAAGAGTGTTATGGCATATACATATGAGATTCCACCATCCAACGTGAAAAGTCAGGTTATTTAAGTGTATTTATTGACACAGACTTTTACAATACACTAATGGGGGGGGAAGATCTGATTACCAAAACATATATGGTATGATCCCATCTTTTAAAAAAAATCATATGTCCCTAAATACATACAAGAAATCTGGGTGTAGTAGTCACATAGGTGGGTATGACAGAGAATGCTAGTTGACCCAACATCTGTTCTCTCTTCCATGGTGGTAGAATTTTTGACAGGATTCATGGCAATCCAGCTAAAGACTACATTTCCCAAGGATGCCTGGGTGGCACAGTCTATTGGGTGTCCCACTCTTGGTTTTAGCTCAGGTCATGATCTCAGGGTTGTGAGACTGAGCTCCATGTCGGGCTCCATGCTCAGTGTGGAGTCTGCTTGAGTTTCTCTCTCCCTCTCCCTCTGCCCCTTCCACTTGTGCTCTCTCTCTCTCAAATGAATAAATAAACCTTAAAAGGGGGCGGGGGGGCACCCGGGTGGCTCAGTTGGTTAAGCATCTGGCTTCGGCTCAAGTCATGATCCTGGAGTCCTGGGAGCACCCTGCTCGTGCTCTCTCTTGCTCTCTCTCCCTGTCTCTCAAATAAATAAATAAAATCTTTAAAAAAAAAAAAAAAAGACTACATTTCCCAGCCTCCATTGCAGCTAGATAGGACCATGTGACTATGTTCGGGCTAATGGGATCTGAACAGAAATGCTGTTTGCAACTATAGGTGATTCTCCAAAAGAGAAGGGGCATGTTCTCCCCTCTGTATTTTCTCCTTTTCCAGTGGTGGAATGAAGTAGTGGTGAAGAGCCATCTTGGACCACAGACACAGGTGGAACAGCCAGGAATTTTGGAGCAAGAAGATGGAAAGAACCTGGGTCTCTGACAGTGTCTCAGAGCAGAGCCAAAATACTGAGTCCAATGCTTGCATGAAAGTGAAATAAAATCCTATGCTTTTTAAGCAACTATTTCTTTAGGTCTCTTAAATGTGGCTGAATCAGTATTTATCCTACCCAATGCACACAGGGAAAAGACAAGTTACAGAAGGGAATGATTAGCAGAGAAATGCAGCTGATAGGTCAAGTAAGGTGAGGGCTAGAAAGCATCTGCTTGGTGAAGCAACAGTAAAGTCACTGCTGACCCCAGGGAGAGCATTTTCAAGGGGTAATAAGATCGAAAGCTCAGTTCTAGGAGTGAACTCCAAGTGAGGAAGGATGGACAGTAAATGGAAGCACATTGCCAAGTTTAGCTGGAAAGGAGGCAATACCTAGGTGATCACTGGAGAGTGCCATGGAGCTGGAGAACAATCCTGCCTCACATCTCTTGTCCTCTCTCATGGGAGCCTCTCCTAACAATAATCGCTAATGTTCTTGGCCTGTCTTACTTACTGGCAATTGTGTAACGAGTCACTCCAAACTTAGTGGCTGAAACCACTATAATGTATTTATTATTTGTCAGGATGCTGTGTGCTGGCTGGGCTACCATGCTTCCTGTGGTGTGGGCTGGAGCACCAGCATGCCCAGAAGTCCCAAAGCACTGGTTATTGGTGGACCAGAGGTCTGTTCTACATGGTTACTTGAGCTTCCCCATGGCGTGGCGGCTAGGTTCCAAGAAGAAACATTTCAAGTGTGCAAGAACACGAGTTCCTAGTATTTTCTAGGGCTTAGCCTGAGACTAGCGTGGTGTCAGTTTCATCACATTGTATTATTCAAAGTGGATCACAGGGCCACCCAGATACAAGGGGAGGGGACTACCTCAGGACGCAGATACCAGGAGGCACTGAGGACTACCGGAATAACAGTCTATCACACGGAAATGACTCGGAGGGGAGGGAGAGATTGCCAAGGGGCAGGAGGAAATTATGGGGGGAGATAGGTATATTTCTATATTGATTGTGGTGAAGGTTTCACAGGTGATACATGTATCGAACTTATCAAACTGTACCTTTTAAACTTACACAATTTATCGTATACCCATTATACCTCAATAAAGCTATTTTTAAAAAGAGAGCAATCTACTTACAGAATGGAGGAATATTTCAGTAAATTATGGTATATCCATTAGGTGGAATCTTCTATAGCAACTACCACTGATAAGAAGAGTCTGAAGGGAGGCTGGGAAATGTTTATGACTGAGGACAAATGGGAAAAGTGGTATGAAATTCAGAGCACGCCGAAAATTTCATAAAAATGTGTATGTGTAGGCAAGGCTAGAAAAGCTTTTGCAAGATGAATATATCTTCATTAGGGAGGTAGAATACCATGGCTTTTCTCCTTTAATTGTCGACATTTCCTGCTATGTTGCTGTATTTTCTTTATCATTAACGTCCCGGTCCTTTCATTTTGCATTCACTCGGTTGTGGATGTGTCAGGCCTCTTCAGCTCACGCTCTGACAGTGCAGATCCTCCGTCTGTCTACAGCCCTCTGTTGCTGCATGGGCCACTCCTGATACAGGGACACTTGCCCTGGGCTCTAGAGGGGGGGACAGCGGCGCTGCCTGGAGTGACATGGCACCTCTGTGTTTGTCAGCCCTAATAACAGGCTCTCTCCCTCTCCACCTGGAGCTGTCACACAGGCTGCCAAACCCAGACAGGTTCTATTTCATAACGACTTCCTTGTTAGTCACTCTCTTCCCACTTCCCTTTCCTGCCACCTTCTTCTAAAAAAGCTCACCAGCTCAGCAAGCTCCGTGTGTCTGCACGCCGGCCAGGCGTCCAGCTCCCAGAGTGAAGTGTGGGCAGCAGGTCCCTGATAAAGGATTGCAAGCCGGAGCCAGAGAGGCCCCTGCCGGGTCCCTGCCATCTGGCTGCATGCAGGAGCCCGACGGCCAGGGTGCTCCGTTTGCATCCAGCTCCAGCCATGGCTTCTGTCGGGGAAGCTCTTTGGTTGTCAGCCGCCAACTTGGTGTCTGTTAAACTGTTCCTCAAGGTGGCCACGCTAAAACTCAGTGCAACACAACAGAAGGACCAGTGTGCTATCTAATCGATTTGTTCCTAAAATGAGACTTTTTGCTTTGGGCAGAAGACCCATCAGTTTCCGGTGAGGACAGCCGAGGCGCTCCCAGAGAAAATGTAGGTCCTTGGCAGCTCGTGGGCTGTCTGGCCTCCAACAGCTGTCTTCTGGGTCTCACCGGTCCTCGTGTCTACCCTAAAGCAGCCTTTCAGAGCCATCTTCTCTCATATTTCCCCCCCTTACCCTTAGCCTCTCTCACTGTCTTTTTGACTCTCTCCTTTACATTTGCACAACACTTTTGGCAGAAATACCTTTTGCAAGCTGTAGTCACCATGTAACGGTAATGCCGGGGTGCCGTCTGGGTGGGAGATGTCAAGGGACAGGTGATGACGTGCTGTGTTGCAGCTGGGATCCTTTGCCCTTTCCCTCTCCTCTTCTGACTTTCCCTGAGCCCCTACCAGGCAAGAAAATGCAAGCATGGGAACAGGTGCACATCCGCTCCTCCCTCCCCCCCTTTCTGGAAGGAGAAAGAATACCAAGAAGGCTTCCTTTTCAGTGTTCATGATTTACATGATGAAAAATGTTTCCTATCTGTGGCCATTTCATTATTATGGTAAATATACAGGAAAACAGTGGGGAAACGTAATCAAGTTGGGCCCCCAATGATTTAAAATTACATTTATTTATGCCTCATCCAGAAAGCTTTTTTTGATAAGAAACTGGGTGACTTGAGGAAGCTACATTACTTTTTAAGGTTAAAAAATGCTAACTGTAATATAAAAAAAAAAGGGATGGTGTTGGAAATCCTTCAGACATCCTAAGTACTGGGAATAAAGATTTTAGATGTTATTTCCATTTTCACAGATGGAGAAGCTTGAAGCACAGATAGGACATGATTGTCCCGAATTGCAGACCCTTGCCAGTCCCCACAAGGTGATGATGTCCTTGAAGGTAGACTCTGCCATGTGGAAACATTTTTGCAGCCCCATTAAATCGGGCACAGTAGGGATTCAGCAACTATCTATTTATTAATAAACAACTGTTTCCTGGAAAGGACCAACAATATCCATATGTTGAACATGGTCACTTTTATTAGGACAATTAGTTATTTAATAAATGTATCAATTGTGTATGCCCTCCATATTTCAGTCACACCAGGGGTATTAGCTGAGCTAGCAGGTGTAGCTAGGAGTGGACAGCAACAGGCAAATTAAGAATGCCTTAGCTTCTCAGAGGGATACTATTTTCACATATGGCATCGATTCCTGGGAGTTTGTGGAACAATGAGGATTATTTGTGCAATTTTACAGAGCTGAAGCTGCTTGCACGAGCTGCATTACTCGACCTGCCTGAAGCCCTTGAGGATATAAGTTCAGGTGTGTTTACCCTGTCACATGGCAGGACTGAATGAGGCCAGTGTTGGGTGTTGGGCTAGCCTGGGACTCTCTGCCCGGGCTGTATGTTAATATCACCTGTGGAACTTCTTTAACTCTACCTGTTGCCCGGGTTCCTCCCTGGACCAATTATATCAAGAGCTCTGGAGCTGAGTCCAGGTATCCTATTTTTAAAGCTCTCTAGAGGGATCTCAGATGGAGCCAGGGCTGGCACTTTCTGGAAAGCCATAGGGAAAAAGAGGCACAAAGAAGGAAAGGTAAGAGGAAAGAATCCCTTTCTGCTCTCCACGAGCTCCCAGTTTGCTTCCCGCCAGCAATCCTGCTCGAACTTGACTGTGTACACAGACCACGTGGGGGTCTGGCTGAAATGCAGATTCTGATTCGGTAGGCCTGGCTGGGGCTTGAGATTCTGCATTTCTAGTGAGCCCCCAGATGGTACAGATGCGGTTGGGTAGCAGGCCACACTTGGAGTAGCAAGGATCTAGAGCTGCAAGGTCTAATAATGTGCCCGTGAGCCACATGTGGCTACTGGGCATGTGAAACGTAGCCAGTCCAAGTTGTAATCTGCTATAAGTATAAAATAAACACAATTTTGAAGCTTTATTATGAATAAAAGAATATAAAATATCTCAATAGTAACTTTTATAGTGATTACATGTTGAAATGATAGATAAAGCAGGTTAAATTTAATATATTGTGAGATTAATTTTACCTGTTCTTTTTTTTTAATGTAGGTACCAACAAATTTAAAGTTCCCTATTGACTTGCATCATATTTCTGTTGAACAGGGTTGGTCTAGAGCACTGTTCACGGCAACTTTGCGGTGGCGAGAGCATTTAAATGGGACGGGATGTGAATGCAGTTGCAGGGTGGGTGGTTTCCTGCTCAGAACGCAGTCTGTCGTTTACCGAGGGCTCACTAAGAGCTCTCACTGTTCTAAGTGCTTTGTATGAATTTGCTAATGTTTGAATGCTCACAACAGCCTGTGAGATGTGTTACTATTATTTTCATTTAACAGATGGGGGCTTTGAGTCAGAGATAGTGTAAGCTACTTGCCTACAGTTAGCAAGCATAGTGACTTTTAGACGGCCCTGCTCCAGACCCTCTCTGCCTCTGTACCTCCTCCATGGAGCAAAGAGACCAGGGAGCCAAGAGGATGTGCCACCTGGAGCTCATCCTCCTATGCCTATTCTAGAACATGCTCTGGTTACCCACAATCTCAGAATTGCCTGCAGGGTTAAAAGGTAATTTGCAAGGCCTATGTGGATCTCTTCCCTAGATCCATCCTCCTAAGGATGGGTTGCTCTCTGATTGACCTGGGCTGTGGCTGAGGGCAGCCTTTTGAGGGGGCATGAAGGAAGCTTCAGTGCAGGATGGAACTAGGGGTGGGAAGAGACGTAGGGCAGGCTGAGTGTTGGGGGCTTCCGGTTGTGCTGTTGCTCTGGGCCCCACTAATGTCAAGAGCAGGCCTAAGGCCTGGATCCAATGCCAAGGACCACGTGCTAAAAGGGCTGACAGAGCTGAAGGTGGGCTGCATTCCAAGACTTTGCAGGTGACTCTGGGCTTGGAGACTCACCCTTACATACAAAAGCCACAAGGAAAACATTGCTACTGCAGTGATTATAGGCCAGTGGGTTTCTGATCTTCAGAAGTCCTTGGTATAAGCCAACTTAGACTTTAAGGGTGGCAATTTCCCATGCCCGTCTCCCAACCCACCATTTTCTCAAACTCAAAATGATCCACCTTATGGAAAGCAGCCCTTTTGTTCTGGAAAGCAAAAAATAAAAGTCTCACTGTTGAAATCACAGGGCTGGAACTTATTTCAATACTATAGCACCATTGGGAAAAAAAACAAACAAACCCCTGAGCTTTGATAAAGAGTTCATTCATGTAAATGCAAAAAGATGCAAAAAAGAAGAACAAGAGTATATTTGAATTTTTCTTTCTGTAAAATACAGAGGGTGGGAATATATGCCCCTGAGTCTTGTTTGCTGAGGGCCATTAGAGCATTCTCAAAGGAAGATTCCGAAACAGAGCATTGCTGGGTCCCTACCCTTGCTGGGCTAGTGGCAAGAGACCTTTCAGAACTCTGGTCCGATGCCTCTGTGACTATCGCTGTGAAACACTGGTTTCTGTTGTCTGCCTTGCCCGGGTTCTTTCCCGGGCACTAGACTGGAATTCAGTGATCAACATTAGGAGGAGCCCTTGTGGTATGTTGCTTTGTTAGCAACACGCCAATATTCCTCTTATCTAGAAGCCCATCCTCAGCCTCATTCTGAGTCTTCTGTTCTTGCAGGATCATCTTTTGAACTGCATGGTAAATAAAGTCTTGACATTCCCCTTAACAGCATCTACAATAAATTCTTGCTTTTCCTTCACTGGAGAGAGAAAGAAGAAAACACAGCAGCAGGGGAAGAATCTGAACAGCCTTCAAGGTCAGGCCAGGGTGAAGGAGATAATCTTTATCTCCTCTGAGATCAAAGTAAGAGGCAATTAATTCACTTGGCCGGGCGGGGGGACTTTGAAACCACTCCCAGATAATGACGATTTCTGAACTGGGGAATGAATTACCTGGGTGGGATAGAATCTCCTTCCCTTGAGGTACTTAGGAGCGGGAGCAAGAACCAGCAGGACTTCAGGGCTGATTGGTTTGTGTGGACAGAGAAGAATTAGCCTTGTGTCTGCTCAGGAGGATGATGGGAGCAGGGATCGGAATAAAATCAGTCTTTCTCCTCCCTTCTAGATCTTCTCAGGCAATTCAAATAAACCAGGCCAGCACTGGTAAATACCTTGCATTGTGTATTTCCAAAATGCTTTGATGTCACTTCAGTTGGTTCTTACAGTGGCAACTCCATGAGTTAGATGGAAAAGGCTTGTAGTGTGGCCATCGGGAGGGGACAACAGAGTACTGTGAGCTGCCCCAGTTCACACAGCTGGTTAGCACTAGCGCTGGGACGAGCACAATTTCCCGGTGCATTGCTCTTTTCCACTGAAGTTTGCAAACCCTGAATCCAGTGAAGTATTAGGGATGGTGGGGATTCTGCTACAGCTTACATTGCATTTCTGAAATTTTTCAATGTGTTTAAAAATGAAAATAATATGGACTTCCCGCCTTGTCTCCTTGTCTCCTTGTTAATGTTTGGCTGGAGGGTGCATGGCTTGAGCCTTATTAGAATTGACACAAACCGCCGATGCAACTACATTGAAAAAAACAGAGAGAGAGAGAGAGAGGGCTGTCCTCTGCCTAATGCATGGTTGGCTTTCACTGTGAGGCATTGTCCCAGGGGCTTGACTCCAAACAGGAAAATTCTGGGGAGTATATTGTTGGGAAGAGCCCAGTCTCACTGGAGGCCGATAAAGCAGATGATCTGATTACAGCTTCATCCCAACTGGAGTCCTGCATGGCTCCTTTTCTTAAGAAATTTAGAGTAAAACTGAATTAAAAAAAAAAAAAAATGAAACCTCTTTATATGTCCCTGATGTATAGGGCAAAGGAGGGAGTAGCTGAGTTTCTATGTCCTGAGGGTTTTTTTCAGGGAAACAGAGGGTGGGGCGGTAGACCTAAGAGGGAAATCCACAGCAAGTATTCACCTTCTAATCACGTGCAAATGCCCGGCTGGTTCCCTACCACTTCTGCCCTCACCCAGTCTGGTTTTAAGGTGCAGGCTTGTTACAAAAATGTCACATGTAGGGGCTCTGGGGTGGTGCAGTCAGTTGAGAGACTGACTGCTGATTTCAGCTCAGGTGGTGATCTCAGGGTCACGAGATCCAGCCCCGCCTTGGGCTCTGGGCTCCATGGGGAGCCTGCTTAAGATTCTCTCCCTCTGCCCCTCCCCTGACTCCGGTGCTCTCTCTCTCTTTCTCTCTCTCTCTAAAATAAATCTTTAAAAAACAATGTCACATGTAGATCAGCAATGCCTGTGAAAATCAGAAAAAAAGTATTTAGTATTCCACAGTATTTGTAAACATGAAAAAACAAAGGCTTCTATAGGAAATGTCAGTCTGGGGCTTGAGAAGAAGGGGTTATAAGGGCGCCTGGGTGGTTCAGTTGGTTAAGCGTCCCACTCTTGATTTCAGCTTAGGTCATGATCTCAAGGTCATGATCTTAGGTCATGATCGAGTGCAGCATCAGGCTCCTCGCCGGGTATGGAGCCTGCTTGAGATTCTCTCTCTCCCTCTACCCACCCCCCAACCCCTCCCCCCGCCACGCTCATGATCTCTCTCTTTCTCTAGGAAGAAAAAAAGAAGGGGTTATATTTTTCTGCTTTACATATTTGGTCACATATGTTATGTATATACATACATGCATGAATGCACACACATATGTAGACATGCACATATTTGCATGTGTGTGTAAATCCCTTAGACACATACCTCTTCTATATAAATAATCCAAATCTGTATTTGCCTATGTGCAAAGATACCATATAGATCCAACACACACACACACACACACACACACACACAGGGCTTTAATGTAGGAGGATTCAGCAAAACTGAGTTCCAGCAATTTTTGTATTGTTTTCAACTGATGATGGCACCTTTAATTTTACCCCTTTGTAACAGAAGGTCTGGGGTTCCTGGCTATGACACCGAACAGATTCTTTTAATCTGAGGAAGGAAGGAAGGAAGGAAGGATAGGAGGGAGGGAGGGAGGAAGGAATGTAGGAAGAGTTGTAGCAGAGTGAATGGGTGGTAGAAGTCTCTAGAAAGTACCTGGCCTCTCACAGGTAGCAGAGAAGGAAGAACAAGAAACTGGAGGGGAGACTGCTCTACAACCGTTTCCCACACAAAGAACCCCACTCTTGAAGTAAGTTGGTACAATGCATCTGCAGGGTAGATTCATCTTATCCATCCACTTTGATCCCATTCTTCTTTTAGGACTTTATCCTTAGGGGGCAACTGGACAAGTGTGCAAAGATGAGTGTGTTGGGATGCACATTAGTGACAAGCCAGACAATGATAGACAATGTAATGTCTGTCAAGACAAGACCGTATTTAATGTGTGTTAAATACATCTTACTACATGCCCACAATATCATAATGAACTGCCATTCAAATGGTGATCCATATTTCTTCCCCAGAAAGGTAATGAGAATTGCTATTTAATGAGTTGACCATGTGGCAGGTGTTTTGTATATATGGTGTGGTTCGATGCTCATAACCACTCCTTAAATTAGGTATGATGATCCTCATTTTACCGATGAGGAACATCACCTGAGGTTAAGCAGCCCCAAGTCACAGATTCAGTAAGCAGTCGGTTAAGAGTTAAACTTTACAGCCCACTGCCTCAACATCTTTGCCCACAGCACCTTTTTGAATGAAATAAATAAAGGAAATAAAGGGACTCCATTTATACAAATGCATATACAGAAAGAGGAAAGCAGGAGAGTTAGAGAAATCATGTAATGGTTGAGACTTGCAGGCTCGGGGATAAGTATGAGTCAGGTCAAATCCCAGCTCCCCTCATACCAGTTCCATAACCTTGAGCAAGTAACTTGACATCTCTAACACTTCAGTTCCCATAATCACAAAAGAAAGGTAATGCTGCCCATCTCATGAATTTGTTGTAAGATTAAACACTAATCGGGAGGCCTTGTATAATGCAGCGAGGCATCTGGAAGGATGTTCACCTATGTATTAACAGTGGTGGTATCACTGGGGAGCAAAATTTGGAGGTGATTTTTATTTTTTCTTTCTCCTTTTCTAGATGTCTTTTAAAATCACTTCAAAGGGTTTATATCATTTTATAAATAGAAAATCCAGTAAAGCTCTATTTGTTTTGGAAAAGAATAATCAGATGGCGAAGAATGAGAGTGAGCAGGAAAGGGGAGAGAAGATGAACTCAGAGAAGGGGAGGGATGTGGCGCTGTCCTCGCCTGAGCGAACTGTTCCAGCCGGACCGGGAGCTTGAATTGGAGCGTTCTACTTGGGAGTGAGCATCTCCATCAGCTCAAAGCACATTCTGCAGGAGTCAGGCAGGTCTGATCTTGGAGCAGGACTTTTGCTAAGGCTGCTGTTACCAGGCCTGGCTCATATGTCTGTGCCCTTTGCCAGATTCCCTCCTTCTTCAGGAGCTCTGCTCTTTCCTCTGGGGAGGAACGCAGTCTGAAAAATGATTCATGTGAAGATGTAAGTGATTCATCAAGTTATGGGAGTCCTCTCAAAGTCCTTATATTAAAAAAAAAAAAAGAATTCAGGGAACTCTTGGCCTGCTAGGAGGAGACTGAATTTGTCTAACCACTTAAAGTTCATTTAGATTTGTACCCAAACTCTTAGAATTGTATATACATTTTGGTCTAGCAATTCTACTTTTAAGAATTTATTCCAAGGAAATAATCGTAAGTATATAAAATGTTTAGCTATAGGAATATCCATTATAGTAGCTCTTTATAATAGTGAAAATTAAGGCCTGCCTACATGTCCAGCAATGGAGGACTACAGAAATTACATAGCTCCGTCCAGTGGAATACATGGTCGCTCTCAAAGTGTTGTTGTAGGAGTGTATTTCTTGTCATGGTGAAATGTTCACAAGGTGATATTAAGTGAAAAAAATCAGTGAAAAAAAAAGTAATCCCAATGTAAAAAAAAAAGTATATTTATATTAAGACTTTTGAAAAATGGCAAAATGTTGGTAATATTTGTTCCTGAACTATATGTGATCATTTTCTTTTGTTCATTTATCGAATATATGTCATTTTTGAAATAAGAAATGATGTTATTACAATTTTAGTTTTTTAAAGGCAAAGGAACCCAAAGTATACCCACCTGACACTGCATCACCCTGTGCTGCTAACTTCACGAGGATATTTATCGCATCTGCTTCAGTACGTCAGTGTGATTCCAGCACTTGGCACGATACTGGACATGTGAAAGTTCTTCCTAGATGTTTGTTGAATGAATGAATGACAGAATGGAAGGGCGAATGCATGAAAAAACAAAGCAGTGGTAACAGGGGGCCCAAGAAAGAGGAGAAACTCAGAACAAACTCAGTATACAGCTGCTTGACCTCCTCCGTGTAATTTGGTAGTTGAGCTCCATGTTCATCTTTGAAGCCCTCATGGTGCCTTGCCTCAATAAATGTTGCATGAAATTATAAATGATGGTTTATATTTTTCCTAGTAGGATCATTTCTGTAGACTTTCCAGCAGCAGGTAAATGCATGCCTGGTGGCAGATCATGTGCAAGGACCCTACTAATGGCCGTTGCAATAGGAAGCTGTGCTGGTTGGGCTTAGGTTTGTTATAAAGTAACAACAGCAACAAAAAGGATGATTTTTTTTAAATGAAAAGTTTCTTTCTTTCTAATGTTCTGGGCAGGCAGCCCAGGGTTGGAGGAGAGCTCTATGGTGTGAGGGACCCAAGTTTTTTCTTTTTGCCCTGCCACAAGTGGCTTCCATTCCCAAGGTCAATTCATGGTCCAAAATGGCTCCTGGCACTCCAATCATTTCATCAGAATTCCAGCAAGAAGGAAAGAGTAAGAGAAGAAATACATGCTCCCTCTCCGGAAGTTGCACATATGACCTCCATTTACATCCCATTGGCCAGAACTTTGTCAAGGGAGCCTGATTAACGTAATTTTTATTCTGGGGTGTCTTGTTCCCAGCTCATGATCGGGAGTTCTCTAACTGTGGAAGAAAAGAAGAACTGACATTGGGAGACAACTGGCAGCTTCTGTCACCGAGGTGTCCTCAGCCATCCTATCACCAGCCAACCAGAGTCTCATCGAATGTGCAACATCTGCTGTAAGGATATAGGGAAAATCACCATCACCTCTGGCTTAGGGTTATCAGGTAGTTGGGGTTGCTGCTGATAAACACTTCTTTAGTTGCCCCTTAACGGCACACTTCCATTTCTAGCACAGTCCCTGCTCTTGTCACAGGGGTGACATGGGTCACTGCTTTCTTCCTAGCAGAGCTGGACCAGAAACTGCAAGTCAGCATCTTTCTTGCTGCAGCAATTGCTCATGTCTTCTGGATCATGATTGGCTGCACCATTCAATCAACAGAGAAATCAAGAAGTGCTGTGAGGGATTCTGATTATATAAATGAGGAAAGAAATAGAAGAGGCTAAAGTTTCTGAGTTTATCTTTAAGGGTCACTCTTGTGGGGCCACGGGGTGCTGCCCTTTCTGACATGACCGTGGATGGCACTGGAGGTCCCCTAGATGTGCGAGTAGAAACGCAGTGCTCAGCCCTTTAGAGCAAAAGAAAAGGAAGCATTCTTTCTTTGCGGAAGTGATATGAAGCAGAGGATCATAATCCTCTTAGGAGCTACCATTTAGCGAGGTGCTGTGTAAGCCCTTGTGGTCACCAGCATTCAAGGCAGCCCTCAGCGATCCTTGCTTCCTGGTAGGCATGTGCTCATAAGGTCCCCTCCCATACTGAATCAGGGCTGACCTGTATGACCAATAGCATACAGGAGAGGTGGCAATATGCGACTCCCAGGGCTGCGTCATAAAAAGGCATTGCAACTTCTGCCTTGGTCTCTTGCATGGATTGCTCTTGCATGGGGGAAGCCAGCACTTGCATGGTCTCTTGCATGGATTGCTCTTGCATGGGGGAAGCCAGCACCATGCACCAGGGACACGCTAGCCATCCCATAGAGAGGCCCATGTGGAGAGGAGCCAAGCCCTCCTGCAAAGTGCCACTTATCCACCTAATGCGATGAGCAACCCTAGAAGCGGTTCCTCTAGCCGTCCTATGACTGCAGTCCTAGTTGCCATCCGGCTGGACAGTCTGAGAAATTCCATCCAGAACCACCCAGCTCAGCCACTCCTACATTCCTGACCCTCAGAAACTATGAGATGAGGAATGCTTATTGTTGTTTTAAGCAACTACGTTTTAGGGGTAATTTGTCATGCAGCAGTGGATAACTAGCACATCCTTTCTATATAGTGTATTTATCACAACAACACTCTGAACTAGGCATTAGAACCCCCATTTTACTGATAAGGAGACCAAGGCTTAGAAAGGTGAGTTTATTTTGCCAGGTCAGAGCAGCTGGTGGAAGCAAAGCTGGAGCTCTGGGTTAGCTCCGCGTGCACGAAACCCATGCATGGAAAGCTGCTCATTGTGCTCAATGCCATGGGGACAATCCAGGACTTCCAGAATGCCTGGCAGCAGAGAAAAGCTAACTGTTCCTAAATGAACTGAGTGGTCTTGTTACAGTGAGGTTTGCCTGCTAACATTTGGGATTATACAGGCCCAGTAGGCAGTTGCGGATCTGTGCCCTAAAACGCACAGCCAATTTGAAACTCAAGGGCATGACCGCCCACTACAGGAGCCCGCATTTAGGTCCTTGGGATGCAGAAAGGTTCCTAAACTCCCAGCTGAAATTTAAACAGCCTCAGAACAATGATGGGGTCTCACTATATCAAGTTTGAAAGTGTTCTGAATACAGAGGCAGGGATGGGGTGTATGGCAAGGAATGTGGAATGGAATGATCACTGGCCCTTCACTTTTTTCCTGTGATGGGTCAGTTTCCATTTAACAGCGTGGTCACCTGCCAGCATGCTGATGGGGCCAAATTCAGTCCGTGCCTGCTTGTCAGCAAAAGAACATGAGCGTTCCTCTGAAGTCACATCAAGTAATGAGATTCTGAGCTCCTCTCTTGGACTAACTGGTTGATGTCTGTCTCATTCTGGCCAGAGCCGTCACTGAGAGACCTGCAGCCACTTGATGTCCAGTGGAAACTTCTGGTCCTGCTGTCCTATTGGCTGAGAAATGTGGAGATGTCCTCGTTCCCCAGGCTTCTCCATCGCCCTCCAGACGCAAAGCTGCTCTGGCAACCACACGGGCAGCCACGTAAATCAATGAGGAAGGAAGGTCTCTTTCTTTCTTTCTTTTTTTTTTTTTAAAGATTTTATTTATTTATTTGAGAGAGAGAGAATGAGAGAGAACACATGAGAGGGGATAGGGTCAGAGGGCAAAGCAGATTCCCTGCCGAGCAGGGAGCCGGATGCGGGACTCGATCCAGGGACTCCAGGATCATGACCCGAGCCGAAGGCAGTAGCCTAACCACTGAGCCACCCAGGCGCCCGGAAGGTCTCTTTCTGAAGGATGAAATGTCACTTCTAAAACAGAATTCATTCTCTCTTTTCAGCTCTCTCAAACTTTCCTTGCCATTCCTGCTTTGCCTTTGGGTCATCACATACATGGGTACCTGGGCCCGATTCCCTCTCCCCTTCAGTGGCTCTAAACGACCCACTGCAGTGCTCCTCAGTGTGGATCCTGCATAATTGTTTCCTACCTTAATTTTCCACAGCTCCCCAGCACTAGTCCCTGTACACAGACATGCACACGTGTATGCAGAAGCATGCACACAGGCGCACGGACACGCACACCCACTCCTGTGTGTGGACACCATGCTGTGTACCACCCCCCACCTTTCTCTTGGGCTGCCTCCTCTGCAGTCTGGGATGTTCTTTGTAATCCCTGCATTGTCTGTTGTAACCCAGCCCGGGAGGAAAATTCGTTGACCATCTCAGACACCAGCCAGTCTCCGTACTCTCTCCTTCCACCACCTCCACAGACTGTTATTTTCAGAGACAAGTGCTGCCTCTGCACTATCCCCATTTTCCGGATCCCTCAGCCTTCTGGAATCCCTCGAGACTCAAGAAGTCTTCGAGACGACAGACAAGGAACCGATGGATAGTAAAGCACCGCCCCCGAGGGCCAGCTCACCAGCACCGCTAAGCTAAGGGACCACACTGGGATGGGATTCGTGGCCTGCTGGGCTGAAGGAAAAGCACCAGCTAATTGGTTCAGACCACAAAGGTCAAGCCCACGAACACCCCGTAAGACAGGCATGCTGAAAGCCACGGGAGGCCTGGAGAGACGAGAGCCGCCATGGTTAAGTGGTGCTGGATGTGATTAGAAGTGGCGACAGGAGTTATGAAGCGCAGTGGAGAAGGGAGGGGATGAGGAAGTGACAGAAGACGCCAGCTCTGTGGTCTGTGGGGGTGGCAACAGGCCCACACTCGCTCGCGTGCTCTCTCTCTCTCCTTAGAAACCAGGAAGATTCTGGGAAAGCAGCAGCTTCCTGTCCTGCCTAGAGAGCATGGGTCTGCCGCTGCCAGGGAAAGGGGGGACAGCCGCGTGAAGCCCCCGGGCAGCAGCGTGAAGCCCCCTCTGCATCGTCTGCCAGAGGCTGCCACTCCCGGGCCTCCAGGGACCAAGCAGGTGGTGTAAGTGTGCGGAGTAGGGCAGGAATTAGCAATTGAGAGGGGCAGGGGCCGTGACTGATGGAAGAGCACGCACACCATTCAAAGGCCTCCCGATGCACATCTTCTTAAGATATCATGGAGGCTGAGCAACACATATATTTGGCCCAGATGTGGTCCACAGGCATCCCACCTATAATCCCTGGGCACCACGGGTGTGTGCGCAACACACCACGAGGACTGATGATGGGAATGGTGGCCCTGAGTTGCCAACATGTTGGTTAAGCTCTTTCGGACTGCCTAGAGGGTTATTTTAACTCTCTCTGGGGAGGTCAGCTAGAGGAGCGGCTTCACCAGCCACAGAGTATGGTCCACGATCCGTCAGGAATCACAGCAGTTCCCATGGCCGCACAGAACTTTAGAAGGTCAACCGGGCAGAGGCCCAGCATCTCACGGTTCCCTCAGTAGCAGCCATTGGTGGCCTCCCGCCTTTGTCATGGTTACGATTCTCCTGTTGTTACCCTGTAACTTTTTGTCTTTCCTTCTCTCTACCTCTTGGTTCCTACGTGTTCCTGACTTACACTGCTTCGTAGCAACTGCTTGTTTGTGACTTGTCTTGCTTTATGGCTTCTGCCTCTCCTTGCATGACTCAACTTCTGTTCCATAGGTGAGCCAGTCAACCGCTACACAGTACCTTTGCTGGAGAGCTCCCATGCCAGACCACCTCGGAGGCTCCTCGCTGACCTGCAGAGGGGTGCTTGCAGTGAAGTTCCAAGAGTCAGAATCAACTTAGCTTTTTTGGCCAGAGAATCATGGTCACTTGGTGCAAAGCAAGGGACTCATTCATAAAGAACCCCGGATTCTTGCTCTCAGAAGAGGCAGTAGGCATAGAGATACTTGGAGTGTCATGTCCACAACACTAAGATATCTTTTTAAAAAAAAGATTTTGTTTATTTATTTGAGACAGAGAGAGAGCACAAGTGTGAGGGAGGGGAGCAGCAGAGGGAGACGGAGAAGCAGGCTCCCGGCAGAGCAGGGAGCCCCATGTGGGGCTCGATCCCAGGACCCTGGGATCATGACGTGAGCCACCCAGGTGCCCCTAAGATATCTTTTTTTTTTTTAAGTAACCTCTACTACCCCCAATGTGGGGATCGAACCCATGACCCCAAGACAGAGAGTTGCATGCTTTACCAACTGAGCCAGTCAGGCACTCCTGAGATATCTTAAATTACATACAGGATACCGTCTTTATTAGGGCAAGGGAAAAAATCAGTTCAAATAGGCATAGAAATCAAAGGTTTACTTCTCAGGTACAAGGAAAGTGAGGCTACTCACTTCCTTCTGAATCAGTTAAGGTTGTATCTGCTGCAAGTGACAGAATACCCAGTTAAGAGTAGCTGAAGGAACTATGGACTTTTCTCCCACAGAAGTAGAGATAGGTGGTCATTGGTATTGGTTTAGCAGCTCTGTGATATTAGGGCAGCCATCTCTGAGCTTCCTTTGTCTTGTACCTCATGGTTCCAAAATGGCTGCTGCAGATCTGTGTTCAGGGAAGAAAGAATGAGAGAAGGTCCCTAACAGCTGAGTCTGTCCCTTTTATCAGGAAGGCAAAAGCCTTCTCAGGGCCCACCCACCTTCACCAGTGGACTTCCCCTCAACATCTCACTGGCCTGGACTGCACCACCCTAGCTGCAAGGCAGGCTGGGAAGTCAAGTGCCTCGCTCTCCAACTGGATTGCCAGCACCTTGTCTCTTATGCATGGGGATTTTCCCATATTGTGTGTGCACCTATATATTTCTGGTTCAATCCACCGGACAGCACTGGGTGCCTTAGGAAGCAAGTATGAGATAACAAAGAAAGCACAGAAGAAAGTATAGGCTTGAATACCAGCTCCATCATTTACTCTATAATCAAAAGCAATTAACTTGCTGAATGTCATTCTCATGCTGGGTAAAAAGGGGTACAGAATACTTCCTTGCAGGGCTGTTGTGATGATTAAATGAGATAGTGTGTTTTTAGTTCTTGACCCCAAAGAGATACCCCCAAATGATTACTGTTACACTGTGGTGTGTTGTCTTCTGTTGAAGGGCACATGGTAGGTGGATACAGAGTTGGAGGCAGTAGACCTCAAAGATCAAGAGCACCGGCCTTAAAGTCAGGTTGTTGGGCCCAGACTCATTCTCTACCACTTACTAGCTGTGACCTTGGGGAAGTTAGGCGGTCTCTCTGAGCTTCAGTTCCCCTCTTTGAAACTAGAGATAATAGAACATATCTCACAGGGGTACACTTGGAAGGAAAGCGGAGATAGTGTTCCTAAAGCACTGGGCACTGGGCCTGGCACAAAACAGACATGCAGTAATTGTTGACTATTATTAATTAATCACATTTTTTTCCTCTCTTGGCTCAGAACAAAAACCTATGGAACCAGAAGCGCAAGTGCCTTACTGTCAAAACTCTTTAAAACCAAGTAGTCTTCAATCCCCTAAAATACACAAACTATTATAAGCAGAAGGAACAGCATATCAAGAGTAAGGTGTTGGAGTGAGGTGGGGTGGTCTGCCCTGGATTCAAGCAATAAGAGGGTACATTGTCTGTAGAGAACTTTTTTTAATAATTATTTTAAAAACCCAAGTAAAATAAAAAATTTATTAGCTTTTTATGATCACCGTGTGCCAACATTTCTAAACAATGTAAGTGATCAAACAGACTCCCCAAGCCCCATCATGTTTGCCTAAGTTCTAAAGGATGGCCACAATTACTGTTGAGTTTTAATGACAGATAGGCAAGTTCCATATGAGCACCTTTTTATTACTTACCCCTTAATAAATATCGTGTTCTGCTGGAGAATTCCCAGCTATGTAGTCAGTCTCTGACACCCACCCACGACTGGGGCCCTAACTGTTTGGAATCACGAGAGACCCCTTCAAATTGTCTACAAATCACTACCCCCGCCCCCCCACCCCCAGTCCTTCACTGTCCTGCGTGTAAACCGTAGACTGAGCCAACAGTGAGATCTCAGGGCCTCTAGAGACAAAGAAAGGAAACTGGAGTTACTTCAATTCTGTGTGATTTCTGGGAATTCTATTTGGATTGAAAATTAAAACAGCTAACAGACTGTGAACCGAGAGGTGTGATATTTTTGTTTGGCAGATGCAAATTTTCATTCGTACATGATATGTTTTACCACAGCGGAGTGAACCTTTAAAGTAAAATCATTCTTTTAAATTATGTATCTGTTTTTAAAATTAAAGAGCAAATCAAGGAGAGAGTGCTAATTTCTGATTACTACAGGATTATTGCTGAAAATCATTTTGTTATATAGAGGAGAATGTTAAAAATTATTTGCTCTCAGGGGCGCCTGGGTGGCTCAGTCGGTTAAGCGTCAGACTCTTGATTTCAGCTCAAGTCATGATCTCACGGTCCTGGGATCGAGCCCCATGTCGGGCTCCGTGCTGGGTGTGGAGCCTGCTTAAGATTCTCTCTGTCCCTCTCCCTCTGCCCCTCTCCCCTCCTCCGGCCCTCGCAGGAGTGCAGGCGCTCTCTCCTAAAAAAAAAAAAAAAAAGGATTTGCTCTGATTAGATCAAGTTTTGCCATCCTGGTGCTGCTATCAGCAAAGATGGGAGAAGGCAGAGGAAGGCGAGCAAACTAAATTTGTACATTTTTATTCACACCTCAACCTATCTGAAATCATATGTCCCCATCATCACCAGCTGGGTCGTAGTCATGAAGTATTGTCCCTGCAGAGCCCATGCATCTACACCAGCAGCAGCGTGGAAGAAAATCCTGGGGACAGTGATGACACACTCTTTAAGCCATGCTGCAGTCACGACAGCCTTGACGGAAGGAAGAACAGTAATACCGGGCGGGTGGAAGGGAGGGACACTGAAGTAGGGGTGGCTTAGAAGAGTCAAACTTGGAAAAGGAAATGTTAGAAATACTTGAACCAATTTCTTTCTTTCTTTCTTTCCTTCTTTCTTTCTTTCTTTCTTTCTTTCTTTCCTTCTTTCCTTCTTTCTTTCTTTCCTTCTTTCTTTCTTTC
>NC_058414.1:60456993-60533576 GCF_002201575.2 Neomonachus schauinslandi
CTCAGTTATTGATAGAACTAAACAAAAAGTAGTAATGACAGAGAAGATCTGAACAACACTATCAACCGCCTTGTCTAACTGACTCTTATAAAACACCACGCACAACAACTGCATAATGCATATTCTTTTTAAGTACACACGGAGCATTCACCAAGGTACTGCCATATGCTGGGTCACAAAATTTACTGAAGTCAATAAATTTCAAATGCTTTTCTCTGACTACATGGGAATTAAGCTAGAAGGCAACAATAAAAATAACAGTATATGTTTAAAGGTTTCAAATATTTGGAAATTAACATTCTTCTTCTTTTTTAAAAGATTTTCTTTATTTGAGAGAGAGAGTGAGTGTGAGAGAGAGAGCACAAGCAGGGGGAGGGGGAGGGGCAGAGGGAGAGGGAGAAGCAGACTCCCCACTAAGCAGGGAGCCTGATGTGGGGCTCCATCCCAGGATCCTAGGATCATGACTTCAGCCGAAGGCAGACGCTGAACTGACTGAGACACCCAGGCTCCCCTAAACAACACTCCTCTTGATAACTAATAGGTCAAAGAAGAAGTCACATGGGGAATCGGGGAATTAGAAAGCATCTTAAACTATATGAAAATGAAAACATGATGTATCCAAAATTTTGGAATTCAACTAAAGCAGAACTTAGAGGCAAATCTATAATTTTAAATGTTTGTTTTAGGAAACAAAAAAGGCTTACCATAAATTATCTAAGTTTCTACCTTGAGAAGCTAGAAAAAGAAGGGCAATTTAAACCCAAATTAAGTAGAAGGAAAAAATTATAAAGTAGATATCAATGGAATAGAACATGGACAAAACAAGAGAGAACATTAACAAAGCCAAAAGTTAGATGTTTGAAAAATTGATAAATTGGTAAACATTTAGCAAGACTGACAAAGAAAAAAAAAGAGGAAGAGAAAAAAAATTTAATTACTGATTTCAGATATGAAATAGGGGGTTTTCCTCCAGGCCTTACATGTATTTAAAGAATAATATTGGAATGTTATGAGCAACTTTATGCCAATAAATCTGATGACTTATATGAAATAGCCAGATTTCTTGAAAGACAAAACTTACCAAAAAAGACAAAAGAGAAAATAGAAGACATGGGTGGCTTCATTTCTATGAAAGGACCTATTCACAAATTCACTGGTAAACTCTACCAAATGGTTATGGAAGAAATAATACCAATCTTACAGAGACGGGTATTTCAGGAAACAGAGGAGAAACTCCTCCCAAATCATTTCATAAAGCCAACATAACCTTGATAGAAAGACTTTACAAAAATATTGTAAGAAGAAAATTATAGGCTAATATTGCTCATGAACATAGAGGCAAATATCTTTATCAACATGTTAGCAGATCAAATCCAACAAAACGTAAGGAGGATAAAACCAAGTGGGATTTCTCCTGGCAATGGAAGGTTGATATAAAATTTGAAAAATTCAACAATGTAGTTCAGTATTATTAAGAGAATCAAGGAGAAACACCCTACAGTCACCTCAGTAAATGCATAAAGAGCATTTTATAGAATTCAGTACTTATCCATGACAAAATCTTAAGCAAACTAGGAACAGCAGGAACTTCATTAATATAATAAAGGCATCTGCTAAAAATTCTACATCTAACATGATACTTACTTAGAGGAACATTGAACACTTTGCCTTTAAGATCAGGAACAAAGGGAAGATGTTCATCCTCACCACTTCTATTCAATATTGTACAAGATGACCTAGACTATACAGCTAGGCAAGCAAAACAAAACAAAACAAAACAAAACATAAAGATTGGAAAGGAAGAAGTAAAACTGATTCTTTATACAAAGGAGATGATTATTGATGTAGAAAATCCCAAGGAATCTACCAAAAAAAAAAAAACCCCAAAACTCAACTACTAAAATTAGTAAATGAAAGATCACTACACAAAATCAATTATATTTCTATACATTAGCAACAAACCATTGGAAAACAAAATAACACTCAGAGTTAACAAGTAAAATACTTAAAAATAAATTTAACAAAAGACATCCAAAGCCTATATTGTTGTCAATTCCCCCAAAACTGACCTATGGATTCACAAACCCAGCAGGTATTTTTTTCAACTGACAAGTCAATTCTAAAATTTACACAGAAATGGAAAGGACTTGGAATAGTAAAAAACAATTTTGAAAAAGAAGGTGGAAAATGTACATTATCTGACTTCAAGACTTACTCTAAAGCAACAGTAATCAAGAAAGTGTGATATTGACATAAAGGTTGATAGACAGATGGATCACTAGAACAGACTAGGGATCAGAGAACTAGCCTTACACTTACATAGTCAATTTATTTTCAACAAAGGCACCATACCTGATCAATGGTGAAATAAATATTGTGAGTTTTTTTCCTTTTAACAATTGGTGTTGGGGAAGATGGTGGAATAGGAGGACCTTAAGCTTGTCCTGTCCCATGCCCACGCTAGATAATACTCACAGCAGCGTAAACAGCCCCCGAAACAATCTGAAGACTGGTAGAACAACTGAAGGCTGAGAAGAGGCCACATCAAAGAAGGTAGGAAGGGTGAAGACACAGTCTGGGAGCAAAATGGACCATGGCCATCTGCGGTGGGGAGGAAGCTGGTGGCATGGAGAAGGGCAGAAAACAGACTATCACACCAGAGAGCTCATAAACAGGGAGGATGAATCCTCATAACATTTGCCTTTGAAAGCCAGAGGGGTCAGTTTCATGAGTTCATACAACCAGCAGGATTTAAAGCCTAGGATATTAAAAATCTGCAGGCTCAGCTCTGGGAGAACCTGGAGGGGGTTAGGAAATGGAATCCTTATCCTTAAAGAGATAGCAGGACAAACAGTCTATGCAGATACAGCATAGACCCAGCAGTCTGACAAATGTCAGGGGCAGACGAGAGGGAGAGTGATTTGCTCATCTCAGAGTGTGGCCCAGAGAGACAGGGATCACCACAGGGAGACCCCTCTAGGAACAAAGGAGCTGGCAGGCATTATTTCCCTCCCAGGCAGCTCAGCATAAACATGGGCCACCTGCAGGAAGCAGCACCTCAACAAAACTCTCTACTTTGCACCAACCCTCGCCCTCCACGCTTCAAGGATCCGCTCACTTCCAGCCATGCTCACTTCAGTCCTGGCACTGCGGGACCCTCCCACAGAAGACCTGTGCAAATTCTGCCAACACCACATCTCTTGGACTTGTGCATTTTGCAGGACCTCAGTTCCCGTGGCAGTGGGGGTATGCCTTGTTTCACAAGCAGACCAACCCACACCTTGTTAAAATGCCTCCCACCCCTGCTGGGGACCAAACACTGCCCACAAACAGGCATAGAGAGCCTCTGCAAACAACTAGATTGAAGGAAAATTAGGCCAAGACTCAACAGCAGAGTGTAGGCAACACACACAGGAGATACTCCCTGAAGTGCCAGGCCCTGAGGAACAGGGAACACTGCACTGCAGGGCACTATAGGACCTCTTCTTCATAATGCTGTTATTGTTAAGAGCAAAAAAAGTAGCTGACTTTCCTAACACAAAGAAACACACACAAAAATTCAGACAAAATGAGGAGACAGAGAAATATCTCCCAGATGAAAGAATAGGACCAAACTACAGCAAGAGACCAAAGTGAAATGGATATAAGTAATATGCCTGATAAAGATTTTAAAGTAATGATCATAAAGATACTCACTGGACTTGAGAAAAGAGTGGGGAACATTAGTGAAACCCTTAACACAGAGATAAAAAAAAGAACCAATCAGAGATCAAGAACACAATAAATGAAATAAGAAATACACTAGATGGAATAAGTAGCAGGCTAAAAGTAGAGGAATGATTTAATGAACTGGAAGACAGAGTAATGGAAAGTAACCAAGCTGAGCAAAGGAGAGGAAAGAAAATCATGCAAACTAAGAATAGTCTTAGGGAACAACAACAAACAAAACCCAAACCCAGCAAAAGGAAGGAAATAATAAAGAATAGAACAAAAACAAATAATATAGAAACTAAAAAAAACAGGGCGCGTAGGCAGCTCAGTCGGTTAAGCATCTACCTTTGGCTCAGGTCATGATCCCAGGGTCCTGGGATTGAGCCCCGCATTGGGCTCCCTGCTCAGCGGGGAGCCTGCTTCTCCCTCTACCCTTCCCCCTCTGCTTGTGCTCTCTCACTCTCTCTCTCAAATAAATAAGTAAAATCTTAAAAAAAAAAACCAAAACAATCTCATTTACAATTGCACCAAAAACAACAAAATATCTAGGAATAAACTTAACCAAAGAGGTGAAAGACCTCAACAAAACAAAAAAACAAAAAACGCAGAGGTGGAAGACTGAAAACTATAAAACACTGATGAAAGAAATTCAAGACAATGAGAAGAAATGGAATGACATTCCATGTTCATGGGTTGGAAGAACAAATATTGTTAAAATGTCCATACTACCCAGAGCAATAGACACATTTAATGCATACCTATTAAAATATCAACATTTTTCACAGAATAGAATAAGCAATCCTAAAATTTGTATGGAACCATAAAAGACCCCCAATAGCCAAAGCAATCTTGAAAAAGAAAAGCAAAGCTGGAGGCATCACAATTCCAGACTTCACATTATATTACAAAGTGGTAATAATCAAAACAATATGGTCCTGGCATAAAAATAAACACATAGATCAATGGAGTAGAACAGAAAATCCAGAAATAAACCCACAATGATATGGTCAATTCATCTTTGATAGAGAAGGAATGAATATCCAAAGGGAAAAAAAGATAGTCTCTTCAACAAATGGTATTGGGAAAACTGGACAGCTAGATGCAAAAGAATGAAACTAGATGACTTTCTTTCATCATGCACAAAAATAAACTCAAAATGGATTAAAGACCTAAATGTGAGACCTAAAACCATAAAAATCATAGAAGAGCACAGGTAGTAATCTCTCTGAAATCGTCTGTAGCAACATTTTTCTAGATATGTATCCTGAGGCAAAGGAAATAAATGCAAAAATAAATTATTGAGACTACATCAAAATAAAGTTTCTGCACAGCAAAGGAAACAATCAACAAAACTAAAAGGCAACCTACTGAATGGGAGAAGACAGTCGCAAATGACATATCTGATAAAGGGTTAGTATTCAAAATATATAAAGAACTGATACAACTCAATACCTAAAAACCAAATAATCCAATTAAAAAATGGGCAGAAGATATACAAATGGCCAATAGACACAAGGAAAGATGCTCAACATCACTTATCATCAGGGAAATACAAATCAAAACCACAATGAGCTATCATCTCACACCTGTTAGAATGGCTAAAATCAAAAATACAAGAAAAAACAAGTGTTGATGAGAATGTGGAGAAAAAGGAACCCTCTTGCACTGTTGGTGGGAATGCAAACCGGTGTAGCCACTGTGGAAAACAGGATGGAGCTTCCTCAAAAAATTAAAAATAGAACTACCTTACCATCCAGTAATCACACTATTGGGTATTTACCCCCAAAATACAAAAACACTAATACAAAGGGATACATGCACCCCTATGTTTATTTTTTTTAAGATTTATTTATTTATTTATTTGAGATAGAGAGAGAGAGCATGAGTGGGGGGCGGGGAGGGGCATGGGGAGAGGGAGAAGCAGACTCCCCGCTGAGCAGGGAGCCTAATGTGGGACACGATCCCAGGACCCTGGGATCATGATCTGAGTCGAAGGCAAATGCTTAACCGACTGAGCCACCCAGGTGCCTCACCCCTACGTTTACTGCAGCATTATTTACAATAGCCAAATTATGCAAGCAGCCCAAGTATCCATCGATAGATGAATGGATAAAGAAGATGTGAGGGATATATCTACAATGGAATATTATTCAGCTATAAAAAGAGTGAAATCTTGCCATTTGCAACAACATGGATGGAGCTAGAGAGCATAATGGTAAGTAAAATAAGTCTGTCAGAGAAACACAAATACCACATGATCTCACTCATATTTGGAATTTAAGAAACAAAACAAATGAGCTAAAAAAAAAAAAGAGAGAGAGAGAAACTGAGCTTCATTAAGTTATACGTTAAAACTGCCTCTGCCCCCAGCTCACATTCTGGTCCTCTATTCAGTAGCTGTGTGACCATGGTCAAGTTATTTATATCTCAGCGCTCTGAATCTTGAACCTATAAAATGGGAATTATTAAAGAGTCTATCTTATTGGATTGTGAATAAATTTACAGGAGATAAACTGGAATGCTAACTTGTACATAGTATGCCCTCAATGAATATAATCTATTATTATTGTCTTGTAGATGTAGTTTCCCAAGGGAAACCACTTAGGAAATTCTGCTAAGGGCCATGTGGACCTATTGAAGTGTCCTGAGCAGAGAAGCAAAATGTACAGCTTTGTCTTTTAGAAATAATCACTGAGGCAGCAGTAGCAAGGATGAACTGGAGGGGGGAAAACAGATTTGGAGACTAGAGCTGGGATTGTCCTCATGTGAAAATCGATGAGACATTATTGATCTAAAGAATTGAAAATACATATAGAAGTAGATTCAAAATATACAGAATTTGAATGTTTTAATAACAATGTAAATAAGAGTATATGTGAACATTAAAATTGTTTTTCATCTTTAAAAATATTAAATTCAAAATTACCTATTAAATGAAGCCAAATAAAGATGGTGATTAATGTCAAATCTTGAAATAAAAGTTTTAAAAACACAAATGGTTTAATACTGCAGAAGGTTCTTCTGCACCTGCCCTGCTTATGCTCAGCTGTTAGTACTTCTCCAGAACCACAAATTGGAACAAGAAGAGAATATGGACTTCCATAGTACTGGGAAAGGCAACTTCATTCTGGTGAGCCTGTCTACTCTCCTAAGCTCCTGGGGTGATCACAGGGAAGGTGTGTATGGTTGGCTCTAATAGATGTCATCAAACAGTTCATTAATGCAGCTGTGTGGGACAGACAGTCCCAGAGCCTCACTTGCCATTTTCCATCATTTTAATTTTAGACATTCTGGGGGGTGTGCGCAATGCTATTTCTATAACCAACACTTTCTTTATTTTTCTATTCTCTCTCTGGAAAGGGAATCCAGCTTTGCCTGCCAACCCACCTTTGGGGCAGAAGGGAGGGAGGAAGCCATCTCTGGAGGGTAGCCAGCTGAGACCCAAGCACAAGAGGGCAGGTCTCCTGGGGCAAGGCCACGCAGGAGGAAATCGCGGGCACCTGGATTCTCAGCTCCACTTCCCTGCATTATCTTTTTTCCTAGTCTTTCCTCCTCTCTTTGCCTCTTGCCTTTCCTCATGTCCGCTGGTTCAAATCCTGCTCGCCCTACAAAGGTTGCTTAGAACTCACCTTTTCAAAAAAAGACCCTCACCTCTCCTCCGCCTTTCCCCAGCTATTTTCTTGAAGTCGGTAAGGCATGGGTGTGTTAAGATGGGCAAATCATTAACCTCTTTTGTTTCTTCATACGAGGAGCATGAGAGCTTGAGCAACATTGAGGCTACGTCCCTGAGTTGATGTGATATGAGCCTTTAAGGCTCCGGAGCGCACGAACACAAACAGAAGTGTGTATTCCCGTGGGTGAGACCGAGTGTCAGTGCCCAAAGCCTACGCTTTGACGGTCCTTGTGCATCTCAGTCTGCAGGTCTCGGATGGGGCTGCGTCCGGGAGTGTCCACCCTGGGGTGGCCAGGCTCATCTTTGTGCAAGTCTGTTGGCGGGGTGTTACCTGAGATCCCGCAGCCCTCCCAGGCGCCCAAGGTGGAGCGAGCCCTCTGGAGTCTCTGAAGGACTGCGGGTTCTGTGTCGAATCTGCCGGTCGCCGCGTCGCGGGGTGGGGAATGTGCGGCTGCGCGCGCGCCGCGGCGTTTACGCGGCGATTTCATCATGCTCCCGGCCGGGCCGCGCGCGCCGCTTCCGCCGCCGCCCGCTCCGGACCGCCCAGGCCCGCCCGCTCATGCACTCTCTGCGCTCGGCGCTGCTTAGAGCCGCCCGCGCCGCGCTGCTGCTGTCGCTGCCCTCCCGGCTCCCGGCCCGGCCTCCGCTCCCACCCTGTCGGCCCCTCAGTGCCCGCGCCCGGAGCTCATTCCCCGCCGCCGCCTCGCGGAGCAGCATGGACGGCGCCGGGGCTGAGGAGGTGCTAGCCCCTCTCAGGCTTGCCGTGCGCCAGCAGGTACTGGCATTCTGCGCCTCCCCTGGGCCCCGGGCTCTCCTCCCCTTGGTCTGCTCTCCGTCATCCTCTCTCCTCCTCGGGCACCCGTCCACCGCGCCGGTTACCCCTCTCCTTCATCCGCTGGAAGCCCTTGGTTTCCTGGTATCTTCCTCGCCTCCCCCACTTTGGACTCCAGTCCCCGCGTGCGTCGGCCACCTTCCTTGCCGTGGACCCGCGTCCTAGCTTATCCTTGGGTGACTCCCTCGGATCCCCTCCGACATCCTGCGTCCCTCCCTTCGCGATCTGCTCTCCTTTCCCAGTCGTTGTTAATGTCTGCGCCTCTCCTCTCTCCGTTGGGGCTGGGATCTGTGACCCTTGGTTACTCCTCCTGGCCTACCTCAGTATCCTCAACTTCATTTTTCCAGTCTCTGCGGTGTTCTTTGTGTCACCCGGCTGGCGAGGTTCCTAATTCTTCCCGGTCAGGGGCGAAGCTGTCGGTTCTGTCTTCTTACGGCTGGACTATTTTAAAATCTTCAGAATGCTTTGCATAGTGTTTCCTCCTTGACACCTTCCTTCATTCAGTGCTTAGTTAGCCAGATGATCGGCTGAGAAAATAAAAAGTTGAAACGTGGATGTGAGAGGGTGTTTGAACTTCTTTTTCTAATCATGATGTGAGTTCATTGTCCTTCGCTCATCGTCCTTCGCTCACTCCTGTCATCTTCTTTGCGTTCCCAAAAGACTATTTGGAGTGAGTGAGCTTTCAGATCGTAAACCTGGGAAACTGGAAATGTTCCTTAGTTACTGGGTGAAGTCAGCCATCCTCTGTATGGAACATTTTGAAATTTGATTTTGGGGTAGGGAGGGAAGTTTCATGGGCTGGAGGGCTTGGTGATTTAATACAGGCCTCCTTTACCTAGGGCACGGCATGAATGTTAGAATTTAGAGAAGATAAGGAAAATGATTAGCTCAAGTGGATTCTCACATCCAGTCAGGCAACGCCAAAAGCTTGGAATAGGACCCGGGTGTCTGTGACCTAGTAGTAAACACCAAATGGGCTTCTTCGGCACCGGTGCCTGATGCAATAACTTGCCTTAGCTACGGAGGGTGGAACCCTGCCTCAGAAATAATTCATTGGGGCAGAGTTGCCAAAAATTAAGCAAATGCTGCCACTTTGTAATGTCTACTTCTCTCCAGTTTGAGCCTGATTCAGTAGTGTTTCGTTTTGAAATTTCACTATAGGCTTAATTTTTTCTTATTTATTATTGGTATTTGTTGGTATTATTCTGTCTCCCTCCACCCACCCTACCCAAAGAAAATTAGGTGTGGTTCTTTGTCCTTTCTGTAACTCTCAATTTTTTCCCCCATATCCTTTACTTGAGGAGGGAGAATACATCTAATTTGGAAAAACACGCACCCAAACCCCTCCCTCTGCCACGTTAGCCTGAAACTGCAGTGCAGATTATCCATGTGTAGTAAGACTGTGGAACTAGTTAACTGAAGTAAACTTTGATCCTGGAACAGCCTTCTGATGTGATTACTATTTAGTGTATTGTTTATGTTGGCTTGGGTTTTTTGTTTTGTTTTGGTACTTTTAAGATTTTTTTTCTGAAGATATAAGTTCTAGTTCTTTTTCTATTTCTCCAGGACCACATTTATCAGTTAGCTATCTGGAACCTTGAATCACACAGATTCCAGTGTCAGCTGGAAGGGAATTTAAAGATCATCTGGTTAAAGCTCTCTTTTTGCTTATGAGGAAATGAGACACATCGTCACATCTATCCATTTGACATATTTCCATTGTGAAGTTTGTGCAATTGAAGACATTCTTGGAGTGGGATTTTTAAGGCGCTTAACAACTGGTCTTGTTAGTGGCATCTGTTTTATATAAATATGCTAATCTGCTTGACTACGTGGATGCTGTTGCTTTTAAAGGTTTGGCTTGTTGATGGACTGAAATGAATTTTCCCCGTGGCATATTCTTAGTTATTTCCTGGAGAACTAGTTATGGAACTTGTAGGAGGGCTTCAGAGCATCTAGAAAACACATTAGTTGTTTGATCAAGGGCACACTGGGGCACTTGAGGTATGTATGTATGTATGTATGTATTTATTTATTTTATTTATTTTTAAGTAATCTCCACCCCCAGCTTAGGGATCAAACTCAGGACCCTCAATTGCACCCCAGGGCAATTGAGTTTTTTTAAAAAGTTGGGAATTGGGGCATCTGGGTGGCTCAGTCGGTTAAGCATCCGACTCGGTTTCTGCTCAGGGTCATGATCTCAGGATCGTGGAATCAAGCCCTGTGTCAAGCTCCATGCTCACTGGGGAGTCTGCTTAAGATTCTCTTCCTGTCCCTCTGCCCCTCCCCTGCTTGTGCTTTCACTCTCGCTCTAAAATAAATAAATCTTTAAAAAAAATATAATAAAAAAATGTTATTTAAAAAAAAGAGTTGGGAATAAGAACAGTGTGGCCAGCCTTCATTTTGCCAAATAAGAGTAAGTCAAAAACTAGTATAATCCTCACAATACCATCTACTTTCCTCTTTTATTTTATAAAGGAAAGGATATTTTAATACAAAAAAAGCAGGTTATAACTCGAAAGAAAGAGCAGTCCTTTTTTTTTTTTTTTTAAGATTTATTTATTTTAAAGATTTTATTTATCCATTTGACAGAGAGAGCCCAAGCAGGGGGAGCTGCAGGCAGAGAGGGAGAAGCAGGCTCCCTGCTGAGCAAAGATTCCCAGGACTCTGGGATCATGACCTGAGCCGAAGGCAGACACTTAACTGACTGAGCCACCAAGGTGCCCCAAGATTTTATTTTTAAGTAATCTCTACACCCAAGGTGGGGGCTTGAACATACAACTCTTAGATTAAGAGTTGCATGCTCTACCACCTGAACCAGCCAGGTGCCCCAATTTTTTTTAAAAAGCTGTCTTTTATTATTTTATTTTTAATTTTTTAAAAAATTAATTTTTAGGGTGCCTGGGTGGCTTAGTTGGTTAAGCGACTGCCTTCGGCTCGGGTCATGATCCTGGAGTCCTGGGATCGAGTCCCACATCGGGCTCCCTGCTTAGCAGGGAGTCTGCTTCTCCCTCTGACCCTCCCCCCTCTTGTGCTCTCTTTCTCTCTCATTCTCTCTCAAATAAATAAATAAAATCTTTAAAAAAATAAAAAATAAAAATTGAATTTTTATTCAGCTTTTTTATATTTAATAGGTTTAGTTTTGGAAAAAAGATCTAATACAGTGTCTTTTTTTTCCTTTTACCATGTGTTGGAAAAACCTCTGTCTTGGAGTATCTTGTTTGGGAACAGTTGCTGTAGGGCAGTGGTTCTCTGGTCTTCAAACCCTTGGAGGTCTTCAAAGTCAAAGCCATTTTCATAATGAAATTGAGATGTTATTTTCACTTTTTACTGTGTTATTTGCACAGAAGATATAAAAATCATGGTGGCTAACTGCCTGCCCTTAGAACTAAACACACGAGGACACCACATCATACTCTGTCATATCCTAAAAGTTAAAAAAAAAAAAAAAAGTTTTGCTTTAGAGTGTCCTTGATGGGGCAGCAAAAATTATTAATTTTATTAAATCCAGACCTTTGTACACCTTTTTAGTGTTCTGTGTGACAAAATGGGAAATACACGTAAAGCATACGGAAATATGATGATTGTCTCAGGAAAAACATCTGTATGATTGTTTGAGTTGCAAGCTGAACTACCTGCTTATTTTCATGGAACACTATTTGTAAAATTCAGTTTTGGCTACTGGGCATTCATTTTCTGAAATATGAGTGAAGAGCGCCTGTCATTTCAAGAAAACAACTGATAGTATTTATAGCCAATAATAAAATCAGGCTTTTGGTTAATTTTAGAGTTTTGGAAACATTATCTGCTGCATGAACTAGACAGCTTCACAGTATTTACAGACTTTTCTGATGGGATGAGTAGTGATACTAACAAATGTACTTTTTTTGATATAGTGTAATAAGTGGGTCAGTATCTAGAAGATTTACATAACTCAGTATTTTCCGTATGACAATGCCTGATGTTATGGAATCAAATATTGGTAAAAGATTTATTCAGAGTCTAAAATACATTAATAGATTTAATGTAATGGTATAAAAAGTTCATTGGTATAGTTTCCAATTCCACATTGCTATTAACTTTTATGAAATAACCTTTAAGAAACTACCACTTGGGGCACCTGGGTGGCTCAGTTGGTTAAGCGACTGCCTTCGGCTCAGGTCATGATTCTGGAGTCCCTGATCCTGGAGTCCCTGGATCGAGTCCCGCATCGGGCTCCCTGCTCGGCGGGGAGTCTGCTTCTCCCTCTGACCCTCGCCCCTCTCATGTGCTCTCTCTCTCAAATAAATAAATAAAATCTTTAAAAAAAAAAAAAAAGAAACTACCACTTGTCAGAATTTGGGTATAGTCTAAAAAAAGAATATCCACAACTATTTGAAAAATCTTTTAAAATTCTCCCTTTTCTAACTTGTGGTATTCTTTGTATACTTCACCATTAAAATGCTATATTGCAAGAGAGGCAGATATGCAAATCTAGCTGTCTTCTATTAAGCTAGAAATTAAGGGATTTGCAAAATTATAAAACCTTTTCTCACTACTTTTTGTTTTGTTTTGGAAAATACAATTATTTTCACAGAAATGTTATTTTTATGCACATTGGCACATATTGAGCTTTTATTGTTATTGAAATGAATTAATATTTTAAAATTTGCATTTTAATTTCTAATATAGTAAAAATTGGTAGAAATAACCCACAATAACAAAAACTTTTTGGGATTCTCAGTAATTCTTAACAGTATAAAGAGGTTCTAAGGCCAAGAAGTTGTAGAACTGATGTTTTCGGGGAATGGAAGTGTCTGATTTATATGAAGACAGATTTGGGCTCTTGTTTGGAATGTAGCCCCCAGAAGCTCCCATTTCCCCAGCCTGTTTTACCCTTTATAGCTCAGTGTTTTCTCTTATCCTCTCATTGTCTCCACTTTCTTATTTCTCATTTCATTCCTTTATCCACTGCCCTCTGCCCTTGGCCTCTACTACTGCCCTTTCCTGGTACCCTAAAGGGTACTTTTCAATAATCATCATTTCACCTATCTTCAGCATTTAATTGTGTTGATCATACTCTCCTGTCAAGAATGCCACCCCCCCCCCCCCCCCCCCCCCCTTTTTAAAAAAAGGGGGGGGTATTTTTTCTCAAGGTCCCAGTGCAAACAGGATCTGTTGAGATGACTTTCACTTGATCTGGAGGTTTAGGGAGGAAGTGGTGTAGAGATTTGGTTATGTATTTTCAGTATCATTGCTTGGAATTAAGAGGTCACTGAAATGATTTAGGTGGATATAACTTGATGCTCTAACAAAGTAATTAGTATGGAAAAAAATAACCAAGAAAGACTTTTTTTTTTTTTAAACCTGTAGTAAAATTTAATAATTGTCAAAACCGGAGAGGTTTTGCAGAATTGCTAAATGGGCTTTCTTTATACCCTGGCGTATTTTTGTGTTGATGCATCTAGTAATAAAAGTGTAGGCTGTAGGGTGCCTGGGTGGCTCAGTCGGTTAAGCGTCCAACTCTTGATTTCGGTTCAGGTCATGATCTCAGGGTCCAGGGATCCAGCCCTGTGTCAGGCTCTGCGCTCAGTGGGGAGTCTGCTTGAGATTCTCTCCCTCCCTCTCTGTCTGCCCCTCCCCTCCCCCCAGCTCTCTCTGCCTCTCTCTCAAATAAATAAATAAATCTTTAAAAAAAAAGTGTAGGCTCTGAAGTTATATTTCCAGAGTTTGGATCTGACTCCACTGTCTCCTAGCTGGTGATGTTCAGCAAATTATTTAACCTTTCTGTAGCCAAACTTCTTCATCTGTAATACGGGAATGGAGTTATAAACATTAAAATGAGATAGTTCATGTGAAGTGCTGAGAATGCTGCCCACTGTGCATATAGTAAGCTCTTGCTAAAATGTTAGATATTGTTCTGAGATGATTGTGGCTTACTGGGGGTACTAGTTTTACCAAACCATTGCTGGCATGGAGCTCACATTTTCTTGTGATTGCCAGTTTGAAAACATTTTGCACCTTTAGGAGAGGATTGATGTCTTCTGAATTTGGTGAGATGGGGTGCTAGAAAAGCATTTTTAATGGTTTCTTGGGAGGTCTTTTGTAATGATTTACCATGTGAAATGCCAATGGTAGGAATAGATGTGTGAATAATATTACTTGTGTTTCAGTATTTCAAATTTTCTTTTGCTGTGATTGGGAAGACACAGATGAAACTCGTATCTTGGTAGTAGTGAGAAGACTTAGGGTGAAGAGCCTTGGATTTTTCTCTGCTTTGATTTTCTGGACTAAGAGTACCCATTAAAGCTCTTGCTTAATCCACAAGGGGGAAAGGAAAAGTTTATGAAGTTTTTGTCAATAATTATAAAACATTGGGGAATCTGAGATGAACTCAATCATAACAGGATTCTTCTACCTACGTGTATGTAAAGCTAGGTGAGGAAATGTTTTCTTGTTGGTTTTTCTTGGCTGGCTGAATATGCACCATGATATATATGAAGGATCCATGAAGAAGATCCCTTGGAATGATTTCTCATCTAATAGCTACTCTGCTTTATAATCATAGGCTCTTAGTTCTAATATATGTCTTTATGGTAGGAATTTATCCACGGACTAAGCTGCTGCTTTTTTTTTTTTTTAAAGATTTTATTTATTTATTTGACAGAGAGAGACACAGCGAGAGAGGGAACACAAGCAGGGGGAGTGGGAGAGGGAGAAGCAGGCTTCCCGCTGAGCAGGGAGCCCGATGTGGGGCTCGATCCCAGGACCCTGGGATCATGACCTGAGCCGAAGGCAGGCGCCTAACGACTGAGCCACCCAGGCGCCCCAGGGACTAAGCTTTTTAAGGATAATTTAGAGATATTGATGATATTTCATGTCAGTTTTATTCAGCGCACACACACATACATGCAAACACAACCCAAAATATAGTTGAGCAGTGAAGAAAGAAGGAAGAAAAATAATTAGATATTAGGACTGTTTAAGTACCTTCATTCCATGTTTAGATTACCTCCAATTCTTTTGTTTTCAGGATTGGATCATTATAAATCATGGTTTAATTATTCTATTATTCAGAATAAACATGATTATTTCCTTTCTTCACTGCATTTTACAGATGATTAACTCAGTGTAGGAATCCTTACTCTCACACGGTTTCTATCTATTTATTTTTAAAGATTTTCTTTATTTATTTGTCAGAGAGAGAGAGCGAGCACAAGCTGGGGGAGCAGCCGGCGGGGGGAGAGGGAGAAGCAGGCCCCGCCGAGCAAGGAGCCCGACCCAGGGTTTGATCCCAGAACCCCGGGACCATGACCTGAGCCAAAGGCAGATGCTTAATTGACTGAGACACCCAGGTGCCCCACACTGCTTCTTTTTAATAGTTGTACTGGATGTATGTGTTCTGTACCTTGATGTATGTGTTCTGTACCTGAATCTTAAAAAACAAAAAAAAAAGTTTTTCAGGGGAATTTATTTTAAATTCTTCCTGCCTTTACTGTGGCCTTGCTTGCTAGTATTCTCTGAGAAGCTTCAAAAGAAAAGGTAGATGAAGTATGTGGGAGTGCTAACCCTTGACACAGAGTGGTTAGATATCCGAAAGAACTACTTGCTTACTTCTTTCAGACATTCAAAAAGAACTACCATTTGCCTACCTCTTTTCAAAACAAAGGCTTTCACAGAATTCTTATCCTCATGAAAAAGCCCTGTTAGTGAACATTTATTTTTTTTTATTATTTATTTATTTATTTATTTATTTTAGTGAACATTTATGAGATAGGTGTTCTGATAGGTAGAGAAAAGGAGAGGAAGCACTGAGTAAAGAATAAGTCAGTAGATATTTACCTGAATACTAAGTGCTTTGTACTTTGCTAGATTTAGGTTGTGGTATCAGTCAATAAGTATTTGAGCGCCAGAATTGACATGCCAGAATTCCCATTTTTAAAGAGCATACTTTATTCTGACAGGGACAAATAAAATGCATGTAAATAAATAAGCCACTGCATTGATTGGGTGACTTCAGTTACTGTAAGTGTAATGAAGAAGCCAAAATAAAGTTAGAAGATGACTGAAGATGTTTCTTTAGCTAGAGAGGTCAGGATAATAGAATAAAAACTGCTAGTGTGATAACAGACCAGACTTATTTGCATATGATAAAGAATAAGAGGAATAACTAATTCAGTGGCTCTGAACTTTCAGACCTAGTGTCCCCTTTTACACCAGATATTTTGGAATCCACTAATGAAATTCATACAAAATATCTACAAGATCTAATTAAAGAAAAATATGTGTACACATAATGTTTTAAATGTAATACAAAGAAATAAAGTAATTTATGATAAAATAATGTGCATTTCAATATGTAAATTGTTGGGTATGAATCCACTGGAAGTCGTATGGAAGTAAGTAGATGCTCCTACCTGTACATAGATTTACACTGAGAGTAGCTGCAATGGATACACATGGATATACGTATATCCTGTTGGTTGCTCAGATACCAGACAACATTGCTGTTGGTCCCATCTTATTTTTTGTTTGTTTCAAATAATACCAACTCTCTGTAAAATTGTGAACAAAAACAGTATATAGTCTTCCTTTAAATTACATTTTCCTGGGTGCATTCTTGGAAAACTCAGTGTAAAAACTGGGAGAATACTTCTCATTACACGTAAGCAGAGTTAGGTTCCAGGTTAGATAATTATAAACATCTTTGTCACCTCCTGACCAGGACAATCTAAAGTAGAGTGCATCGCGGAAAAGAAAACTGTTAGTGAGGGGAAGTAAGCGGGAGCTTAAGAAAATGTCAGCAACAAGGGGAAAGGGTAATGACAGGTCCTTCAAAGGAACTTGGGTTTTAGAAGTAGCAAAGAAGAATCAGTTTGAAAGTGCATTGGGGAATAAGGAGGACATCTATTCCATTTCCAGCCTCTGAGGATCAAGGGATATGGGAGAAAACTCAGCCTTTAGTTGAAACATCCTTAAGGGAAGCTATTGTAAGGTTGGGATATTCACGAAGTGAATTTCATTAAGTGAAGGGAAGTGCTTTTGGATAACAGGATAAACATTATTAGTAGTATTATTATTAAATTTTTTTTAGAGAGAAAGAGCACGCACTCATGTGCAGTTGGGGAGGGGTGGAGGCAGAGGGGGAGAGAGAATCTTAAGCAGGCTTCACGCTCTGCGGGCAGCCTCACATGGGGCTCTATCTCATGAGCCTGAGATCATGACCTGAGCCGAAAGCAACAGTCAGATGCTTAACTGACTGAGCCACCCAGGTGCCCTGAGGATAAACATTATTGAAAGCATGGGGGTAGGAACAGTCACCAAATTAGGAATGCTATGTGCTTGTGAAAAGATTTACGAAGGTTGGGGAGAAATGACATGCATTAGGATAGTTTGGGGTGAACGTATCTTAGTGTAGACACTTTGGATGAGAACCAAATTGGTAATCTGTTTTAGCAATCGAGTCTACGGGGTGTGAAAGGGAGACAGTAGATTGAAATTTGAAATTGACCAGATTTTGGCAATAAAGAAGGATAACTTGATGTTTCTTATTCGGGAAATGGTAGTTTTTTTGTTGTTAACAAATAGAAAGCAATACATAGGAGAAGGAACAAGTTTAGGGCAGAGAAAAATAATTCTGTATAAACAAGTTGGGTTTGAAGTATTTGAAAAATAACTCAGCCACAACCAAGTTGGGGTGTTTTATAGCATGGTAACTATAATTTTTTGTGTGTCTACTGTTTGTTAGGTACTATTGAAAATATTCTGCTTAAATTGTTTCATTTACTCTTTTTTTTTTTTTTTAAAGATTTTATTTATTTGACAGAGACATAGCGAGAGAGGGAACACAAGCAGGGGGAGTGGGAGAGGGAGAAGCAGGATCCCCGCCGAGTAGGGAGCCCGATGCGGGTCTCGATCCCAGACCCTGGGGTCATGACTTGAGCTGAAGGCAGGTGCTTAATGACTGAGCCACTCAGGCATTCCTTATTTACTCTATAACAATTCAGTGAGGTATTGTTATCCTGATTGTACAGTTGAGGAAACAAGCTTAGAGAGGTGTCAGCTTGTTCAAAGTTTCACAATTAGCTGATCGGGAATTAAAACCCAGTCTCTAATCTCTCTCATAAGTTTATAGACTTTTCTAGATGTAGGTTTTTGTTTTGTATGTTGTTTGGATTTCATGGTGCTTCCTAAATCTGATAATTCATGTCTTTGAGCAATTATAGAAAAATTCATAGTCGTTATCTTTTCAAAATCTTACGGATTTTCTTTATTTTCTTTGAGAATTCTGGTTGGATGAATGTCAGGCTCTCTTTTTTCTGTGTCTTATTACCCTGTTTATATTTTTACATCTTTGTCTCTCTGCTCCATTCCATGGATTATGCGTGGATAATTTCTTCAGGTCTGTGCTGTAAGTCACTAATTCTCTCTTCAACTTTGATCTGCTGTGTAACCTGTCCAGTGGGTTTTTAATTTCAGTGATTCATTTCTAGATGATCTGTGTGGTTCTTTTCCCCCTTATTTATTTATTTATATATATTGAAGCATAGCTGACACAATGTTACATAGGTGTACAACATAGTGATTTGATAGGTTTATATGTTATGCTGTGCTCACCACAAGTGTAGCTCCCATTTGTCACCATACAGTGCTATTACAATACCACTGACCATATTCCCTATGCTGTCTCTTTTATTCCTGTGACTTCATTCCATAACTAGAAGCCTTTATCTCCCACTCCCCTTCACCCATTTTGCCCCTCCCCCACTCCTCTGTCATCTTCTTGGACCGGAACCTGTGTGGTTATTTGTCAGGTTTCCTGATTGTTTTTGATAGTCTCTAGTTCTTTGCTCATGTTTTTGACTTCTTTTCTTTTCCTTTCCTTTTTAACGTCTTAAGCATTTAAAAAAGTATATTTGATCATTCTAATACTTTGGAGGCTCTAATTCTGTTATTTGTCATTTCCACGGAGTCTCACCTATGGTGGCTTGTTTCCTCAATGGGTTTTTAAATTTTGAGTTGAATGCTTATTATTTTGGTGACCTCGATCTGTGAAAATCCTAAAAGGCCTATGCGGAAGGTCTACTCCTCTAGAGAGCAGTTACTTCTGTTGGGAACCCAAAGGCTCTATCAATTTGACAACTTTAATTTCTCAGCTTGAAGTTTCTTAGACCTAATAGGTAATGTTTTGTTTGTTTGCTTTTTCAGATTCCTTACTCCACCACATTACTGTAAGTGGGGGAATCAGTGTACAGGTGGTAGGTTGTTGGAAGTGAATAAGGTATTCTAGAGAAATTATCAAGGAAAAATTGTAACAATTAAGAAGAGGGCAGAGGGGGGCGCCTGGGTGGCTCAGTTGGTTAAGCGTCTGCCTTCGGTTCAGGTCATGATCCCAGGGTCCTGGGATCGAGCCCCACATCGGGCTCTCTGCTCAGCCGGAAGCCTGCTTCTTCCTCTCCCACTCCCCCTGCTTATGTTCCCTCTCATGCTGTCTCTCTCTCTCTCCCTGTCAATTAAATAAATAAATAAAATCTTTAAAAAAAAAAAAAAAGAAGAGGGCAGAGGAATATGAGTTAGTTGTGACTAAGAAGAAATGGCCAAAGTAGGTGGAAAACCAGGACGGTCGTTTTTGTAAGTAGGAGAGAGATTCAAGGGAAGGGTGGTTTATTTATTGGCTCTTTGTGTTCTCAGTACTAACCTTGTTCTTTCACAGTTTTTTGTTTTTGTTTTTACTTTTTAAAATTAAACTTTTTATTTTGAGATAATTGTAGACTGGCTTGTAGTAATAACTAATACAGAGAAATCACTTGTGTCCCTAACTCACTTTCCCCCAGTGGTGACATCTTACAAAACTAGTACAGTATCACAACCACAATATTGACATTGATATAATCAAAATAACAACAGTTCAATCACCAGATTCCTCATGTTGCTTTTTTTATGTATACAGACTTTTATTTTTTAGAGCAAATTTAGGTTCACAACAAAACTGAACACAGAGATTTCCCATATACTCCCTGATCCCACATATGTACTGCCTCCCACACTATCAGCTTCTTGCACCAGAATTTGTTACAGATTGTTACAATTTGTTACAATTGCTGAACCTACGTTGATATGTCATTTCACTCCAAGTCCATAGTTTACATACATTAGGATCCACTCTTGGTGTTTTACATTCTCTGAGTTTTGACAAAAATATAATGGTGTGTAACCACCAAATATAGTATCATACAGAATAGTTTGTTACTAAAAATAGTTTGCCCTAAAAATCCTCTGTGCCTGCCTAGTCATGCTTCCCTCACCCCTAACTCTTGCAAACCACTAATCCTTTTACTCTTTGCCTTTTACATAATATGATAGCTTTTCCTTTTACAGAGTATCATATAGCTTAGAATTAGCCTTTTCAGACTGGCGTCTTTAACTTAGCAATATGCATTTAAGATTCCTCCATGTCTCTTCATGGTTTGATAGCTCATTTATTTTTCAGTGCTGAATAATATTCCATTGTCTAGATGTACCACAGTTTATCCATTCACCTACTGAAGGACATCTTGATTGCTTCCAAGTTTTGTCACAGTTTTTATCAATGCCTTCCTCTCCTTTTCCACCTGTTTCCTCTCCCAAAAGGAAAAAAAAGCACAGTAGTACTAATCACCCTTGGAACATAGTTATTTGTATACTTGTTTGTATATTTTGCTGGATTATAAATACTGAGGGCAAAGACCTTCAGTTATTTATAATGACATCTCACATAATAAACATTTGAATGGCCTCATTCTTACACAGATACTTTTTAAAGCCATGCTTAAAAACACATTCATAACTTTTCTTGACTTCTAAAACCAATCCTGAATATAAACTCTCTTTGTTGGCTAGGGAGATCTTGTTCGAAAACTGAAAGAAGATAAAGCACCCCAAGTAGATGTAGACAAAGCTGTAGCTGAGCTCAAAGCCCGGAAGAGGGTTCTGGAAGCAAAGGTGAGTCTTGGGATCCTAAAAGAGGAATGTCATCTTTATTTAATGTCTTTGGATGGGAAAGACCTAGAGAAGTTTCTGAACAGTATCATTTGCCTTATCTCTATTTATCCAGCATGCCTTCTTATCTCCTACCTGGCAGACTTCTCATGCTTTCACGCTCCATCTCAAAATGTCACCTTGTCTGTGAAGTCTCCCTGACTTCTGACCCACCCCTCCCCTAAATCCTAGATTTAATATACTCCGCGAATTTCCCTGGAAGGCATTGTGCTTGCTCTTCTTTATAAATTCTTCTATCCCTGGAAATAATGGTTTTGTGTTAAACTTTTTTTTCTTTTAAGGAAAAGGTGTATCCATCTGATACCTGCTCCCAAATCTTTCAAACAGTAAATGTCCCATCACCAAACTGAAATAGTTTGGAGTTCTAAGTCACTGTCTCACTACAGTGATCCAATAAAAATTCAGATATTGCTTATCAGTATCTGCATCTAAGTAACCTTAATCTTCCTAAGTAATTAAGTTAAAGGGATCTTTTTTGTAACTGAAAGGGGGGAAAAAACCCTAAGGTTTCTGTTTTTTAAAGGCATCAAAATCTTGTCTGATAAATTTTGTATTGAATTTTGCTGAGGAATAAACCAAACTCACATATATAAATTCATATTTCCTCTCACTCCTAATCACACGTTTTCTATTTGAAAATCCATTACAGGAGCTAGCATTACAACCCAAAGATGACATTGTAGACAGAGCAAAAATGGAAGATACCCTGAAGAGGAGGTTTTTCTACGATCAAGCTTTTGCTATTTATGGAGGTAGGGGATTAATGATAGCGCAATTATGTTGTTGGTCACTTTACTATTATTCTTAAATCAAAAACATGGCTTTTCAATCGATAACTGTATCAGGTCACATAAAACAGAACATTTTGCTTTTGTTTGTTTAATATTGGCCATTTGGTGTAAAATCTGTTTATTCCTTTCCATCCTACTTATTCTCAAAGACTGCTTTTTTCCCATTTGGATGTAGGGAATTGTTAGGGGCCCAGGTATGAAGCACTTAATATGTCCATGTACCTATCAGACTCTTCTTTGGAGCAGTTGAGGGCCATTGTAACACTGGCCAGCTGTATCGTGCACCTTCACACAAGGGCAGTGAGAAGCCAGGGTCCCTAGGTTATTCTTTATGGCAACTGCCAGGAGAAAACATTCTTCATAGGTATGTAGGTAAATCTCTACATCTTTCTGAATGCTTTGTGAAGGTATGTAGGCAAATATAATTCACTGATTAAATGTATAGTGGTATTTTTCATGGTGGGTGGAGATCATTCCAATAGTATTAGACTTTTAGTACTTTGTCCCTGAAACTTGATTTGAGTTTGGCTAAGCAGATCTCTAAATGTTTAACTTGAGGTTTAAATATAGTGGCTCATATACTCAAGATTAAATATAGTGGCTTGTATATCCAAGAATAAATTAGAGAATTGGGTGCTAAAATTCATCATTGTTATCAGCTCATGCAACAAGTTAGATCTATGGCAGAAAAGTGTAATCTGTTTTTCATTGTTTCTCATATATGGAGGAACATCTTTTGCTTTTAGTTTTTTGCTAATCCTACTTGGGATTCTTAATATAGAAGTAGTAAATGGAGTAAGAGCTTTTTAATTTTACTTCTCTTAGCTAGCTGGAAATAACCCCTTCAGTATTGAGGGGTTTGAATTGTTGACTTTAATACCTCTTTAGGGAACATGTGAAGTCGTACAGTTTCGTACATCTCCTTGCTTTAATTTGCTCGGAGTGACAAGGTAAAGTACGGATTTTCCTTGTTCATATTTTATAGGTGTTAGTGGTCTGTATGATTTTGGGCCAGTTGGATGTGCTTTGAAGAATAATATTATTCAGACCTGGAGGCAGCACTTTATCCAAGAGGAACAGATCCTGGAGATTGATTGTACCATGCTCACCCCTGAGCCAGTTTTAAAGTAAGATTTCTACTTTGGGGGCTGAAATTCATTAATATGCATATTTAAGTAACTTCTCCTGATTACAAAAACTACTCATATTCATTGTAAAAATGTGGAAAATAAAGAAAGACAAAATATACACCTAATGTCCATAGACAGCCATGTCAAAATCGTTGTGTTTATCCTGTCTTCTTTCTCTGTAAGTCCTGTACATACATCTGTGTTAGCAGCACACTGCTTTTTTTCATGTAATGTAGGTGAACATTTACTTATGTCATTAAATATTCTTCTAAAGCATTTTTAATGACAGCATAGTACTCTCTTGTGGGTATACCATAATTTATTTAGCTAGTGCCATATCATAGGCATTTAAATTGTTCCTGGGGCGCCTGGGTGGCTTAGTTGGTTAAGCAGCTGACTCTTGGTTTCGGCTCAGGTGTTGATCTCAGGGTCCTGGGATCGAGCCCTGAGTCGGGCTCTATGCTTAGCAGGGAGTCTGCGTGAGGATTCACTACCCGCCCCCCCCCCCCCCCCCCGCCACCGCCGTGCATGCGCACTCTCTCTCTAATAAGTAAATCTTTTAAAAAAATAAATTGCTCCTGATTTTTGAGTCCACTGAACATCCTGATAGATGGATTTTGTATATATATGATTATTTCCTTATTCTAAGTTTTTAGAAGTTCTGGGCAAAGGTGTGTATACATTTAAAATCAAATAACTACTATTTGTGTTGAAGTGTTAGTGCAGAAATTTATTTTATTCCTACTAACATTGTTGAAAGCAGGGCAGGATTGCTAGAATATAGAAAGAAGAATCCTTTACATTTTGTATCTCATCACTTCATTTAATGTTGCCTGGTAAAGAGCTAATTTTCACTGTTTGCATCCTTTGGGCTCTCTCAGTAATTTCAGCCAATAAAAACAGGATGAATTCCTGTTGAGGGATCTAAAAGATCAAGACAACCTATTCTTTAGCTACTTGCTCCACTAATAGGAATGCGTAAGAGATAATACCAGTGTCCATACAGTTTTTGGTGACAGAAAACTCTTTTCTTAAGATTCAGGATCTATACTGAGTTATGAATTCTTGCCTAGTCAAATTCCCCCTGGTTTTGGCCTTTGCATAAGTCGTTAATAATGAGATAGGCATGGATTAATTGATTCTGCAAGGTAGCACATACTTTATGACAACTTGTAAAAGAGTATAATCTAGTTGATGTCTCTTTCCTGTGGGATGGAAGAGCTTGGAGGAAAGGGTGGAGATAGATTTGAGGAAGAATTTTCTGTAGCCTACATTATCTACCATGGATACATCATTATATATATGGGAGCTTCCATCTTTCAGATACACAGATATAAGCGTGATATACTACATATAGAAGGGGGATTATCTTAGAACGTAAAGTTTATGTATTAATTTGTATGAAAATGACAAATTGGCTTGGCATTTGTTAACTTAGGACCTCTGGCCACGTAGACAAATTTGCTGACTTCATGGTGAAAGATGTAAAAAATGGAGAGTGTTTTCGTGCTGACCATCTATTAAAAGGTATGGTTTTTCATCTCGGATAAGTATTCTTCCAAGTAAAATTGATCAAAACAGAGGGTTTAGATTAAGCTTTTCTCATATTTTTTCTATTAAAATTTTTGGGGGGCATAACATACAAAGAGTAAAGTGCTCAGATCTTAACCATACAGGCTGACCTCATTTATTGTACTCTACCTTACCGTGCTGTATGGATACTGGCAACCCGGGGCCAAGCAAGTCCGTCAGTGCTGTTCTTCCAACGCTTTTGCTCACTTTGTCTCTCTCACATTTTGGTAATTCTTGCAATATTTCAAACTTTTTCATTATTATTTGTTATAGTGATCAGTAATTAGGACTCGCTGACAGCTCAGGTGATGGTTAGCATTTTTCAGCAATAAAATATATTTTAATTAAGGTATACTTTTTTAGATATAATGCTGTTGCATATTTAACAGAGTACAATATGAGGCAAACAATTTTTTTTTGATTCTTATGTTAATCCCCATACATTACATCATTAGTTTTAGATGTAGTGTTCCATGATTCATTGTTTGTGCATAACACCCAGTGCTCCATGCAATACATGCCCTCTTTAATACCCATCACCAGGCTAACCCATCCCCCCACCCCCCCTCCCCTCTAGAACCCTCAGTTTGTTTCTCATAGTCCATAGTCTCTCATGGTTCGTCTCCCCCTCCAATTTACCCCCCTTCATTTTTCCCTTCCTACTATCTTCTTTTTTTTAACATATAATGTATTATTTGTTTCAGAGGTACGGGTCTGTGATTCAACAGTCTTACACAATTCACAGCACTCACCATAGCACATACCCTCTCCAATGTCTATCACCCAGTCACCCCATCCCTCCCACCCCCCACCACTCCAGCAAACCTCAGTTTGTTTCCTGAGATTAAGAATTCCTCATATCAGTGAGGTCACATGATACATGTCTTTCTCTGTTTGACTTATTTCGCTCAACGTAATACCCTCCAGTTCCATCCACGTCGTTGCAAATGGCAAGATCTCATTCCTTTTGATGGCTGCATAATATTCCATTGCATATATATACCACATCTTCTTTATCCATTCATCTGTCGATGGACATCTTGGCTCTTTCCACAGTTTGGCTATTGTGGACATTGCTGCTATAAACATCGGGGTGCACATACCCTTTCGGATCCCTACTTTTGTATCTTTGGGGTAAATACCCAGTAGTGAGGCAAACAATTTTTATATGAACTGGGAAACCAGAAAATTTATTTGACTTGTTTTATTGCAATATTTGCTATATTGTGGTGGTTTGGAACCAAACCCACAATATCTCCAAGGTATGCCTGTACAACTTGAGTCCCTTATTTAACAAAAAGAAGTTAATATGATAATTAGAAATTCTGAGTCAGCAAAGGAATCAAGACAGTATCATGATTCTCCCTGTAAAATCAACCATGGGATTTATATAAAGTGAAAACATTATCCTTGGATTCAGTTTTTTTTTTTACCTCTCCAGCACTGAAACTCAAAATGCATTGTCCTTTTACCCCTTGATTGAAATTGACATGTACCAACACTGTTCTTGTAGCTCATTTACAGAAATTGATGTCTGATAAGAAGTGTTCTGCTGAGAAGAAATCAGAGATGGAAAGTGTCTTGGCTCAGGTGAGTACTTCAGAGATGTTATCACAGCTGTCTTTCTTACAGTGTTTGGTGACTGTTGAATTCCACATTGTGCTGACCCAGGCCACGATTGTAAGGAAGTAGAGTTTATCTTCTGTCTCTCTTTGAATTTTTATTTTCTTCTCTCTCTACCTTTTGTGGCTTTATTTTAACTCAAACTAGCAATTCAGTGTAAATAGGCGTGAAATTTGTTCTATCTCTTTGGAAACCAATTTTCTGGATTTAATAGCAAAAACCAGAGGAGTGACTAATGATGAATAGTGTTCGGTCTTGATGTGGAGATTTTGGGGCAGATATCCTTATGAACACTGTCTCATCAGCCACTTGATCTGCTTCTGGTTGCACTATCCCTGACTATGTGCTATTACTCTTAGAACCTGATGAGCAGGCCCCTGCTTTTCTTAAAGACTAAAAGTTTTACAATTTCTATTTAAGTTGGCAAAGTTTAGGGAAGACTTAAAAGAAACCATAGAGATAATCTGTTCTGACTTTTACCAAGTGCAGGAATACCTTCTTTATCAGAAATAGTTCTTACCTCTTTTTTTTGGGTCACAGATCACTTTAAAAATATTACAAAAACTGTACCTCTTTCCCCCAGGAATATGCACATGTCCATGTATGTATGTTGCTGATTTCTCACCTTATGTATCCATTTAAGCAAAATACATTTCTCCTACACCATATTTGATCATGAGGTCCACCAAGGCTCACCTCTTAAATTTTATTTACTTCCTTGGGCAAAAATGTACATACACACACAGAAACCAGTGCTGTATTTATAGATACTTTCTTTATATTGGCATATAAATATGTGAGGCTGAATGTAGGAATCCCTGTCTCTTTTCATTTTCTCATGAGAATTTACTGGATACTTTTCCGCTGCTGCCTTGTTTTCTAAAAATATGCTGATTTTTCCCTGTGGTATCTTGCTTTCTAACGGTAGCTGAGAAATTTTCTCCTTCCTCATTTAAATTGAAAGAAAATCTTAATTTGGCTGTTGACTCATCTGTGAGTTTATTTTAGTCCTTGTGAGGTATATTTTATCCTTTGCTTGAAGCTCTTTGCTTTAGTATTGTTGCTCATGATTTAATAAATCAATTCTTGGATTTTGACACTGTTATAGCCAAAAATTCATTTCTCATTTCCTTTCTTTCCCAAAGGCATGACCTTTATTAGAAAGAAGAAATGAAAAGCACTTCTAATTACCCCTTAGTTACTGTTTCCCATTTAGAATGTTAGACTTACTAAGCTTTTTGGAAGTATGTGTCTTTGATCTTAACAGTTTCATTCATTTCCGAGTCAATTGTCAGAGCAGGAAGTAATTAGTTGATTCATTAAGTCATTTATAGTTTGAACCCTGACTTTCTGTCTCATATCCATGGTTTTAGAAGAGCAGTCTGTTTTTTTGTTTTTGTTTTTTTTTTGAAGATTTTTTTTTACTTGTTTGAGAGAGAGAATGAGAGAGAGCACATGAGAGGGGGGAGGGTCAGAGGGAGAAGCAGACTCCCTGTTGAGCAGGGAGCCCGATGTGGGACTTGATCCCGGGACTCCAGTATCATGACCTGAGCCGAAGGCAGTTGCTTAACCAACTGAGCCACCCAGGTGCCCCTGTTTTTGTTTTTTTTTTTTAGAGAAGATGTGTGCACGTGCTTGTGAGGGGAGGGGCAGAGGGAGAGGGAGAAAGAGAATCTTAAGCAGGCTCCACTCCCAACGTGGAGCCCAATGCAGAAGCCCAAAACAAGGTTCTATCTCACGGCCCTAAGATCATGACCTGAGCCGGGCGCCTGGGTGGCTCAGTTGGTTAAGCGACTGCCTTCGGCTCAGGTCATGATCCTGGAGTCCCGGGATCGAGTCCCGCATCGGGCTCCCTGCTCGGCAGGGAGTCTGCTTCTCCCTCTGACCCTCCTCCCTCTCGTGCTCTCTGTATCTCATTCTCTCTGTCTCAAATAAATAAATAAAATCTTTAAAAAAAAAAAAAAAAAAAGATCATGACCTGAGCCGAAATCAAGAGTTGGATGCTTAATCAACTGAACCACCCAGGCACCCCAGAGAGCAGTCTGTTTTTTTGATTTACCATATCAGATCTACATACAAACTGTCAATGTAACTTTCAGTGAAAAGTTGGGGACTGTGTGGTCTAATACTCAGAAATGGTCCTGGTGGATTCATGGCCAAAGGCCCATCTGTTTGCTTGAGCAAATAATAGCATTTTCTCTACCTGTTAGTGCTTGTGACTCCTTTTCAGCTTTATTTTAGCATGATAGTTTCTTTAAAAGGCACTGATTCACCCTCTGTGGTAGGCAGAGCTTTATTCCTGTTGTGGATTCAGCAGCTCAGAACTGTTTTTCTTTGTCCATTTTTGCTGACCCACCTCTGCATGTACCAGTTTTTAAGTCATTTTTTAATTTTTTGTTATGAAGAATTCAAAACATATGCAAATAGAAAATAGTATAATAAATACTTATGTACCCATGAACCTGCTACAATGTTACCAAATTTTGTTGAATCCATTCCCTGCTTTCCTGCCTTCTTCTCCAGAATTATTTTGAAGTACATCTAAAACATCATTTTATTACATTGTCTTAAATGTTCACCAGTTTTTTTTTTTGTTTGAATTGGGATCCAGATAAAGTCCATACTTTGTGAGTGGTTGATACATTTCTTAAGTCTCTTTCAATCTTCAGGGTCTTTATCTCTAATTTTCCTTGTATTTTCATTAAAGTTGAGACACTTGTTTCTTAGTGCTTTCTACTATCTGGATTTGGCTGATTGCATTATTTTGGTGATATTTCACATGTTCCTCTGTTTCTGTATTATAATTTGGTAATCCGACCTTGAGGCCCAGTCGGATATTTTGGCAAGACACTTAGTAAGTGGTGTAGTGGTTGCTGTGTGCCAAGCCCTGTGCTAAGTACTTTACATAGTTAATCTTCATAGTAGCCCTTCATAGTGAAGTAGATGCTGCTTCCTTATTTCACAGATAAGCAAATTGAGGCCCAGAGAGGTTAGATAAGAACTTCTCTTGAGTCACACAAGCCGTACGTGGTAGAATTGGGTGGTTGGTTTACCCAGGTTTTTCTGACTCCAGAGCCTCGGTTCTTACGGTCATGAGTTGATTTATGTAATTATTTTGCTTCTATTAGGAGTTTCTTTTTTTTTTAAGTTTTGAATATTCTTCAGTATTAGATGGTTTGTCATAGTCATTTGAAATTTTCAAGTTGGAGGTCATACATCATTTTAGAGGGTTTCATGTTGGTTATCAATGTATAAAATGTGCAATACACTGGAACATGCAGACATGAATAAGAAACAGTTTCTACCTTCAAGAGCTTAATATCTAGTGGGAAAGAAAAGTTTTATGCACATTTAATTAATAGACAGGGAAGTATACCTGACTCTTAAATATGCAGAGCGGTAAAATGCAACTTCAAAAACTTATTTGTGGGACGCCTGGGTGGCTCAGTCGGTTGAGTGTCTTTGGCTCAGGTCATGATCTCAGGGTCCTGGGATCGAGTTCCGTATTGGGCTCCCTGCTCATTGGGGAGTCTGCTTCTCCCTCTGTGCTCCCCCCCGCCCCGCTTGTGCTCTGTATCTCTCTCTGACAAATAAAATCTTAAAAAAAAAAACTTATTTATATGATTTCAGATTCTTGCCAATCAGTAACTGTTATAGTTGAACCAGAGATCTTTTTCTTTATGTTTCCTTGTGAAATGGTGAATGTATGAGTTTTAGGTCAGTCCCAGAAAGATACTCCAGTTTTCTGGAATGGTAAATGGTAAATTGATAAACGGAAAGTGAACTGGTTATGATTTTAATTTGGGTTTTTGAAGGTTAGAGTAACTTTGATGTTCTTATTTTGGGTGATTTTTAATGATGGATGGGTTTTATATATATAATACTTTTATGCCCTGTTTTTTTCCTGAGTCTTTTACATTAATTATTTTCTTTACCTATCCTTTAGCTTGATAACTATGGACAGCAGGAACTTGGGGATCTTTTTGTGAACTATAATGTAAAATCCCCCATGACTGGAAATGATCTCTCCCCTCCAGTATCTTTTAACTTAATGTTCAAGACCTTCATTGGGCCTGGAGGAAACATGCCTGGGTATGTATCACTTATTCTTTATATAATGAAGTTACTGAAGTTGTTGTAATAAAAAGTAAACATCAGATCAGCCATGAAGGAAAATTTTTGAAAAATGATATGTAGAAAGTACAGATAAATATTTTAAGTAGAAATAATAACAGACATATTCTTAAATTTATTCTTTCTGAATGTATTTTTTTTTTAGTGTATATTATTATTATCATTTTTTTTGCCACAAAATAAACAGAAGTCTGATCATCATATCTCGTGGTGATAGCTGTGTAGGGCAGGAGAGGTAGTTAAAGAATGGTTTTGAAAGCCATTGAACTTATTGCTGAAGGAGACTTAGAAACCATTTAGTCTAGACCAACACTGTCCAGTAGAACTTTCTGCAGTGGTATAAATGTTCTATAATCTGTGTTGTCCAATATGGTAGCCACTAACCACATGTGGCGCCTGAGCACTTGAAATGGTGTTAGTGCTTCTGAGGTACTGAACTTTAAAATGTATTTAATTTTAATTAATTTAAATTTAGGCATTTGACTACTAGCCTACCATACTGAACAACATAGGTTTAGCTTGTTATTTAAAAGATGTGGTTTTCATAGTAAAGAAAGCTGAACAGTTACAATATGATCCAGAACTAGAATTTGTATTTACAGATTCCTTCTCAATGTTAACAAACTTAGCCAAAGTATTCTTCATAACTTCAAATATTTTTCTTACGGTCTCATTGTAAGGTAATTGAGGGTAGGCTTTTGTAAGATGAAGCTAGATAGATCATGTCTCCTGGAATAGAAACTAAAGAATAGTAAAAATGAATTGTGACAGAATGTATGAGTGGAATTATTTTAGTCACACACTGTGTTGACTTGGGATATTTTATGGAAAGAGGCCAAAGGTAAGCGTTTCATTTTGGCAGTACATACAGAGAGTCATTGAATGGGCCAGACCCTCTGACCTGTCATCCCACTCCTGGGAATTTATCTGAGAAAATAATTCAAAAGGAAAGGAAGCTATATTTATCAAGAGTATATAAATTAAAAGTAGAAATAACCTATTTATCCAAAAATTTGAGATGATTAAATTATAATAGATTATTTTAGAATACTCTGCAACTGTCAAATATGAGAAATTATTATGATTATTTAGAAATGGAAAAATAAAGAATACATAATTTTACACATATAAATCACGCACATAGAAGTACCTGGCTGGCTCAGTCAGTGGAGCACGTGACTCTTGATCTTGGGGTCATGAGTTCAAGCCCCACATTGGGCGTAGAGTCTACTTAAAAATAAATAAAAAATGAAATTTAAAAGTCTTACAGCTTTTTTAAAAAATGCATGTAAAACTGTAGTTACACTTCTTTTGGATGAAATCTGGAAAGGACCACCAGAATGAGGAGTTGGTGTGTTAGAGTGAGAAGAGGGTACAATTGTATTTTATTTTTTCTTTGTTTTAAAGTTTTCTTCATAAACTATTTATTTTGAAGTAGGCTGCTGGGAAAGCTTTCTTAGTTGATGTTTTTGCAAAGAATATTTTCTGTAAAATTGAGAAGAGGACAGTGGCTATCATGGGGTATTTGCTTGGCCGTATCTTAAAAATATGGAGAAAAAGAGAAGAAGCTTCTGGCTGGAAATGTAGAATACCACAAAGGAGAAAATGATAGGAAAAACCTTGAAATTTGCCTGGCCTAGTGTGTTGATTGTGATGAGTGAGCTCAAATGCTGAGTGTGAGCCCATACTGGCTTCTTTGTAGCCACATAATTACACTCTAATACGTGAGTTAGTGGGCATATACTTAGGCAGGGTCTTATTTTCAGAAGGATCTGAATTGTTGTCTGCCTCCTTGTTAAATGATTAATCAGGTTTTAGGGACATTAAGAGAGAGGTGGTATTTGACTCACTGGACTGATGAAATAAAATGACATTTCTAATAGTAGTATTGCCATACCAGTTGCTTGATACGTTCTCTAACACTTGCTTGAGAATGTTTGGTACCAAGGAAAATGTTTATTCCTCCTATTCCTTTGCTTTAGAGCATATATGTACTGCTTTGTGTGAAAATAGTATATTTCGGACTTTTAGGATTTATATCTTTCAGATTTTTGGAAAACTTAATTTCTTTCTTTCTAACAGACTGATTTATTTAAATTTATAGGTACTTGAGACCAGAAACCGCACAGGGGATTTTCCTGAATTTCAAGAGACTTTTGGAATTCAACCAAGGAAAGTTGCCTTTTGCTGCTGCCCAGATCGGAAATTCTTTCAGAAATGAGATCTCCCCTAGATCTGGACTGATCAGAGTCAGGTACTGCCCATATTACTCTTCCAGTAAAATTTGTGAATGATCTCGGCTTTGAATGGGAAAGGGAAGCTTGCTATGTTGAGACAATTCTGTTTCATTCTTACATGACCATGTCTTTATTTTTGTCCTCCAAAAGATGATGCTTTATGTTTGTAATCTCTGGGACATCAGGTAGTTGTGAGTAACTAATGAGAACTTGAAGGGAAAGGAAGGAAGGAAGGAAGGAAGGTGAAGAATAGATCACGTTTCTCACCTGCTCCAAAATGATCTTTCTCCCTTGTTTGTTATATGTTTAGAGGATGGCAGGATCTTGATTGTCTAAACCAAGGCATTTTCTGGCAGTGGTGATATGTGCAAGTGTAGAGTGAGGTGGGCCGGGGTGACAGGAGGGGAGTGTCATGCTGGGTGTCCAGGGCAAACAGCAGTGCTGGAGTTGGGCCGGGGGTGTTTCTGTAACCAGTTGACATTCCTCCAGACATTTGAGGCGCCTATATGACAGGCCAGCTAGTAGGCTTGCTTCTGTCTACTTTAGTCTGCTCACTTGTCTCTATTCTAATAATCTCCCTTTGCCAGATATCTCCAGGAATGTGTGGGAGGTCATATTAGCACTTAGTTATAGTTTTCTTTAGAAACTTACTGTGATTTAGCTGCTTTTGACTTGAGTTTTTTGTGATTTCTATGTATTTTCTTACTGATATCATCTCTTGGTGAAATAAATTCCATATAAAAAATAAGATATGTAGGTAAACTTAGCTATCTTAGACTCCAGAAGGATTTTCCACAGCCCCACCACCCCACCCATCTCTCTTTTCTTACTCACTATAATTACAGACTTCAGTCATAGCATATCCCAGCCACTGACTCTACATCATAGCACCCAAAGCACCTGCCTAATCTTGTTAGTCTCCATGACACCCACTGAGGAAATGCCCCTATGTATTGACCAAACTGTTTCTTCCGGCCTGTGATTGGTTCAGCCTTCTGGTCAAGAAAGGGGGGACTGCACAGAGGAAGGGGCTTGCACAACTTAGAGAAATGGGGTGGGAGGGATTCCCTTGGGCCTTTGTGCGGAAAGAAGAGGTGGTCAGAAACTTTAACCAGCTATAATAACAATGAAAAACTTGTCAGGCTTGAGTCTGTTTTACTTCCTGGTGTCTGGGTTTTTCTGTCTCTCTTTTTCTTTTGTTTTTTGGCTTTCCATCTGTTCCAGTAGTGTCTTCAAGCATGCTTTCAAAATACTGAGAAAGCCTGGTAAGACTGACTTTGTCTAAAGCCAGTGTTTTGGAGAGGATATATATAACATAGAGTAGCTCTTGGAAGTTATAAAAGGACCACGAAGTAAGGCAAAACCTGGGGCTTGTGGAATAGAAAGTGGTAAGTCGAAAAAGCAGCTCAGAACTAAGGAGTGATCCTAGGAGTTAACTGGTAAAAGGTCCGTGGGGCTTCCCTGGATATTTTTTATTTTGGTCGTTTTCCACTCTAAAGCGTCCTGTCTGGATTCTGGCTGGTTTTTGTTCATGCATCGCTAAGATCCTGACTAGAAGTCTATTCGTTCTTCCATGAGCCAGTATCCCCATGGTTTTTGTTCCATGGATAGGGCTAGGATTTGTTTAGTGTTGTGATTTATAGAGTTATCAGGTGATTAGTCTTTGCATGGCTGTGATTTCTTTTATTTAGGTTGGGAGTATTAGACTGTTCATATGTAATTTTTAAAAGTTTATTTTTATTTTGATTGGCTGGTTCTGTCTTCTAGACTACATGTATTGTAGTTCTCCATGGTTCAGGTACAGCATCTGAACTCAAAGACAGGAGACCACTGGTAGAATCACTGTTAGAGTTGATTTCCATCTCCTGTCTATGAGCTGGGATTATTTGACAGAACAAATGGAAAGGCTGTGGCAGCAGATTATTTTGGGATTCTAGGCAGGGCCCTTATTTTGATATGCTTTGCATTTTAGATGTTCTCTTGCTATCCGCCACACTATAAGATATGTGAGGACAGACATTGTGCTTCTTTGTCTCTGTCCTATTTCTGTGCACACAGAAGACATTTGATAATGGTTGAAAGACAAGATATAGGTGCTATAGGACCAAGTAAGAAATAGTATTAAAAAATAAAGTTTAAAAATTAGAGTTCTTTTGCCATGCATTTCATGTATTTTTAGGTCTCGTTTAAGCAATTTTTCATTGCTTTTAAAAAATCTGAAATAATCATGAAAGTGCACTAGTAAATGTGTGTGGGGGAGTGTGTTTAAAGGAGAGAGATTTGATTTTGACTCATAAAATTAACTTAAAACACTTTTCCCCCAATAGCTACTTAATTGCCATTCAGAGAAATCTCTTTGGGAAAGCATTACTGTATGCATATTTATTTCATCATTATGCAGTTAGCTTGATGCTGGCCTGTTCAATTCATGTCTTATGTCCTCTGCCTTGAATAACACTTTATTTGAGAAGCTGTTACTCTAAAAAAGCCAGCTGTATGGTGCCATTATCAGTCATTTACTTGTTCAGAGCAATAAAAAGGAAGAAACCAAACTACTATAAAAGCTAAAGAACAATTTCACTTCACTTTTAATTTCCCATTCTTGGAAAAGGAAATATCGGGAACTTCATTTAGTATATATTTATAAAGACTTGCTAGTGCTATAAGGAAAATCATTTTATTTGGAAGTCACTATTCAGTATCTCATTTCTTTTTTGTGTCTGACATTTGCTTAAGTTTTCCTAATATTAAAAACTATCTGTTCTTTAAAAATTATTTTCCATTGAAAGTAATAATCTTTTGTTGTTGTGGCTAGTATGGAAGGAAAAACAGATGGACAGTAGTTAAGGTGATAGAAACAGATTTTATTCAAGACTATTGCAGTAGAGGAGGGCGCCTGGGTGGCTCAGTTGTTAAGCGTCTGCCTTCGGCTCAGGTCATGGTCCCAGGGTCCTGGGATCGAGCCCCCCACATCAGGCTCCCTGCTGGGCAGGAAGCCTGCTTCTCCCTCTCCCACTCCCCCTGCTTGCGTTCCCTCTCTCGCTGTGTCTCTCTCTGTCAAATAAATTAAAAAAAAAAAATCTTAAAAAAAAAAAAGACTATTGCAGTAGGCAGTGGGGGGAAAAGAGATCTCAGTATGGAACCGGGCTCAATTTTGCATATAGCATGGGCAAGAAAGAATTTCTAGCCAAGGCGTGGGGTGAAGTGGGGTCAGTGGCTAGAAAACTACTTAAAGGGACCATCAGGGACAAGGCAAGGGGGATTCTGGCTAAACCAACCTGATGGGATGTTGCTGGAGACAGGCCAGAGTGATCAAACACCACCTGGGGGATGGTGGAGGATGACAAACCCAAAAAGATATCAGAGATGATCACATAGCAAGGGGTGGGGTAGAGTGGTTCTGGTTAAACTGACTTAATCAGGGTTCTTGCTAAAACTGGATTTTACAAAGAAGTATACAGATGGGCCTAGGAGGAGGTTCAGGAGACTGACTAAAATTTGGGCAAGCAAAGAATTTTTGTCATAGGACAGAAGTTAATATTTGAGGGCACCTGGGGGGCTCAGTCATAAAGCGTCTGCCTTCGGCTCAGGTCATGATCCCGGGGTCCTGGGATCGAGTCCCACATCGGGCTCCCTGCTCGGCGGGAAGCCTGCTTCTCCCTCTCCCCCTCCCCCTGCTTGTGCTCCTGCTCTCACTGTGTCTCTCTCTGTCAAATAAATAAATAAAATCTTAAAAAAAAAAAGTTAATATTTGAGGAAAGTTTGATTGTATTTATTTAAAATACTATTCAAGTGAGTTGTAAAGTTTTCATTAATATGTTTTTTTTTTTTAAAGATTTTATTTATATATTTAATAGAGAGAGAGCGTGAGGGGGAACACAAGTAGAGGGAGTGGGAGAGGGAGAAGCAGGCCTCCGGCTGAGCAGGGAGCCCGATGCGGGGCTTGACCACAGGACCCCAGGATCATGACCTGAGCCGAAGGCAGTCGCCCAACCAACTGAGCCACCCAGGCGCCCCATTCGTTAACATGTTTTAAAAAAAATAGCCACCCAAACAAATTTAATCCAACTTTTTTTTTCTTTTCTTTTTTTTTTTTTTTTTTGCCATTCCCTTAGGAAACAATTTTCTGGTTTAGTGATAAGAGATTCCTGTAGTATGAGGGCCTATATCATTGTAAAGTTGAAAATAAGGGCCTTGTTTATTTTTTATAGTAAAGCATGCAACTTTTATCCCTTATATTTTTGCTTCCAGAGAATTCACAATGGCAGAAATTGAGCACTTTGTAGATCCCAGTGAGAAGGACCATCCCAAATTTCAGAATGTGGCAGACCTCCACCTTTATTTATATTCAGCAAAAGCCCAGGTCAGCGGACAGTCTGCTCGAAAAATGCGCCTAGGAGATGCTGTTGAGCAGGTAAGATTCCGTAGGTAATTTCATTTAGGTTATTCCAATTTAGGGTCTGCAGCACTTAGCAAATTCTGTGTCCTGGATAACAAAATATTTATTTTAGCAGTCATTTTATTTTTTATATAGTATTTGTTTTTATATACAGTATTTATCCTACACTATTATTATAGTGGGAGGAAATTACCTGAACATGCCCATTTGTAGGCCAGGGGGCCAACATGAATAAAATATTTAGCAGAGCACTTGGAAAAAAGATCTTTGAACTGTGGCCTATCAATCCAACTTTATCAATATGTACTCCTTTTGGGGAGACATTTTGACTCACAAAAAGCAAGTCCTCTGGATTTTAATCTTTTCTGTATTACCCATAGCAGTTGGGATAAAGTCTTGCATAGGATAGTATTTCTCTAAGCATTTGTCTAGAGAAGTGAGTGAGTGAAAACTTTCTGATAGTTGCTGCTGCCTGATAATGGAATGAATCTCCCCAGGGAACAATGAACTTCCTGCCCCTGAACATATTCCAGTGGAGGCTGGGTGATAACTTGCCAGCCATTTTGCAGAGAAGAGCCCTACAGTGGGTAGGAGATGGGGCTAGATGATTTCTAAGATCTTTCTGGTACTGGAATCAGAAGATGACATATACAATATGGGGTGCACAAACTTCAGTGGATAAGGGTACATTAAAATCCCCTTCAACATGTCTCATTACTTTTGTTAATTCAGAAGAAATATATCTGCCCCTCTGTAGGGTCATTATTATGAATGGCATTTTTAGTGCTCTAGATTTAGAAGGTATGAGATATTGGGCTGAAGTTTTGCTGACCCAGTGAGTATGGCAGAAAGATTTTCAATGACTCTGTTATTATGAGCTTGTTAACTTGACATTAACCCATTTAAAAATAGCCACAATCACATTCTGGGTATTTGAGATTGTTCTGAAAGCTGGATAAATTAGCTTACCTTGTGTTTCAAATATTTTTCAGTAGAATGTGAATAAATCAAAAATGGTACATTGGCCTTAGAAAGAATATGTATTTTTTCCTTCTTCTGTGCTTGTTTGCATATTTGCTTGCTTATTTATTTACTAACTTGTTTACTCATTGATTTTTAGGGTGTGATTAACAACTCAGTATTAGGCTACTTCATTGGCCGCATCTACCTCTATCTCACGAAGGTTGGAGTATCTCCAGATAAACTCCGCTTCCGCCAGCATATGGAGAACGAGATGGCCCACTACGCCTGTGACTGTTGGGATGCCGAATCTAAAACATCCTATGTAAGGAGAATGGAAGGCTTCTTAGCATGTGATCTTCACTTAGGAGCGTGGACATCAAAATTGCTTTTTGTGTGCTGTATGTCAGAGAGCAACAAAGAGAAAAGAGGTCTTTTCCAAAGCAAAATGGAAAAAGCAGTTGCCCCCTGCCCTCTTACAAGGAAGGGGTTATGGGTTACTCTTGTGTCTCAATAGCCCTTTGTAGACTTAGATGGCTTTTACAGAGACTGAGAGTAAGAGAGACAGAGAGGGAAAGTCAATGATGGGGCAGTGCTGGTGTGTACATTCCTGGGGTGGGCAGTGTTATGAGTAATATCCCTGGGTGCAGCTAAGTTGGAGTGGCCTCCTTCCTGACAAGGACCCTAGCAAATGTTGGAAATGTGGTAGGGCTGAGTAAAGAAAGACATGGTGCTCTTTGTTTAGAGAGCTATTTGTTAGGTTTTGGTGGTAGACTAGTAGTTATGATCTCTTGTTTAGGAACTACCTTTTCTCAAATTCTGTGTATTAATAATAATTCAGGGAAGACCACCCAGCTACCGATTCTCTGTACCCTACCACCCCCACCTCCCAAACATGAACATTCATACTGGAGCTTAGAATTGACAGACATTTGGGTATAGGAGGGCTGGCTGGTTGGCTCAGTCAGAAGAGCGTGCGACTCTTGATCTCAGGGTCATGAGTTTGAGCCCCATAGTGGGTGTAGAGATTACTAAAAATAAACAAACATTTAAAAAAATAAGTTAAAAAAAGACATTTGGATATAGAAGTTGCTTTCTGCCCTGGTAACAGTGGGAACAAGGTGGTATCCAGAACAAGGGGCCTCAGAGCCTCCTGGCATTTCCCTTATTTGGTGCTAGAGAGGCTCTTCGGTGACTTTTGACAGTCATTCGTTCCCACGTATCCTTGGTTTCACTCTTTACTTTGCAAAATGACTTTCTTTTAATAGATTCATTTTTAAAAATTAGAAATAAAAATGACTCATTTTTGTAAAATGAAAAGCAAAAAGTAATTCTGAAGAATATTATGTAGAAAGCGAAACTTCCATTTGTATACATCTCCCCCAAAGTTGTTCATGTCTCTCTACATCAGGGATCAGCACATGTTTTCTATAGTAAATGTAGTAAAAATACTTTGGGCTTTGCAGATTTTTGTTGCTTCTTTGTTGTTTGTTTGTTTCTTTCTTTCTCTCTCTCTTTCTCTCTCTCTTTTTTTCTTTCTTTCTTTTCTTTCACAACCCTTTAAAAATATAAAAACCATTCTTAGCCCCATGGGTTTTTTTAGCCACTGTTCTAGATGGCTTTACATGCATGACAAACATATATGCATGTATACATGCATAATGGTATGCAGATATCTGTAGTGGGTGTTATTGATGTTGTTTTAAATATATTCTTTTTCTTTTGTGGATTTAGGAAAGAATTTCTATAATCTATAAATTGTTACTTTATTTTCCTCACAGACTTGCTTGACATGTACGCCAAAATGATAGCAGTAGTTGTTTTTGGATTATATAGATTATAGATTCTATAGATTATAGAAATTATATAATTTCTTTACATGTTTTAAATTTTCTGGAATTTCTTCGTATTTGCACATCAAGCCAATAAAATATTTTCTATGTTGTGTGAGAAAAGATTATTTCTTTTCTCTTTGTTCTATACCAGTTCCCTTTCTTAGTTTGCTGTGACTAATTTTGTTAAAGCAGACACAGATTCTTGCTGTCTCACTTGAGATTCTGAGTGGGGCCTGGATTACATTTTATTTCTTTCATTTGTTTGTGCATTCAACATGTATATTTGGTAAGGACTGTGCTTTTCCATTCTAAATGCTTCATATGTAGTATCTTGTGTAATCCTCATCATAGGTCCTATTTCTGAGGAGACCGAAGTGCTGAGAAGTTAAGCAATTTGCTTGAGTCTCACAGTGAGTGGTAGAACTGGGGAATGAACCAGGGCTGTCTCACTCCAGGCCCGTGTGCTTAACCATTGTGCTACATTGCTTTAATAGACCCTGCGGCATTCCTGCTCATGCTTTTCTGAGTGCCGCTGTGAGCTGTGGCTAAATCATCAAGTACTGAGAATCAGAAAATGTGGGCCTCAGTCTTGCAGATGTGATGAACATCATGGTGACAATAGTTAATAATGCTGTATTGTGTATTTGAAAGCTGCTAGGAGAGTAGGTCCTATAAGTTCTGGAACCAGGTGTGGTGCTGGATGTTAACTGGACTTATTATGGTGCTCATTTTGCATTATCTACAAGTACTGAATCATTATATTGCATACCTGAAACGAACATAATGTTTCATGTCAATTGTACCTACATTTTTTTTTTTTAATTAAAGAATAAAATTGAAAAAAGGAAAATGTGGGCCCAGCATTGAGATTAGGCTACAACGTTTTACATAAGGTCATTGGGAAACTAAACAAAACCAGAAGCTCGAAAGTAACAGGAACTTTCAAGGAGAGGGAAGAACTCCTTTAAAGACTTTTTATTGTTTTAAGTCCTCACAGTAGTGATTTTGTTAAACTAGTTGCTTTATAAAATGTCGTAATTGTTAACAGTTTACCAGACTGTAGACAACTGGTGCCGTTTGCTGAGCATGTTTTATAAAGCAAAGGAAATGCCAAAACCTTATCAAAGTTCTTCCGTTGCAGCCTAAGAGAACAAAGGACACTTGTTTCTCACTCACTTAAATCAGGGAAATAAAACAGGTAAAGAGCTTCCCTCCCCTATCTGAAGCACTCCATCAGTAGAACGGTCTGATAAATAGAAATTAGACAGTCCATGCATTCAAGAAGAGACGAACACTTCCTTTTTGTGTGCTTCATATTTTATTTTTTTAATGAAAAAAAAGTCACTGAGGCAGCTAATGCTCCACCCTTCTCTTCTTCCTCAGAGTTAACCACTATCCCAGAGTTGTTACTTGCCGTTCTCGGACGTGTTTTTGTAATTTTATCTTTTAGTACATAAATATGTTGACATCTTCAGTGCGTGTCAGATGATCAAGTGACATGATTTTCGGTTTCATTCTTTTAATTTCTGTTTTGTTGTTATGTGTTGGGGTTTCTGAGCTTGTGCCCTCTTTAGTTCATGCACCCCATGTGGTAAAGGGGAAAAGGAAAGCTTAGTAGTTGTGACAGTTGCAATTTTTCATACTCTTTGGATCAAAGGCAAAATATAAATATTCATGAGGACTAACTAGATATCTCCTAAAAGAAGTCTTTAACATCTATGTGGTGGTGTTGCTGTTAAGTTTTATTCTGTGACTTAAATGTTACCTGCTCTTTATTGAGATCTCTTTTGTTGTGTAAGAAACTGAATTGAACACAAATGCCCACGTTCCTGGTCAGCTGAGGTGTGTGTTTAGCACAGCCATTTGATGCCAGGTTGTGAGATCAATAGACACTTCATCCAAAGAGAGTAGTGGTTTCTGCCAGATTGATTTTGAATCCTGGCCTCAAATTTGAAACACATCTACTGGTTTTGTCTAGGTTCAGATTTTATTTCCATAGTTAAAACCTAGACTCTATTAGTTTACCCCACATTCACAATATGGCAAAAGAAATCTGCCCAGAAAATAAGAAGACAACTTTGTGTACATGTGTGAATTATATTTTATAGGTTTGTTAGCTGCCTGATGTATAGAACTATTCCCATTTCAAACATTTATAAAAGTTGAGTGGAGATGCTATAATTTATCTTTGGGTATGTGAAAATTACTTACAATCTGCATGCATCTGTGAATGAACCCAGTGCAATAAGTGTTTTTATCTATTATGTCTTCTTAGGGCTGGATTGAGATTGTCGGATGTGCTGATCGTTCCTGTTATGACCTTTCTTGTCATGCTCGAGCCACCAAAGTCCCACTTATAGCTGAGAAACCTCTGAAAGAGCCCATATCCTTTCTGGTCACTTCAGCAACTCAGGTCTAAAGTGTAAACATCCTGAAAATGGATAAATCCAAGTCTACACATTCTATGGATAAACAGATGTTTTGGATATTGTGGTAACACTTATTTAAACCTATTATTCTACCCATCTCATTGCTCCTTGCCTAGTCTCTTTTTTGTAATCTGATATACCCACCCATTGTTTGGTCTTTAAAAGAAGCATATTCAGAAAAGTGCTCTGAATGTCTTTCCGAGTGTTGGCCAATTATTCTCAGCTGTTTCCACAATACATTTCTCCACACCTGCACCTACCTACGTGCTCTTTAAATAAAGGGCACCTGGTGAATACTTTCTCTATGAAAAGATGAGTGCCATTTTATGGTAGATGAAATAATAATTTAGCTCACTTAGTCTGTAAATCAGCAAAGAAATTTCCATTCTTTAGTAGGCAGTGAGGTCGTGAACTCATCTTAGGGCTAGGCCCGTGACAGAAAGTAGATCCTGTTGTGTTTGGGACATTTCAGAAATCAGTAAATGGTAAGTAGAGGTAATTATGCTGTGTATCAGGTTATGTTGCTGATTAGAATAATATCCCTTTTATCTCACTGTAACTTTGTAGAAGTCTCTATTGACAGTGTTTACTTATTTTCAGTGAGGTTTGTCTAATGATTTTGTGGGTAGTTATTTCATCTTACACTTGAAGTCAGTATAAACGGGATCTAGGATGCCAGTAGAGAACTAGTCATTGTTTTAATTTGATGATGGATTGTCCTCAAGATCGTTTTCCGAAATACTATGGCAGTTCTCTGTATTTTTTGGTTCCTTGACTACTTCATACAAAACAGTCAATGTTGTTCAGTTTGAACCCAATAAGGGAGCAATTGGTAAGGCATATAAGAAGGATGCAAAGCTGGTGCTGGAGTACCTGGCTGTTTGTGATGAGTGTTACATTACAGAAATGGAGAAACTACTGAATGAAAAAGGGTAAGATTTAAGATGTGTACTTTTATATGGGCTCCACTTAGATATGTCCTCTCTGCAGATTCTGAAAGGGTAAGATCAGTTTCTGTAGACATTTTTTGCAGGTAAGTATTATCTCTATATTTAAAGAATTGTGTTTACTGAGATTCTGGCATTATAGCCTGGAAATAGATTTGAAATGATCTTTTTTTTTTCCCCAGTAACTTTCTTAGAGGAGGAGTTTTGTCTAAGGAAGTGACTGAGGAATAATTAGAAATGACATTCTCTCATTCATTTCTTTTTTTTTCTTTTGAGCTTTGGAGTGGTCTCTGTAATTGTTTTAAGCATAAATATAAAGATATAGAGACATCTATAAAGAAATATGACAAAATCCAGTACTAAACAATGTAAAATTTACTGTGTCCGACAAACAATAAAAAACTTATAAATAGGGGTGCCTGGGTGGCTCAGTCAGTTAAGTGTCTGACTCTTGATCTCAGCACAGGTGATGATCTCAAGAGTTGTGATTTCAAGCCCCACATTGGATTCCACGCTGGGCATGGAGTCTACTTAAAAAAAAAAGTTCTAAACATATAAAGAAGCATGAAAACGTGACCCATATTGAGGAGGTCAGTCAAAAGAAACACCTAGAAGTGACAAACATGATGGAATAAACACATAAGGATGTTAAAACAGTAATAAATATACTTCATATGGTCAAGGATATAAGGGAAAACATGAACATATGAGGTGAGAAATGGAAATATATATCAAAAAAAGAACCAGCAGACATCTAGAAGAAGTATTGCAAATGAGAATTCACCAACTGGGATTAACAGTAGATTAAACATTGCAGAAGGAAGATCATTGAATTTAAAGACATAGCAATAGAAACTCTCCAAAGGGAAGCATAGAAAAAAAAGAGACTGAGGGAAAAATGTCCTTTGGATCAATATGAGGCAATCTAACATGTGTAATCAGGAGTCACAGAGAGGGTGTACAGAGCAAATAATCTGAAGATACATAGGATAGGTCAAAATTTTCCAAGTTTGATGCAAACTGTAAACCCAGATTCAAGAAATTCAACCTCAAGCAGAAAAAATACAAAAACCACATGAAGGTACATTAGAATCAAATTGCTAAAAACCAATAATGAAGAGAAAAGTCTTTAAAGTAGCCAGGGAAACAAAGACTCATTATGTTAAAAGGAGCAAAGACAGGGGCACCTGGGTGGCTAGTCAGTTAAGCATCTGCCTTCCGCTCAGGTCATGATTCCAGGGTCCTGGGATCGAGCCCTGAGTTGGGCTCCCTGCTCAGTGGGGAGTCTGCTTCTCCCTCTCCTTCTGTCCCTTCCCCCGCTTGTGCTTCTCTCTCTCTCAAATTAATAACATCTTAAAAAAATAAAGCAAAAACAGTAACAATATATTGTGAAATTTAAAACATAGAAGTAAAATGTATGCCATCTACAGCTCAAAGGATGAGAGCAAAGAATTGGGAATATACTGTTGTAAGGTGCACACATTACATGTGAAATGGCATAATACTCTTTGAGGGTAGACTCTGGTAAGTTTGAAAAAGTACATATAGTTAACTCTAGAGCAATTACCTGGAAAAAACACACAAAAACTAAATAATAAACCAGTAAGGGAGATAAAATAGAATAATAAAAAATACTCCAGAAGAAAGCAGGAGAAGGGGAAAAATGAACAAAGAAGAGACAAATAGAAAGTAACTCTTGAAGTGTTAGATTTAAACTCAGCAGTATCAATAATTATATTAAATGTAATTAAACACTTGAATTAATAGCCATCGATTGTCAGACTAGTTAAATCAAGACCCAATTAAATGCTGTTTACAGGAAACTTGATGTAATTGTAATACACAAATAGGCTTAAACAGAATCAAAAAATATTTCCCATACAAATATTAATCATTAAGTTAGGAGTGGCTGTATTAATATCAGATAAAGTCAACTTCAGAACACGGGAAATTGCCAGAGACAGAGTTACATTTCATAATGTTAAAGGGATCAGTTCATCAAGAGGACGTATTACTTCTAACTGTATGCAACTGAAAACAACCTCAAAATATATAAAGCAAACTTGACAGAACTGTAAGGAAAAATAGACAAATCCACAATTACAGTCAGATTTCTACACCCTCTGTCAGTAATTGGTAGAGTAAGGAGACAAAACAAAACAAAACGAAACAGGAGTTTGAAGATATAAACATTATTAGTCAACTTAATTGCCATTTATAGAATACCTAATAACTGAAGAGTACAGTTTTTTAAGTGAACTTGTAAAATCTTTTATATTGTTTTTTTTGTGCAGCCCTCCAACTGAGTTTTGCATTATTTTCTAAGTGTTGTTTAAAAAGCAAAGAAGGGGCTCCTGGGTGGCTCAGTCAGTTAAGCATGTGCTTTTGGCTCAGGTCATGATCCTGGGGCCCACATCGGGCTCTCTGCTCAGCAGGGGGTCTGCTTCTCCCTCTCCCTCTGCCACTTTCCCCTGCTCGTGCTCTCTCTCTCTCCCCCTCTCTCTCAAATAAATTATTTTATTTTATTTTATTTTTTTAAGATTTTATTAATTTATTTGACAGAGAGAGACACAGCGAGAGAGGGAACACAAGCAGGGGGAGTGGGAGAGGGAGAAGCAGGCTTCCCGCTGAGCAGGGAGCCTGATGCGGGGCTCGATCCCAGGACCCCGAGATCACAACCTGAGCCGAAGGCAGGTGCTTAACGACTGAGCCACCCAGGCGCCCCATCTCAAATAAACTCTTTAAAAAAATAAAAGTAAAAAAACAAGCAGAGAATACGAGAGACTAAAAAATAATAAAGCAGAAAATACGAGAGACTGCATATGGCCTTCAAACCGTGAAATAGTTCATATCTGGCCCTAGACAATAGGCAAAGTGAAAGAAGTCTGACACAAAAGTATTTATATGTAAAACAAGGAAAGATAACTCGAGTTTATAGTGGTAGAAAGCACATCATTAGTTGACTGGGAGTGGAGGGGATTGAAATGGAGCCTTGGGGTGATGGTGGTTGCCTGAGAATATTGTCAAGAGAAGTTTTATAAGATGAACCCTTGTAACAAGTTGAAGATATGATTGTCCATTTCAGTAGGAAAATTTTTAAAGCATTCTGGTCTCCCAGAATTAACATCGATTTATGTTAAAACACTATCAAATGTCATTAAAATGGACAAGTTAGAGCACTAGTTAGATACCATTATCTGTCATAAACATGACAGTTTCCTTTATTAATTACTCTCAAATAATGGCTTCTTGCTAATTTCAGCTTTTTTTATGACCGTAGGCTACCTACTTTACACTTAGACTGTACTCACAGAATATGTATGATAATGCTTATGTAATGGCATTTTAATGCACTTACAAACTTCAGACAGAATAGTAAAAATGGAGGAAGTGAGTGAAAACCACTCATGATACATGAGATTATCAGTGCTAGAAACTAGCAAAATGCAGTGCAAAGTGTGCCACATGAGGGCTCTCTTCCTGGCACTGAGCTGCTTGTGAGCCAAGACAATCCCTACTTCATAAAGGTGAATTCTTATAACCAGCAGTGGAATGGGCATATCTCAGGATATGAACATAATGCAGTCACTGATTTTTGGAGGGATAGTGTTTTATATTGACATATTGAACAGAATCATTAAACTTTTTTAAGCTGATCTTCAGCGTAAGTGTCAAAGTTTATTTTGGAATTAGTGTGGGGGTTTTAAAATTACCTTCTATAAGATGACAAGCTGGTCAGTTTTACATTTCTGGGGACAATAATGAGAACAGTGGTCTTTTTGCCAGCAGGCCTTTTTCTGACAAATTTATTGTAATCTAAAACTGAATTTTTTAAAAAAAGTGGTTTTGGCTTTATTTTGATCTCAAAACCAAAGGAATTATTAATTGAGTCACTTGTGGAATTTTATAAGACTAGTCACGTTTTTGGGTGCTTCCCAGAATACTATTTGGTGCCATTATTAAAATAATACTTAATTTGTGTTCCTTATGAAATAATTTAAATTTGACTTCAGCTATTTTATCTGGAGAATTGACCAACCTGTATTACACTTAAAAGAGTCTAGCAATTGGTAAAACTCCTTTAAATTAAGAGATAGGAATGCATGTTTTCACTAATATGTGGTGTGTTTTCTTTGTAGGGAATTCACTATTGAAACTGAGGGGAAAACATTTCAGTTAACAAAAGACATGGTCAACGTGAAGAGATTCCAAAAAACACTACATGGTAAGTTTGTAAAAATAATTAAGAAACAAACACAAAAAATCATTACTCCTTAAAGTTTTTTACGTTTTATGACATAACCATTTTATAGAAAATTTGGAGAAGAAAAATAAATACTTAAGGCCACAACCTTAAATTTGATGAATATATTTAAGGCATTATCTTTTGCCTTTTTAAAAAACCTAAATGTATTAATACTGAAAAATAGTTTATAATGCCCCCTTTGTATTTCCTATGAACTGAGGTGCATATGAAGAATATCTCTTTGATTAAAACCATCTTTTCGTTTTCTCCCATTTTAAGGAAATGTCCTTTTGTTTTTTTAAGCAAAGGGGAGAACTCACCCCTTCACTCTCTTGTGGCAAATTAACCTTTTTTTTTTTTAAAGATTTTATTTATTTATTTGACAGAGAGAGACACAGCGAGAGAGGGAACACAAGCGAGAGGAGTGCGAGAGGAAGAAGCAGGCTTCCCGCCGAGCAGGGAGCCCGACGCGGGGCTCGATCCCAGGACCCTGGGATCATGACCTGAGCCGAAGGCAGACGCTTAACCGACTGAGCCACCCAGGCGCCCCGCAAATTAACCTTTTAAAAAGTCATTTAGATTAGTGATCTTTCATGCTTTTTTAAAAGATAAGGAGGTGATTATTTTTTGGAGAACAAATTACATGAAATGGGATATGAGTGTTTTGGAAAATATACAAAGGATGCTTATGATTAACTGTGGCTGAGTGGAAGCTTCTGGAAACTTAGAGTAGTAGGTGGGTATTTGAGAAGCTACTGCTATTGGAGAGAGCATGCGTACTTTTACATTTGTTTTTGGCTTGCCCTCTAGCCAAGCTTCAGTGAGCTGTAAAAACCTGTCTGAGCAGTGATCAGAGTAAGCAGGGGATCCTTCTTGCTCTGGGGCTTTTTAGCCACCATTCTGGCAGCTGGTTCAGAACTGTACTTCACCGTGGCTTAGGTGACCCAGAAGGATGGGCAGGAGATGCCTTGGTCATATTTCTAAAATGTTACTCTTACTCTTTATCACAGACAGAAGAAACAGCCTCTCTTTTCCTCCACATATTTGAATTTTTGGTCCTACTTATCTCATTTCTCTTGAAACAGACTATCCAAGGTTAAGGTCAGTTACCTAAGACCCAGTGCTTAGCAGTCCTTCCTTTCTGAATAATAAGTAATAATGAATCCATTTACTGTGTGTACCACAGGTGTAGCCTCCCCCATGTGAGGCCTCTGGTAAAATGTCTTTGATTGAGTGCAGATCCCCCAGCAAACTCTTCTCTGAGGGCCTCTTGACCCCAGAACCTTGGGAGTACAATGGTAGTAACCTGACTTTCTTAAAGAGTTCTCATCAAGACAGCAAGATAAAAAGTAAAACACAAAGCATGTGATACTTGTGTGTAGGAATTGTTTTTGTTAATTTTTCCAGCAATGCTGGTAGATTTTTGGTTCTCATAGTCTTATAAAAGCTCGAGGGGCGCCTGGGTGGCTCAGTCGTTACACATCTGCCTTCTGCTCAGGTCATGATCTCAGGGTCCTGGGATCGAGCCCCACATGGGGCTCCCTGCTCTGCGGGAAGCCTGCTTCTCCCTCTCCCACTCCCCCTGCTTGTGTTCCCTCTCTCGGTGTCTCTCTCTCTGTCAAATAAATAAATAAATAAAATCTTTAAAAAAAAAAGCCTCAAAAGTTCTAATGCTTTTTGCAAGGCAAGGCAGATGATGGAGTAGCTGCTCTTGCTCATAGCTTACCAACTGTGGTATACTTGGTGTACATAGCATGCTGTGGCATACTACGGAAGGAACACTGGTACCTTGTTTCAGTTTTACGCTGTACAAACAAAGAACAATTTGGTGAAAAATTTTTTCACTCCTGCTTTCTCTTTAAAGGCATCATATTTCTTACCAGCAAATAGTTTTAAGGAATGTTCTGACTTCTTTGTCCTGATGTATAGGATCACTCAAGTCCATCTAGAATAGAGATCTTTTTAGTGCTAATAAGAATTGTTGAGAGAGGACCCGCAATGCATTATGTAGGGTTTGAGAGAATGTTATTGGATTTCTATCTCTTTTGCAGTGGAAGAAGTTGTTCCGAATGTAATTGAACCCTCCTTTGGCCTGGGCAGGATCATGTATACGGTATTTGAACATACATTCCACGTACGTGAGGGAGATGAGCAGAGAACGGTAAGTTATCTTGGATAGTGTGCTATTCTCTCACAGTGTCAGGGAATGAAACTTATTGAAGAACATTATTAATAAGACTCTGGAATGATTGGTTATCGAATGTACTAGTGGCATTAACACTCATCTTTGCTTAACCGTTTACAAAGCAAAGAACTTTCTTATGTTAGCTCACTTGAGCTTTGGAATATGTAGGTTATTCTAGATGGGGTTGTTTCAGTTGCCTGGTGCTCTATATTCTGAGACAACATATTACTGTGGGGGAACTATCTGTATTGCATCAGTGGAAGATACTGGCACTTTCTGGATATACTCATGTTTTCAGAAAATTGGGAAGAAGGGGATGGCTCAGAGAATTTGGACCAACCAAATAACTATAGCCAAGCACTGGTGAAGCATTAAAGGGAACTTTCTCAAACTGCATAAAATTTGGGGACTTTGGGGAAAAAGGTTCTGGTCCAGAGATACTGATTCACAGATCTGAGACCTAGGGATCTGTATTTTTTTATAAGAACCCCCAAGTGATTCCAGTGTGAGAAATTGACAGGGTAGTAAATTGGGCAGTGGTATTTGGGGTAGAGCCTTTCCTAGCATTCAAGCACTGCTAAAGGTAAATGTTTCTAAGAAGTCTTCATTAACTCCCACACACTGTCTTTTGGCCCTCATGCTTCTGAACACTGCTCCATGCCTTCCACTTTATCTCTTCACTCTGCCTTACTCCACCTTTCTCATCTTGACATCCCTGCAGAAATTACACTCTTGTTGTTTATAGGCACAGATTTCCAGGAAAATCATTCAGAAGACTGGCTAGAGTGGAAAGGTGGAATGTGCCAAATTAAGTGAATGAAACATTCTTATCTGCATGACCATTCTGCAGCTGAGTGTACATGATGTGAGACATAGAGTTCTTTCTAGGACATTTAACCTTGAAGAATAGACTGATGAGTTCTTGGTGCCAGTATTTTAGAAAGTCTGATATACTCTTGGTAATAATGTAGCTAATAAACTTACTGTTTTATCCTCTGCCCTAATTGCATCTTAATTTCTTGACATTTAAGGAATAGCTTTTCATTCATTCAACAGATGGTAAGAGCCTGGTCTAGACACCAGACGTATAAATATAGGCATGGTTATTCTTGAGGAATGGTGGCATACTGAAAGTGTTCTTTTTAGATACTAAGTTTGCTTCGGGCCTTTACTGTTTATTTTCTAGTAAAAAGGTTTTTAAAAAATCTTTTAGCTGTTTCTTTGAATCTAACAATATTGGTATAACCAGAACTTTAGAAATTTTATAAGGGCTAAGCAAGAACAAATTAGTGACAGTGTTTTATGAATTGCACAGAGATTACTCTCATGAAGAGAAATTTGATTAGGCTCTGAGAAGCCAGAAATGTTTCTAAATTTTAATCACATTGTCCCTTAATCCATTTTCCTATAAATTTGGTATAAAAACATTGCCAGTGAGATTTAAAAAATTATTTTTCTATAAAGGCAGGTCCTTACTTCTCTCTTACCAGACAGAGGAGAGGAGTGGAATTCTGAATGTTCTGTGATTTGGGCAGCCACGGAGTCTAGGACTTACTGCCGCTTGGCATTTAAAGCTAATGGGGCTTTTGAGGGACTCAGCTGGAACCCATGTCAGTGATTTTTATGGGACCTCTTCATCCTGAGTTCCATATTCTTGCCTTCCTGTGGCCCTTTTATACAAATATTATTTAAAAACTGACTTCAGCTTTTATTTCCAACTCAGAGCGGTAGACTAGTTTGCCTTCCACAGAATATATTTGCTTTCGTTATGTCTCAGTAACTCTGAAACCTACTTTAGGAGCAGTTTAGGAGGGTTGTACTTTTCGGTATAGGTATACAAAGCATCTGTTTTTGTTTCACCCTATTTCTTTTGAATATACATTTGCAAACTAATTAAACTTTTCCGTTTTACCTGGTCACTAAGACTCACAGATCCTTCAGCCGTGCTGAGTTTCTTAAAGGACAGAATGGGATTTTGGTTTTTGGCACTGCCACTTACTATTTGATGATTTGGCGGGATGTTCTTCATGGGTTTCCACGGAAAGAAGTAAGGTTTTTATGTGGTACCAAAAAATGACCATCTTATATGGTAGCTTTCTGAATGCTTTCACATCATTCAGCTTTTTACAGACGTGTGAAGTAAGCAGAGCAGATGGGAGATACCCGTTTTTAGATGGAGAGACTAAGATCTAAGTCATAAGACTTAGATCTAAAGTGGTTCGAATTTAGAGCTGAAAACCAGATCCATCTTGCTTTTTCTCTTTTGTCACACTGCTTTTCAAATTATGTTTTCTGGTATTTTGATAATGAAGTTTGGACATTAATGTTTAGATGTTTATAAACTAATGTCTTTGGATTTCTTTCTCTTTTAAAACATGTAGTTCTTCAGTTTCCCTGCTGTAGTAGCTCCATTCAAATGTTCGGTCCTGCCACTGAGCCAAAACCAGGAGTTCATGCCATTTGTCAAGGAATTATGTAAGCAAATCCAGTTGGGTAATCTCTAGGGGAACACTGTCAAGTAGACTGAATGTTAGGAAATGTATCTTTTTTTCAATAAAAATACATATTGAATAAAGAGTAAATCTGAGTGATTTTAGCCTCTGCCCTTACTTCTAAAAGGGAGTGTGCTTGTTCAGAATGTTTTCTCCTAGTATTTGAATTAGTCAGGGTAGGACCCAAGGGTCAGATTCAAAATATCCTTGCTTCTCCTCTTGACCTTGGCGCTGCTCCCTTCATCAGGGGAATCCTAGTGGAGTGTTAACAAACTGGACCCACAGCACTGAATGGGCTCCTAGTGGTCATGTGGTGGGGCCCACCGATTTCAGAGTTGGGAAGTGGGAGGAGTTCATTGAGTTGCTTGGGGTTGTGCAAGTAGAGGTGGGGGAGTCTGGATGGGGTCCCCTGGCCTTGGCTCTTAGTGTGATACTTGTTCCCCTGTAGCCAGGTGAGATGTGGGTAGGAGCTACACTGAGGCACTTAGTAAACTTTGGGGATTTTTCTTTCTTTTGCAGCTGTAACTTAATTGCTCTCTTGTCTCAGGCCCTTTTATAAGTTTCCCAAGCTTGTATGACAACATGTAGATGACATTGGAACGTTGTCCGTTTTTTATTTTTAATTTACTTAATTTATTTTGGATAGCGGAAGCCCTGACCAGGAACGGCGTCTCTCACAAAGTAGACGACTCCTCTGGGTCTATTGGAAGACGCTACGCCAGGACTGATGAGATTGGCGTGGCTTTCGGCATCACCATTGACTTCGATACAGTGAACAAGACCCCTCACACGGCAACTCTGCGGGACCGAGACTCCATGCGGCAGATTAGAGCAGAGGTGGCTGGCCTTCTTTTTGGCATTTTTAACTTAGAGATGTATACTGGTTCCTTCTGATTTGACCTGGATTTTGTTGTGTTTTTGCCCCCCCCACCCCCTTTTTTCTTTTGAATTTTAATCATAGGCTTGTATCAGAGTACAGATTCCCAAATCCCCTTGGCTTAATTATGAAAATACCCGTTAACAGTTATCTAATGTTTTATAACCATTTGGCTCACTCTGGGCTCATTCTCCAGCAGTTTGCTTTTATGTAATTGTTTGTTTATTTGGGCAAGAGACGTATGATCCCAAGTGGTTGCTGCCATAGTTTTATTGGCAGGCTTTGGGGGGCTTTGACATTTGTATATTTCTATATAAATGTGTACATATGTATAGATACATATGTATTTATAAACTTTTCCTGTTAATCCATTCAAAATAGCCAATAATGTTTCGGTAATTTTACTTAATGGGAAGGGATAATGGAGATGGGAAAACTACGGAAGGGGAAGGAAAGAACACCCACTTTAACTGACAACTGCCTGACTGATTTTGAGCAGAGGTTCTATTTAGCATGCCTGTTAGGTGCTCAGCTTGCTACAGAGAGTTAATAATAGGAAAACAAAAGTAAAAGACTGCTTTTTTTCCAAAGGAGTTTATAGTCTAATTTGGAAGTCAAGGATTTCTGGTTTTTCTTTTTACAAAGCCAGATCTGGCTACTGTGGACCTACATTCCCATCTGATAGTGGTTTTCAGAGTGTGGTCCCCGGACCAGCACCATCACATCACTTGGGATTTTGTTAAATAAGCAAACTCTTCACCCCAGACCTATTGAATCAGAAACAGGTGGGGTGGGAGGTTGGAGACAGATAGAGGGTGGGCATGATGTGACCCCTGGATGATTCTGATGCACGCTCAAGTTTAGGAACTGCTGCTGAGTGGTAGCCAATGTTCGGTTGTGACTGAGGAACAACTGGCCCCCTTGGTTGGGGCTCCCCGGTTTGCTAGTCTCCCCTCGCTCATTTACTTGACTAGCTCCTCTTCTAAAGTTAATGCACATGAAGTAGCGTCAGGTGACAGCGATTTAGAATAATTAGGAAAGGCTTTGTGGGAGAATTGAGTGATCCAGGGGTTAGACATTCTGGGCTGGAAGAAAAGCATGAACCCAGGCCTGGGAGAAAGGTGAGTATAAGTAAGGAAGGAGGCTTCCGTAGAAGTGATGGGAAACATTCTGTGGGGGCCAGTTTGCAGAGGGATCTTGTGATTATTTAGACACTGATTTGGCTCTCTATAAGGTCTCCTGAGTTCAGGGTGAATCTTTTTTCGATGGTCTAATCAAGTCTGTTGATTCTTGGAATTCTCTTTGCTTTATTACCCCAGGTCTCTGAACTGCCCAGTGTAGTCTGCGATCTGGCCAATGGCAGCATCACGTGGGCCGATGTGGAGGCCAGGTATCCTGTCTTTGAAGGGCAAGAGACTGGTAAAAAAGAGACAATCGAGGAATGACGACAATTTTAACGACTTTTGACCACTTGCCCTAATAAAAAAATAGCTCTTATCATGTCCACTTTACAAACAGCATTGCAATTACTCCTGGGGACTGCATTTTATCCTCAGTGGCTGCCTGATCTGACCCCCACAATTAAAGTTGAAGGAATTCTGAACAAACTTGTAATCCATTTGCTCCTCTTTCTGCATTTTCAGCAAAGCTGTATTTTTCCCCACCTTGGGTAGACATGCTCATGAGTTAATGTTAAACACAGTTAATACATTTTTTTTTTTTCAATTAACAGCCGTATTGGGGTAAAATTTACATACCATAAAACTCAACAGTTTTAAGTATCCAATTCAATGATGTTTAGTGTATTTACAGAATTGTGCAACCATCAATGCAATCTAATTTTAGAACATTTCCATCACTCCAGAAAGAGGTTTCATGTGCTTTTAGCGCCACTGTCTATTCCAACTCCAGCCCCAAGCAGCCACTTACCTACTTTCTGTCTCTCTAGATATGCTTTTTCTATTCTCTCTCTCTTTTTTTTTTTTTTTTTTTTGAGAAAGTGATGCCTTGTGTTAAAGAGACAGCATTCCGTCAGCAGCTGGAACCCCTTCTAGGAAAAGCTGGGGGGGGGGGATGGGCAGCAGGAGCAGTGGAGAAGGAGGAAGCTTGCTGCCATGGGGGCTTAGGGCTGCCAGCAACGATGTTCTGAGTACAGAAGAACTGCTTTTCTGACTCCAGGAGGGTGTGCATTGGCAGAAGCCTGCTGTGTACAAGAAGTATGCTTGTACTTGGCTTCGCAGGTAGCCCTGGCGATCATTAAACTTCTGATGCTGGAGGAATCCCACCTGTCTTGTCTGACTTAGCAGTTCTCAGCCATCACGGTGTCTTGATTCTAGCCCAGCAGTTTTGGGCTCAGCTTTTGAGGGACTTCTATTATGTTTTTGTATAGAACACTCAGAACACATATATTTGTTAGGAAAATATTCAAGGATGTGCAAATTGGAACAGCTCTCTTTCCAGAGTTAGGACTTTGTCTAGTGTCTCAGCCTCCTCTCAGACAATGTGAGATAGGGGCACGGTGGTCTCCAGAATGCTTCCTTTGTCTTGGGTATGAAGAACAATTGAAGTAGTGGATCTCCCAGGGATTCCCTTCATTTTTATCTCCTCTCTGATGATGCCCACCACAGTACGTAGTAGGTATTCAACAAATAGACTTGGGATGAGTCTTGAATTTTTGAATGAACTTCTTGGGGATGAAAGCCTTTTACTGAAGTTTATTTCTCTTCTGCCTGGTGCTTTTTTAAAGCATTCATTATTAGAAGGAACTAGATTTTGAATAAACTGAGTTTTCATTTTGTAGGGATTCGTTTCACCTCAGATTTCTTACAGCTCTTGACTTAGCATATATTCTAGCATTCTCACATTGGAGCTGGAGGTTGCCTTTGCTTATTCTAATTTACTTCCTTTTACAGTGAGTACCTCCACAGTCAGTCAATCACCACCACCTCAGACATTCTTACGAGCTCATTAATAGTAAAGATACATATTTAATACATAGCGGGATCTGCCTACTTTGGATCATAAAAGGATTAGAACTAAAACTGTCTTCACTTTTCATTGGCAAATACATCTGTCATGAGTTCAGTGCTGGATATTACTTCTGGGAGCCCTCCTTTTCTCTTCTCTGTTCTCCCCTAGGGCCAGTGTGTGATTTCTCCTGAGAGAACACCCGCTGCATTTCAAGTGACTGATTACCTGAGTGGGGAACGTGGGCCAGTAGCAGAGCTCACGGGTTCTGTTTGTGCCATATGTGCTCGATTCTGAGCCCAAGCAGGTGAAGGACTGCCTTCTGAATGAAGAGGCTCTTGACACACGAGTTTTGCGTGCACACATACACACATACACACCTCTCACCTCTCTTCTGTTCAAGCTCAGTATGTATTTAAAGCCAGAGTCTTTCTGGCTTGTTGCTCTGTGAGTCCTTTTTCTTAATTATTTGTGTATTTGTGTGTATCAGACTGTGGGCTAGTTCAACAAGAGCTGGATAAATAGCACTGTCTCTCAGAGAAGTTACTTCTGTTCATCACTCTCTCCAAAAATAGTGATGGGGAAGGGTCAGATTCAAACTGATTTCCATGGAATGTGCGTAAGAACACAGTAGTTTCTTTAAAACCTAGGTTGGAATTCAGGGCATTAAAATACAATGAGGAGGTTTGTCCAGAGAAGTGCTCTGTGCCTGACTAGTGCAGGAGCTCGTAATAGTAAAATACTGAACGTAGCTGGATGTTCTAGAAAAGGAATTCATTGCCAAGTCATAAAAATACAGAAATGATCTTACTAATTGCGTGAGATGGTACTAGAGATGTCAGATGTCAAATGAGCTCTGTGACAACTTGCAGAATTATTTTGTTCATGAAATAGATTCCTTTTAGACCTTTATTTACTTTTCCTAAACCAATATAAACTTAGGGTAACAGTAGTGACTGTTTTAGCCAGTGGAATCTACTCATGAGAGAACTAGGTGCCCAGGAAATAAATCCAAATTATCTCTGAATATAGTTGCACTTAATCTTCTATCCCCAGGAAAAACTATTAATCTGTATCTCTTGACTGAGGCTAGGATGGAGAGGTTTTGATAGCATTGCTCACATTAAAGAAACTCTCGCCAGCATCTTTGCTGATAGCCTTTAGTTTAAGGCAGGTTTTCATTTGGCATTCGGCCAACACCATGAAGAATTTTAGCTGATTCAGTAAGTGAATGGATGAACAAGTTTGCTGTGCTTCAAAATTCACCTCTTGTTGCCTCTTCAATAATTCTTGGTTATCGGGCTGCCTCTAAGCAGTAATTGTGTTAAAATCATGTGGATGGAATTAAGGTCTCTTCTGGAAATTGGGACATAATTTGGGAGCTTCGACAGGAATTGCTGGAAAGAAGCAGCCCGTGTCCCTGTCCTCTTGTCCAGGAGCTCCTCTTGTGTTTTTGACATGCTGTTCTCTCAGCTGGATGGTGTTATCTTCCTAGCATGTTAAAGGACACATCTTTTTAAACCTGTTGCCGCAGTAAAAGATGTTAACCCTGGCCGCACAGTAGAATCACTTGAGCTTTAAAAAATACCCATGTCTGTGTCCCCTTCAAACCAGTTTAATGAGTTTCTCCAAGGTGGGGCCTGGGCATCAATATTATTTTGAAAGCACCTAGGAGAACCACTGCTGTAATGGATGTTACAGCTCAAGCCATAGAGAGCCTGAGCCCCGCCCCACCCCCCCCAAATTGGGGAAAGGTCTCCTGAATGATTTCTTCTGACAATAGGGGTCAAGTTGTCAACACCAAAGTTTCTCTCAATGTGCTCTCACAAACCCTAAGCATCTCTGCAGCTTATGTTCTGCTTCCCTTACCTTGTGTTGGGGGATGAATTCCCCTCCTCTGTCCTACTTGCCCAGCCTGCTCTGATTCTGTCCAGAGACTTCAGTGAAGTATTGTAGCACAGTGTTTGCAGAGGAAAGGCACATTTGTAGGGGCCTACTATGTGCCACGCTGTGTTCAAAGAGCGTTCCTATGTGTTACGTCTTTTAACCCATACAATAATTTATCATTATTATCCTTTTACATAAAAGGAAAAGAAAGCTAAACCTTTTCAGGTTCACTCAGAGGGCAGAACCTGTTTTGAACCAAGTTCAAAGTACATGGTCATGTCACACTGCTGCCATCTGTGTTTTGCTGGTTTCTACCTTTTGTGACTAGGGATGAAGATAACTTGAGAAAGAGTGTCTTGAAGTGTCTAAGATAATCTTGCCTTTAAAAACATATTTCAGGGGGGCGCCTGGGTGGCTCAGATGGTTAAGCGTCTGCCTTTGGCTCAGGTCATGATCCCAGGGTCCTGGGATCGAGTCCCACATCGGGCTCCCTGCTAGGCGGGGAGCGTGCTTCTCCCTCTGCCTCTGCCTCTCTGACTCTCATGAATAAATAAATAAAACATTAAAAAAATATATTTCAGGGGGCGCCTGGGTGTCTCAGTCGTTAAGCGTCTGCCTTCAGCTCAGGTTGTGATCCCAGAGTCCTGGGATCGAGCCCCACGTCGGGCTCTCTGCTCAGCGGAAAGCCTGCTTCTCCCTCTCCCACTCCCCCTGCCTGTGTTCCCTCTCTCGCTGTATCTCTCCCTGTCAAATAAATAAATAAATTCTTTAAAAAAAAAAAAATTTCAGGATATTCAGCCTCAGTGAATGAGGAAATCCACATGCTCTCTGACAGCAGTGGGAACTTACCTTCTTAGAAGATGGAAAAGCATGAGCTCTTGGAATCAAAATGTCTGACCTTGAACTGGAGCCATTGAATCACTACTGTCTTAGAATCGTGGAGTTGGTTTTGTGGCTAACTGGACTAACTGAATAGGCTTGTAGGTCTGTAAGGGATGGGGCTCCTGGAGAGGCCTACTAACTTACTTCCTGTCCTGGTCACTGTCCTCACTGCACCAGCCTCTTACTCAGTCACTTATTACAAAGTTTCAATAGTTTCTTGCTATCGGAATATGCTTATTTGTATCTAACCCTGCCCTATGACTCAAGACCTTTCCTTCTGGTCTCAGACTTTGGAGTTTGTAAAAGCTGTTCCCTCTCTCACTGTGTCTCTCTCTGTCAAATGAATAATAAATAAAATTAAAAAAAAAAAAACTGATTCTCAGCCAGGTTAGGAGATCTAGTTTTATCAGTTATGACTTATCTCAAGATAAACTGTCTGTAGATCTCTCCTTGAGGAGGGTGTTGCTAACATTAGAGAAGAAGATGAGAGAAGGTGTAAGAAGACTATTCGTAGGCTCACTGTGTGCTACAGAACTATTTCTTGTCTCCATGCGCCTCAGTTTCTGTCAACCACTGACATTGCTTAGTGCCCTAGCTGGCTAATTTCTTCCTCTTTTGTCCTCCCTTCCCCCCTCCTCTCTCTTCTCCCCCTCCCCTTCTCTCTGATCTGGCACTTGCTCATCTTTCTGCTTTTATCTTCTTGACTGCTGTTCGACATTAGCCCATTTTGGGGGTATTTTCCATAAAGGACACACAGTTTTTACTCAGCCTCAGGAGGTTCTTTCAGAGCATTCCTGTTTGCCTTGATACCTAGATTTACCAAAACCATTTAGGAATTGTTTTGTAAAACCATTTCAGATTCTTTTGCCCAGGTGAGGGCTCGTGTCCAAGAGTCGAGTCAGTGACCCTGGCAGTTAGTTAGATGCACAGTGCTGTGATGGATGCCAAGGGAAGTATTATAAAAGGAACCCTAAGGGAGGGCCTTTGCTCGGACAGGGGAGAGCTGAGTTGTCACTTGAGTCACTCTGTCCTTTTGCTACTGTCCTTGAGGGTTATTTCCTTTTCTGAAAGCTGGTTGAACAGAATGGGTTCAGTGTTTAGTACATCTGCCCATGAAACAGCTGAGTTTATGTCTTCCCTCTCCCTTCTTGAAGTTTGCTGTTGGAGCTGGTGGAGAGGAAAGTTCCTGTCCTTGGCCTGAATTCTCATGTCGCGGTGTGAATTGGGCTCGGACACCACATATGGGTACATTCCCCTTGGGCAATTTGTATAACCTAAAGCTGACAAGCCTTCACCATTAGAGAAACTCCATGTCCTCATTTACAAAGAAAGAAGAAGACTCTGTCAGCAGAGCTTTAGGCAGAAAGATGGACCTGTGTTGGGCCCAGTGGGCTGGCTGGCCCTTGTGCTAAGCGAAAAAGGCCAATGAGTGAGCCGTTTTTGGCTTGATTTTTAAATCTAAGGCCACTCCAAGCTGGCCAGAGAGGAAATTACAGAATACAGCCCTGGACACTGGCTTGAGAGGCCTCCGTCCTCGTCATGTGCAATTGGATTTCAAAGAGAAAGGGGTCCCTTTGAATTAGCAAATGTCCATCTACTCTGTGGGACCCCCCACTTTGTAATGCATGTGTTTGGGGCAGGGACAGTGTAGTCAAGATGAGCTGTGGGGGATCCCTCAGAGGAGATTGTGGTTCCTTTTGGCGTTTTCCCTACTATTTCTACAGTTGGGAACTTTCTTCCCATATGAAATGCGGACCCATTGCTCCCCCGAAAGGGCTTTCCCTTGAAATGTGAATTTATAAGAACCTGTATCCAGTGAGATGATTAGCTAAGTGGGGCAGGGTGGAGGGGCACGTGTGCTGTGGGATTTTAGTTTCCCTGGGTGATCTCATGGAGCCACGAGCTTACAGGATATGGGGTGGGGGGCTGTGCTGGACATAAAATAAAGTGCATTCTAGTTCCGACTCTTCCAGAATCTAGCTGTGATGGTCCTGCTGTAACCCTCCATGCCTCTGTCCCAAGCCACAGCCTGAGCCTGAACCTAATGGAAATTTTGTGAGCATGAGGCTGGGAAGAGAGAGCCCTTCTCTCTTTGGGAGTCAAAGCTCTCTGCCTGCTCTTATAATGTTCTGGACTTGGTACAGAAGTGAGCCTGCATAGAATCTTTCCAGACGGTGTCTGCATTTGTTACGTCTTAAAACTCAATCGCCAACAACGCAAAAGCAGTTGTGCTAACTAAAACAACTTAGCCTAATTACAACCTTTTTTAGTTCATCAAAACCCACTATTCTGCATCTGAGTGCCAGTTAATTGATAGTGAGATTAAGCATAGTGAGACTGTGGGAAAGGAAAAAAAAACACAAGCTTTAAAAAAGTCCTTATTAACATTCTTTTAAAAATTGAGACCAGACCTTCTGTTTTTTTCTAAAGAATTCTGAAGCAAGCTTGCAAACCTGACCTCTCGGTTAGTAACAGCTCCTCAGTGCCCATCCTGACTGCTTTTTCTCTTATGTGCCTCATCCAGACCATCGGCTCCATCCTCACTGGATATTCAGAATCAGGCCACCGCTCTGGTCCGGCCCCCACCATCTCCTCACTGGTTTATTGCAAGACTTATCTGAAGTCTGTCTCACAATCTGTTCTCAACACAGCAGCCCAGGTGATCCCACTGGTCCCACAAATTCAGACTCAGTCGTTTTTCTTCTCACTCAAGAATAATACCTGCGTGGTCTCCCCCATCTCCCTCCCCACCAGCCTACGCACACACGCATGTACACACGCATGCACACTGGGCTTTGGCATTGGCTTTTCCATCCGTCTGCGACACTTCCTGCCAGGATCAGATGCTCACAAGTACTCCCTTCGTTCTCAGGACTTGACCCAGCAGTCACCCCAGTGAGGCCTCCCCAGTGATTCCACTTATAGTTTCAACCTCGAGCCAAACCTTCCTCCCCTCACATTCAAACACATACACATTCTATATCCCATTCCTCGTTTATTTTGTCCCCTTTATCGGTTAACGCTGTATAGCATATTTTCCTTCTTGTTTAATTTATACTCTCCCCATTAGAATGTAGGTTCCATGAAGTCTGGAATTTGGGTCTGTTTTATTCATGGCTATATGCCTGTGATGCCCAGAAGACTGTGAGCACTCAGTAGGTGCTCAATAAATATTTGACTTAAGGATGCATATTCTCCAGGGCAGCTCCCACATTCAGTATTTTGGTGTAAAAACTGGCTCACTTCGGAATGTCTGCCCCCTAACGCACATAACGTAACTCAACTCTTGGCTCAAAACGCAGGTCCCTCGGGAAAAGCCTGGCAGTCGCCGAGTCATTCGTGCCAAGGCAGGTTCACAAATTCAGTATATTCTAGTGACCTTGATAGAGGACACCAAATCTCAAAACTCTGTGGAGTACATTAGGGAATCCCCAGTTTGAGGAACTGTAGCTAATGTTTTGTATGATTAAACTGTATTTCCGTTGACACTGAAAAGGGTGTTTTGAGGTCAAATATTTTTTAAGACGATTATTAAATTTTTAAGACTTCCACTACCTTTTTAAGATTACAACTAAAATGAACGTGGTAAATTTAAAAATTCATATAAAATCGTAGCCTCAGAAGAAGTTCGAAGCAGAGAAACTCTTAAGACGTCAAGGCCCTTGAGGGACAAGAGTTCCCGGGTCTGGGTTAGACTCCCTGAGAGGAACTGGTAGCGAGCATTGTTTTTCTTTCTTTATAAGCTGAGTTTTTCTATATTGCCGGATTTTTAAGAGGATTAAATGAGAAAGTACATGGGAAAACATTTAGTGCAGTCTGCCATGCTGAGGCCTGTGTGTGTTCACTTCTTTCCTTTCTCCCTCCAAGTTCAGCACACTGATACAGTCGGCCCTCCTACACGCACCAATTCCTGCACTGTCTTGTCCCGTTCCACTGTGCTTCGGTAGAAGCTTCCTCTAGCAGCCTCACTTAGAAAGCTCCTTCCGGCCCTGGGCCCCAAGAGGAGAGAGCCCAAGGGACTAAGATTGTGTAAATTCAGTGGTTTTCAGATTCATGCTTTTGGAACCCTTGGTTCAAATGAAATCTCTTTTGGAATCCCGACATTTCCTGGGTACTGGCAATTCAGGACTGGGGCAGACAAGGCTCCGGCTGGAGACCCAACCTACATACAGTAGCTGGTGTGGGAAAAGGCAGAGCTGTGCCCTGCAGGGGAGAGGTGGACAGCAGGAGATGCAGCGAGCCAAGGGCCTTGTGTGCCGGGGAAGGAAGGAAGGAGGGAGGGAGAAGAGGCCTTGTGTGCTGGTGGCTCCCAGGGCCCTCCTGGGTGAGCAGCACTCCCGGAGCCTGTTGAAAGTGTGAATTCACACCCCCTGGGACTGTGTTTCAGGAGGTCTGGAGTGGGCTCACAAACCTGTGTGACACAGAATGCCCTGCTGCCTCTAACACAGGCAGGCTGGAGCGCCGCCATTGTGGGAGACTCTTTAATTAGCTACATGAGAGCGTTTTTCTCTTATCTTGAGGCTTTTAAACTTGGGTCTGTGGTTCTTTTGAGGATTTCTTTAGAAATTTTCCTTCACTATTTAATGCATAATATTTGTACATTTCATATATTTATATTTTTCTAGGTAGGGAAAAGAATCCACATTTCCAAGGAAGGACCTTTTTCTCATTCCTTCCGATGGAAATGTTGAGGGAAAAAAAGGCAGGAAGAATATGACTAAGAATAAACCATATACAACACGGGGCCCACTGATGCACATCTGAGACACGTAGAACATGACATTCTTCAAGGGTCTCATGACTCATGTTTTACTAGATAAGAAAGGGTAACCTTATCTTGACAATAGCCAGACCTCCAAGATCCTGTAAACCTCACTTTCAACATACACAAATTCCTTAGAGACTTAGCCCTAATCCCCACTAACTAAACTACAAAGTATATAATCAATCACTCCTTACACTCACAAGTGCAGCTCCGTCTGCCTGCGGGTCCTGTCCCTGTGCTTTAATAAAAGCACATTTTTGCACCGTGAAACACCTCAAGAATTCTTTCTTGACCTTCACGCTTGAGGATCCCGCATCATAAAGACCTTAACGTTTAGGTGTGCAATGTTGAGGGTGTGGGGTGGGGGATAGCCCAGAATCTGTTTCAAACCGAGGACTGAGATGGATGTGGAGCCACAGGGCTGGGGGAGTTCATTAGGGACTAGAGGCACAGACTCCATAGTGCACGCTTTGGAAAGCCCTGGAAGGACAAGCTATTTGGGCCAAGCTGGAGGAATAAGGAAAGGGTCCCTATCCCTCCTGGGTCCACCACCCGCCTTCTCCAGAGGACACGGAGACCGGACCTGGGGGAAGCAGGAAGAAATGACAAGTCTGAATTTCTCTATCTTCTCGGACAGAGGGGCCTCCATGGGGATCCATGATGCTGGATTGTTCATTGCACGCGGTTGGGCCTGAGGGAGCCAGAGAACGCTCCACTTGGTGCCCTGTAGAACTAATTATGAACCACAATTAATTACTTTCTTGTTTTCACAGCAGAAGCAGAGGGATGGTTTTCTTCCAGAGCTGATGCCCCTGCCTGCTCACTCATTTGTCCAACCAGCAGTTATCAAGACTGGATGCAGGACTTGGCCTCGGAAGATCCCTCTGCTTGGGTTCTCTTTCCAAAGTGCAGTAGCTAACACTTCGAAGTTTCTGGGGGCCCTGGCTTTCATCATTCATTTCTCCAAGCAGCATTTGTGGCCCCTGCTGCGTCCTCAGACAAATGTGAGGTTTAAGCAGGGTGATCATAAAGTGAATTGTCTAAGCCAGGACCTTCATTGGGAGAGGTGCTTCCACTCCCCTAGCAGAGGACCGCAGGCATCCTCTGCTAGACAGCGGGGGTACAGGTCTGGTCCCCTACCTCCAACCAACAGGAAGTCAGGGCCCATCAAGGCATGGGGCCGCACGCACGGCATGAGATTAACGGTCGGACACCTGCAGGGAAGTCTTGGAATGATGGAGAGGCTCTCCTCCGATTTTCTGCCTGCACATGGGGAGGGGATGTGCTCAGGCTGGGCCTGGCCCCTGGGCTCTGGTGGGGGGGTGGGTGTCTGGAGCTGGAGAATGGATTTTCCCCCAGTGTAAAGCTAATAGATCTCTGGGATTCTTTGCACCTTTGGTCTGTCCTGCCAGCACTGGACTCCCGCTTGAGTTACCAGCTCTGTGGAACAAATACGAAAGGCCAGGTTATTCAGTGAATGTTTCTAGAGCTCCTACTGGGAGCAGAGCTCTTGCTGTGGACGTAAGGCCTTGAGCAGTTCCCAGCCTGGCAGTGGAGCCTGGCAAGGATTGTCATAGGGGCTTCCTGGGGGACTTGTCCGACTGATGCTGGTAGGAAGGCTTCCTAGAAAAGAGGCTCTTTGGGTTGGGTCCTGTAGAATGGACAGGATTCGCTAGATGGAGTCCACTTGGTGGTTCTGTGGTGGGGGAAACATGCCGCAGCTCTGTGGGAGGGCCTCAGGCTCTGAGTAAAGCAATCGCTAACAGTATCTGGGGGAGACTCAGTCAACACGGGGCAGTGATCTCAGCGCGCTCTCAGCCCACTCCTGCTAACTAACATCTCTAAGTGGGGCGGCTCCCTCAGGAGAATTAGTGGCATCTCCAGGGCAGAGCTGGAAGCCATAATAAGCATATTGGTGAATACACTTACATGTTTTGTACCTGCCTCTTTCCTCCTGCTATAGCTGCCTTCCCTTAGAGGTTTCCAGAAAGGCAGGTCAGGTCACTCACCTTCCCTTTCTATAGTAGTATGTGTGTGTGTGTGTGTGTGTGTTGGAAAGGAGAGACAAGATGTTTCCTTGTTAGTTCAGTGGCTCCCACACCAGACAGCAACAGAAACACCTGAGGGGCTTGTGAACGTGCAGATTCCTAGATCCCACCCACTCTGGAAACAACGGTTCCCAAAGTCTGCTCTCGAAGAGCAGCCCCGTTGGTTCTGATGAGCCACCCGGGTGTGTTCTCAGAGCAGTGGGACCCCGGCCAGGCCCCCTGGCAGGAGACACAGCTCTTTTCCACAGACCTCTCCCACATCCTGGCTGAAGTGTCACTCTAGGAAAGGACTCCCCTTGTTTCTTGCAGCCCCCAGGCACGCCCCGTATCAGCCTCAGACATGTGAAGGGGGCGACCTGTTGTGTGACAGCCCCCCTTCCCAGCCCATTGCCTCCCTGCCCATGTGCCCCATCTGCCCACGGCGCCTAGAAGATGCTCAGGAAGGAAGAGCAGCAAACACTGGGCTCCTTTTCCAGTTCTGTCTGTCTCTGTGGCAGTCCGGGATGCCCTGGACTATGGGAAATGGGCAGGGCATAGGGGAGGGCAGCTGAGGTTCTTGTGTCCCCCAAACCCTGTCTGGCTTGAGGCCACCACGGGCGTGGTCTCAGAGACGTGGAAAATGCAGGGAGCGGAGGAAAGCGCCAGCCGCAGAACCTGACTTGTTTTCCGTCCTTAGGCCTGATCCTCTCCTCGTCACCACAGCAGACGGAAACGGACACTGGCACCTCCAGTCAGGGAGGGACACAGAGCACATCCTTTCTCCTGCTTCTACCTGGTGCCGTTGGGGAGCTATTTCTTCTCAAGCAGACTCTGAGTTTCTTGGAACAGGAACCTTGTGTTATTTGTGCTGTTATTTCCCTACGTGGCACACAGGGGTGCTCAGTAAATGGGGAACGACTTACTGGTGGCCGCGTGTGCATCTGGTGTCTGGGTGCCCCTCTGCGTGTCCCCGGGAGTCTCTCAGTGTCCCTCTGGGCCTCCCCGTGTTCGCCTCCACTCCGTGAGCCTCTGTGTGTGCCTCCCGCTGCGTACGTCCACGTGTTGGTGGTCAGTTTCCGCGAGCCTCTTAATTCCACTCGAAGTCCATCCTTTCTGCTGCTAGCCAGCCTCCTTCCCAGGAGAGCAGGGGGCTTGCGGCTGCAGCCCTCAGGTGGAACCCCCACCACAGCCGCTCCAGCAGGGACATGTCATCCGCACCTTCCGCTGCCCACCGCACAGACGCTCCACGCCTGCCACGCCTGCTGGCGTCCTTGTCGTCTGCAGGCTCAGACCCCTGCAGGGCCCCCAGGGCCCCGCTTTGCTAACAGGCCAGGCATTGGAGCCGTGCTGGGGTCAGGGCTCTGTGGTCTCTCACTGGGAGTGGGGCCAGAAGGCTGGGCTGAGGCATAGCCTTGTGGTCTCAAGCCTTCCTCGGCTTTACCAATCCGGGGGGTGAAAGGGCCCTGAGGGGTCCGGGTGCCAGAACCTGCCTACCGAGGAGGGGCGTCCGCCAACAAGGCCACTTTTCAGGAAAGCCAGCTCGGCGAGGGACTGCCGCGGAAGCAGATGCTCACAAGGCCTGGCGTGGTGTGAGGAGCAGGTGCCTGACGAGTTTAACCAGGGCGGGACCCGCAGAGGGTCTAATGGCTCTGGTGGCATTTCACAGCCAGCGCCTGGCGTGGGGCATGACTGAGGACCCCAGGGATGAGGGGATGCACGGTCAGTGCAGGAACCGAGGAGGGGCCTCCTCTGAGGAGGGACCAGGCCAGACTGCCTGCTGAGCAAAGGTCCATGACTCTGATGCTCTGCAGGCTGGGGAACAGGGCTGTGGGGCGAGGAGCCGCATCTGCGGAGCGGTGACGAGTGGCCGGGACCTCCGATGAGCAACGAGCTGCTTGCTCTACCAGCACCCCCAGGATGCTGACAGAAGCGGCCTGTACACCGCCTCTGAGCACACAGGGAGGCTTTACAAGACACGCAAGAAAGCACAAAGGCAGGGAGCCCCACTGCCTTCCTGCAGACCGAGGCAAAGCCGGGGCCCCGCCCAGCCATTAAGCTCTCCCGCTCAGCTGCCCATGGGGTAGTCAAGCCTTTGGCAAGTCAGGTGGTTTTCATTTCTTTCAGCCAAATTTAAAGAGGACTTAATCAAATGGTGGGCTGACACATAATTTTGGATGATAGATCACTATGCAGTTTTTGGCATACGTCTCAGAAGGAGGTCCGAGACCTGAGTGACATCTACTTATTTATGTGAAAAAGCTTCTCATTCTCAGCGTGTGGAGCTATAAAAATGAAAAAGAAAGAAAAGATGCTAAGTCCTGATTCATTCCAGCAATAAATATTCACCCACGGATTCATGAACAATTAAATTCCTATCCATTCCGTTAAGATGTGTTTTCAATCAATTTTCCTTTTGTAAGGCTTTACATTTGCCTTACAAAAACTTTCAGTGTCTGTGTTGTATTAATCAATTGTACCCTATGTTTTATATCAAAAGTAGTTGCGATAACTCAATCCAGAAGATGTTTTTTTAAAAAAACTCTTTACAAATTTTAGTCACAGAAAATTAAATAATTCTATTTCAATTTCTAAGTATATTTTGTGGCAGAGAAGTATGATAAGGTGAGCAAGGAAAGACTTTCAACCATAAAAATACTGCATTAGTATAAAATCCTGTGGGGGAAATGGGATGAAGACACAAGTTCAAAGAGAAAAGGAACAACGTAAAATTTCCAGCTCTTGAGGAAGAGCTGGTTAGCTTGTTTTTTTCAAACAAAAGAGGCTGGTTATTAAATCACAGCTGTGTTTGGATTTTGAACGATATACTTTAAAGTGTTGTGGCAGTTTTATTTTAAAAGTGTAAATATTTGCTAAAAGCTAGAAATCACCTTTCTCACCAATTTAAAAAATGTGAAAAAAATATTAGATGGCAACTGAAAAATATGCAAGATGGGATACATAATAAAAAAAAAAAATACGTTGCGGGTATTCCTAGAGCAAAAGCCCTTTTGAACCCTGACCTGATGGCTCTAGCCTCCTTTCCTCCACTCCCACCCTCTCCTGGAAACTTCCTCATGGTGTTGTTCACAAATACTGTGGGGTCTTGTCTATACTTGCTTCTGGATTTTAGAACATTTTGGGTTGGGCTGTGGCGTGCTGGGCGAGCTGCACCTCTCCTCTGTGGTGAATTAAACTGCCCTCGGTAGGAGAGGAGGGGTAGAGACTGTCTTGGGGGAGTAAGGGACAGGCCTGCAGACACACAGGTCAGAGAGGAGAACCAGCCCTGGACCAGGGCCATGGGCTCTGCAAACGAGAAAGGATCCAGCCCCCCCATCCTTGGCCACGGCACTCCTTCGTATGTCTGGTTGACTTGACCTGCGGGGAAGCTGTTTCCACAGAGGCATGGTTTATTTCACAGAGAGCCGAGATATTTCTGAAGGGGAGGCTGAAATGAAGCCCGGTCTGTTGTGGGAGCTGGGAGATTCTTCTAGTCACCAAAGACCTAATTGGTTTCTTACTCCTTGCCCCCGGCCACCATGCTTCTCCTCGTTTCATCTGCACTATGCATCTGGTTGCCCTAGCTATGTCTTCCTTCCCCACGTGTCCCTCCCCAAGGCTCTGAGTCTGTGGACTAGGCCGAGAGATGTCCCGGGACAGGAAGCAGCATCCTTCCTAGGACCCCAGAGATGGCTGGGGAGGGGCAGAGAGATGGCCTGCTCTGGGCTGGGGTGTAGGTGAGAGCCCCTGGGAGAAAGCAAAACTAATTCTTTGCTTCCAGTTGCTGTGACCCCCCACCCCCTCCACTGCAGAGGGCAGCCCTGAGCAAGGAGGCAGAAGGCCGGGAGCAGGGAGCAAGGCCTAATGTCACCCTGCTGTTGGTGGGAAGGCCCTCACAGAGAGGGGAGCCCCCGCTGTGCCACGGACGAGCTGTGTGACTCGGGCAGGCCCTTCCTGGCGCTGGGCCTCAGTTTCCCCGCCTGTGAATGGGGCTACAGTGAGGATGCAGGGAGAGAGGCTGGTGTGGGCAAATGCCTGAAGACATGTGACCCACTCTTTTCGGGGGTCGGGGGGTGTGTGTGGCCCCTGTGCCATCCCTCTGCACTGAGACTTTGGGCCTAGCGGGCCTGGCTCCTGAGAGCCTCTCGCACAGCCTGCTGCCACACGCCTCTCTCCAGCCGGCAGGGCGGGCCAGCTGACGTCTCCCCTCCCTTCCGCCCCCACCAGCGCCCGAGCGGCGAGGTGGCAAAGTGAACCCAGAGAAAGGCACCCCAGGAGGATAGGAAAGCTGTCCTGATGGTGGAGTGATGAGCGAGTGGGGTGACGGAGGGGTCACAGGGCGGCCGTCTGCTTGATGCTGTGGAAGCTGATCCGTGTGGGCGACGTGGGGATGGACATGGCCCGGGCCACGGGCACTCGGAGGGAGTGATGGTCCTGCCAACGGTGCCACCTCTTCCTCACGGCCGAGCGCACCTGCAGGGGAGGCAGAGGCTCAGCGGGGCCTGCGGGGGGCCAGTCCTGGGAACGGGGAGGCTTCTCCCCTGCTCCCTGCCCCTTGCAGGGCCCTTGAAGGGAGGCTGGGGTGCCCTCCCGACCACCACACTCACACCCAGGGAGGGACTGGCTGGTTCCAAAAGCAGGTCCTTCCCCTGAAGCCGTTAGCCCCAGAAGCTCCTGCCGTCCGTCCTCATCCCTCTCCTGGAGAAGCTCCCTGCTGACCCTTCCTTGGGACACAATGCCTTCCCTGCCCCATCCCTCTGCCACCTCCTCTTTATGGTGGGACCCAAGCACCAGCTTCGCACATCTGCCTCTCGCTCTCCCGGGCACCTGCTGAGCTGTGCGCTCTTCTCGCGTACTTGGCATCCCTCTCCCTCCTGAAAGCCCTTCCTCCAGCCCCCTCCAGCCCCCTCCACCAGCTGACGGACCCTGCCTCACTGGCCATAGCATGTGCTGCTGAGATGGAAAGCTAACAGTTCTAGTCATTTCAAAACCTGATCGTTGCTGGTGCCATATTATTCTCATTCGTATTGCAACTAAAGAAGTTTTCTGCAAAACGGATTATGTTCCCCATATGCTAGGCTAGCACGTGGCTGACCGGAATAAATGCCCCAGAGGCACTGTGTGTTTGCTTTAGCAGCTTTCTCTCCCTGCCCTCCAGCCCCGGCCAGTCTCCATTGTCAGACTTGCCTATGTGAGGTCTGCTTTGATTGCCAGAGACCTAGGTGTGCAGAGACATCCCCCTCCCCCCGACTGTCACCCTCTGCATAGGCAGGGGAAGGGCCTCAGGATGGCATCGGCGTTCCTCTTGAGTGTTTGGAAGCTCTCAGGACCTGGGGCTCTGTCTACTCTTTGCCCCATAGCCCACTGTGTGTCCTCACCGACCATAGGTCGGTGTGAGCCTCTCTCCCAAGCTGCTTATGCCGAGATTCTGGGCTCTGTGAGCTAAGCAGGCTGTCCCTGGTGCCTCGTTCCCTGGCATTGGCCCCAAGGTGTGTGGTCTGCTCTGTGGTGGGGGAATGTGCTGGTGTCTTTTCTGCTCCCTGCGTCCATCAAGGCCTGGGTGCTCGGCTCACACCTGGCCCGCTCCTGGAATGCCTTCCCCTGTTACCAGCTGTGACCTGGCTCCTCCTTCCATGAGACCCTGCAGCCTGGGCTCCCTGGCCAGCCAGCCCTCCAAGTGCCTTTGTGAAGTGCTGGCCTATTGTTTCTGGCCTGCACAGGTGACCTTCTAAGCTGGTTCGAGACGCTCGGGCAGGATTCCTGTTTCCCAAAGCTGGGTGTGGTTCCTCTGGCCTTCCCCTCCCCTGTCCAGGACAGAGCTGAGCAGAGCCAGGGACCCTCCACTGGGCTGGGAACTGAGGACGGCCCCAGAGCCTGGTCTCATACCTCTCCATTGAAGAAGCAGTAGAAGACAGACACAAAGAAACCCTGGAAAGGAAGGAGGGAGGGGTCAGTGACCTGCTTGGGGAGCCACTCTGCAGGGATGGCTGGGAACACCTGGGCCCGGGACCCCAGAGGCTCAGAGCTGGAGGGGAGCCCACCCCTCATGGTGCAGATGTACTGGGGCCCACTGGAAGTGACAGGCTGTCAGAAATCCTCAGAACAGGTGCTGGGCCACCAGTAGGTGCAGGCTAGTATGACCAAGAGCCAGTCAGGGGGTGAGCTCGCCTGACCCCTGGGGTGGGGGTGCCAGGGCCCAGGGCTGGGGTTCAGTGTGTGCATGCACTTGTGTGTCAGTGTGAACCATGTCCCGTGTGAGGTCTCTGTGAGGACACTGGTGCCCCATCTTTTCCCACAGCCCACCTGGAAGGATTGCAGGAAGGAGTTGAAATAGATGAACACGATCTGCGACAGGTCGTCCTCCCCGGGGTTGACGAAGAAGAGCATGTAGGTGATGCCCAGGAGGGGCAGGAGAACCAGGGTGGCCTTGACCGCCTTCCTGGGGAGTGAGAGGGCGACAAGGCTGGTCTGAGCCCACACTGCAGGCAGGGTCTCACTCAGGGGCCGTTTCTTCTGGGACCCCAAGCAAGCTCCCTGGCTGAGGACTACGAGGATTTGGAGGTCCCTGCCCAGATGCCCTCCTCATTTCTGCCCTCTGGGGGTTAAGGCACCCATCATTCACCTGTACTGGATCGTGTCTGATGTGGTGGATGCTCTCAGTTTTGTCATGAGGATCCTGACGATGTTGAAAAGAAATACAAAATTGATCTGGAGTGAGGGAAGGCGAAAAAAGAAGGACCATGAGGTGGGGAATGAACTGAGAGGCAGCCACTTCCCCCTATAACCCACTGAACCACATGTCCCACGCACACATCCGTCCTACCCGTCACCCCAGCCCCTGCCTGCGGTCCCAAGGCCTATACTTCTCCCTCACCAGGATGGGCAGAAGTCCCCGCCCCCTGAAGCCTCTAGGGCCTACTTCTCCACCTTCAGACCCGAGGGGGGGGAAGCAGCCTTGGAGGCAGTGACCAAGGACACAAAGGCCACTTCTCCTGAGGCATGGCTCCTCAGAAAGTCTCCCACCCCCTTGCCCCACCCGGGGATGCCACAGGTGAAGCTGCCCAGGACTCCACCCCAGTCCCTTGCCCTGTCTGCTGCAGAGTGCCCCCTTGTCGACTGAGGGTTCCCCTGAGGCCCTGCTACCCTGGGGGAGTGGACGTGGCCAGAGGGAGTGACTGATCTCTCACCAGCCCTCCCTTGCACCCAGGAAAATGCTTCCCAGGCACGTCTGAGGCCATGAAGATGAATGGGCTGCTGGGCTGGCTCCAAGGCTCCTGGAAGGGCCTCATTTATCTTCATTTTGAGCCTTTTCTTGGCATCAGAGCCGATGCACCCAGTCTCTTCCCAGGACCGGCCTGCGGGGCCGCCCAAAGCATGCTCGTGCTGTGGATGGTCTCCGTGGGCCTGCCAGTGTATGGTCCATCCGCAGCGGCTTGTCTGTGTGGCTGTGTGCTGCCCTCCAAACGCTTCGGGATGGGCGGGGGGTGAGTCTGTTCTCTGTGCTTGTGTGTGTTCACATGAGAGCCTGTGGATCTGGGGACGTGGGTATGCCGGCGTTTCTCTACATCCTTCTCCAAACGTGAGCAGACAGGAAAGTGAGATGCCCTTTCTTGCGAATCTTTCCCGAGGAAGTGCCCATGGGTCAGAGGGCGTCTGCTGGCTCAGGCATATGCACCGTGTGAGTACATGTGCGCACGTGTGTGCGCATACACACACACACACACACACGTTCCGCCCGAGGCTCTGTCCCAAGAATCCGTGACTTCTTAAGCCCTCCTAAGTCTGGATCCCAGGCTGAGGGTGGGGGGACACTGGCAGACACCAGGGAACAGAGAGCCCTGTGGCCTCTGCACGACCCAGAAGCTGGAGGAGGCTCTGGGGGCCTGGAGGGCTCAGGCTGCTCCTCAACCCCAGCCTGAGGCTCTCACACCCACAGTGGCATGGCCTGCAGAACCCAGGGTGGGGGGTGGGCGGGAAGCCTTCAGCCAGGGGCCTGCTGCACCCTGCTCCTTAAGGCGCATCTAATTTCTAGCTCCTGGGTTTCTGGTATATTCCCTTGGATCACAAAGTCAATCTTAACTTAGATCAATCCTAATTTTCTCATACAAGTGGTACAAAAGACTTGACCTTTTCTGATTCTTTCTGACTTCCGTGACAGTAGAGGCTGTTGGAATCAAAATATATTCTCATTTCTGGCACATTCCCTGCATTCAATCTATTTACCCATCACCCATCAACCCACTAACCAATTCATTCAATTCTCCATCCATCCATCCATCCATCCATCCATCCATCCATCCATCTAAATACCTACTCAACAATCCATTCATCAGTTCATCCACTCACCCCCACCCCATGCTTCCATTCTGTCAATAAGCTGCAGAGCAACCCCAGCTGAGGGTCCTGTTCCATGTGCTGAGGCAAGAGCAGGGACAGGGTCTGGTGCTGAGGAGCTGGGATACAAGCCTTGTCCCCTCTACTCATGTGAGGCAGGCAGTCAGTGATGCTGCCCCCACTCCATCTCTGCGTGGGCCTGGGAAGCCTGGAAGTCACTCTTTCCTTGTCCCCAGCCACCCCCTTCACTGCATCTTTTCCACCTCACCCCACCACAGGTGTCTTCCCTCCTCCTCCAGGGAGCCTCGGGGCCCCAGCCCACACAGAGCTCTCCGCTCTTGGACCTCCCACTTCCTCCCACCCCAAATCCAAGCTCTTCAGTGAGCACTGGCTATTGTACCCTAGCCTTGTCCAGCCTACTTTCTTTCACTCACTCATTCATTCATTCGTTTGTTCGTTCATTCATTTAGTGAGCTAACTTGCCATGTGTTGGGTCCCTGCTCCCAGAAGTCTTGTGGCCGGGTGGAAAGGAGTCAGAAAGGCCTAGAGATATGGCACTTGAGCTGGGGACTGAAGGACGGTGGGGGATTGTGTTCCAGGCAGAGAAAAGCCAGGGGATAAAGCCCTGGGGCAGGGGAGATAGGCCAGTTGGCAGCCATTGTGGCTGAGATGAGCCCAAGCAGTAAAATCTACCTCCTTCTAGAATAGCAGCTGCAGGGCCCTCCCAGTCCAGAATGTTCCTAGGGCAGCCCGCATGGCAGGGGCTCTGGGAATGCAGAGGGGAGAGGGTGTGGGGTGAAAGGGTAAGGCCAGACCCCCTGGAGAAGCTCCCCTGGAGAAGTCCAGCCTCGTTCCTGCCCCGTGTTTCCTGGAGCTCTGATTCTGGCAGCTCCCACTGGCACGGTCGCTCCTAAGGAGGCTCTGTGGGAGGGGCGCCCCAGCCTGGTCAGAGCCCCAGCCTGGCAGGCGGTGGTACGTGTCAGGCCCAGACTGGGGATCTGGGTATTATGGTGGCTACGGGGACAGACAAGGGAGGCTTAGTGCTCCCTAACGTGGCCCAGAACACATCATTCCAGGTTTTTTCCAAGCACTTCATGGCTACTCCTCCAGCAGCAGCCTTATGCGGTAGGTGTGATCATTATTCCCATTTTACAGATGTACAAACTGAGGTTCAGCTAGGCTCTATCACTTGCCCACACCACACAGGTAGGAGGCACTGGTGTCAGGATTTGAACCGAGCCAGCTGGCCTCAGCGTCCTCCTCCTGGCCTCTGCATCGTGCTGTTGCTCATGCAGGAGTTCATGAAATCTGGGCCAGATGCAAGGAAGCGGAGGGAAAGCACTGGCCACACCACCAGGGATGGGTGATCGGAGCTCAGGAGCGCACTGCAAGGCCCATCAGCGCTGGAGCCAGACCCGTGGCTCCAGGTACGAGGAGGACTGGCTGGAGGGGGAGCCCCAGGGCTACCACGGGTCCTCCCGGTGACCCCACGAAGCAGGGACTGGCATCATGGTGTTAGAGGTGAGAAACTGAGGCTCCAAGCGAGGAGGTCCCCCAGGGTCCCAAATCCCAGGGGGCTGCGACCAGGGCTTGTTCCAGGATGCCCCACAGCATGGCGCCTCCCACCAAGGCAGAGAAAGTAAGCAGACCCAGCTCAGGAGCGCAGAGCACCCTGGGTCCTCCCCACCCCCGGCGACGGTGAAGGTACTTGCTAAGTCTGGTGCTCAGGGGAGACCCTCCTCGAACTTCACCGTCCCTTGTGCAGAGGCAAGCAGGGAGGGAGACGGAAAGGGGACTGACGTTTCTGCCTCCTGGGCTCCAGACACGGCTCCCAGCCTCGGAGATAGGCCCTGCTCCCTCCAGGTCTGGGTATGGGGCAGGTTTATTGGGGTGCTGTCAACACAGCTCAGGTCCCGCCTCTCACTGTTCCCCGGCTCTCAGCTTCCCGCACTGCACATCCGCCGGGTCAGTTAAACACGGCCCATCTGTCTGTCCCCCGGGCATCTGTGGAGCCCAGTGTTGACCAGATGGACTTGGGGGTGCCCCCAGAAGCCTGGAGACCCGTCTGGGGCCTGGTCCTCACCGGGTGCCTCAGCTTTCTCCTCCTGTTGGCACACTCTAGGCAGGTGAAGCCTCAAAGGCCCATGCCCCGAGGCCTATTCCATGCAGGGCCCTGGCTGGGCCACAGAGGATGCCCGGACAACATGCATCCCTGCCTGGCAGGGCCCCGGACACCACGGTTCTCCAACTCCAGTGTACACATCCAAGGAACCCGGGGCCCTTCGTCCAAATGCAGATCTTGGGCCCACCCCAGACATTCCCAGGGGCAGGTGGGGGGCCTGGAATGTGCATGTGGAACAGGGGCTGCTGGGGCATTGCTGGGAGGCACACAGAACGGGGAGACTTCAGTCAGACAGACCCGATGCTCCGTGCCCCATGGGAGCCCAGCCGGGGGTCCCTGCAGCTGCCGGGGACACTTCTCAGCCTCAGGCTTCCTCTGGCGCCAGGGGAGTTAGCTCAGCCTCACAACAGAGGGACCTAGAAATATGCGGTGTTCATGTCCCGGGGGGGGGGGGGGGGGGGGGGGGGGGGGGGGGCACCCCCCCCAGGGGGGGGGCGGGTCGGGGAGGAAGA